>NC_045696.1:92767082-93077275 GCF_009834535.1 Camelus ferus
TTGAAAAAAGCCGAGAGAGAGAGAGAGGGGGGGGGGGGGGGTGGGGGGGGGAGGGAGGGGGGGGATAATTGGGAGAGAGGAGAGGAGAGAGGGAGAGGGAGAGGGAGAGGAGAAGAAAGGAGCAAACATGAGAAAGAGTGTGAGAGAAATGATGACTGAATTCCTGGATCCAGTTATGACGGAAGCCCTTATCCTTTCTCCTATCTTAAGGTAGGAGTCAGTACATTGCCTTTTCCTCTCAAGCTAGTTTGATTTGGGGTTTTTATCTGGAAGTCTTGACCAGTACAGGATGCAGAGCTATAAGGACAGTTACTGCTCTGTATTTCAGGAGTACTATCTCTACTCCAGCCAAGACTAAAGCAGTGCCTGGTACATGGCAAGTACTTAAAAAATAGATGTTGAAAGAGCGATAACAACTCCTAGGTAACTGTTAAATTCTCCGGTCATTCTCTTGATTTCTTGGTGCATTGATTAAAATAGGGATAATAGTCATGTCCTTCACTCCCTTGCTTCATGCATGTAACTTAAAGATGACTGCTGGTTAAATTTGAGTCTCTTAAATATAGCTATTTTTGCAGCTGGAAGCATGATTTTTGTACAGCTAGAAAAAGCTATTTCCAATGCAGATTTCTAGTGCAGTTTTCTAAGAAAGCCTTTATGATATGCAGCACACCAGGCCCACCACGAGGCATATCAATCATCTTACCATGTATCAGGCACCTTTTACAGGATTTTCTGTGATCTTGGTGTCAGGGCACATTCTGTATCAAGGCAGAGGTGATATGTAGAGATCTGGCAGCTATTTAGAAAGGAGGCCAGGCAGTGCTGTGCCAGTATAATTAATGAGAGTCATCGCTCTGGAAGCGAGAGTAGAGTGGGGGTTGGGAAGGATGTCTTTCACCAGTCAATGGCATTTAAGAAAAATTGGTGCTTTCATAGCCCTTTTACTGTTGGGAGGAGAAACAGTGCTGGAAAGGGCTTTCTGTAGCTCGCTGCATGGATGGAGGTCCTTGTGTATAGGGAAGCAAGGAGGATTCAACCCCAGACTTTTCAGCAGGGCGGTTTTCAACCTTGAATTGCGCTACCCGTAGGAGTCCCTTACACTTGGAAATCCTTACTAAAAGATTTTAGCTTACGTGACCAAGAGACCATTCAAAAAAGGTACTTTATTACCATATAGGGCTTTTGTTTTACTTGCCCAAAGAAGTATTAACTGAGGTCCCATTTTCTCCAATTCACTTGTAACCAGCAAAGGAAGAAGGGGGTATTATTTGTTTTGTTTTCCTATTGACTGTTTGGTAACCATGGAAGGGTCTGTGTAACCTAGAGAGGCTGTTTACTACCCGCTGTCTAACCCCTTTCTTACTGTTCCCTCTGATTGTCACAAGCTGGGAAAAATTGTTCTGTCCTGCATCTAAAGATTTAGCAATGTAACAATATTTTCTTGGTTTTGGTTGGTAATTTTTCTCTGATTAATGGTGAAAAAAAGAGATTCAGAGGGAAAAGCTACAGTAAAGATTTATAGATATATACATTTAAGACCCTGATTAACTATGATTCACACCAACTTGGTTGCCTTTGGGGAGAAGGGCCCGGAGATACTGTTTTTAGCTGTATCTGCGATGCTTTATTTAAAAAAAGAAGGGGTGGGGGAGCATGTTTATTATATGGGTGTTTGCCTTGTTTTTGGTAGGTTTGAAATATTGCATGATATAAAAAATGTGAAGTTCTCAAAATTATGGAACTTTATTAAAACCATCAAAATAAAGAATGCATAGCAAACAAGTGCGCTTGTTATGAACTTTGTATCTGAGTTTATTTCACCATGGGCATCTGCAGTTTTTCATGTATGAGAGACACAAACACAGGAGGTTGGCAAGAGTGGTGGTGGATAACCTCCATGGTTGCCTTAGTGGTGGTCTTAGTATCTTTCTCTTCTTTTTTTTGCCGGGGGGGGGGGTGCTTTCTAGTCACCATGGAGATTACCAGCCAAACAAATCTCTAAAAAGCAATCTAGGGGTAGAAGGTTATCTGTTTTATTTCTTATAAATTGGGGATTTGCTGTGCGGTAAGAAAATTTGGGAAGGTTTCCTTCCATGGAGCCAAAGGACCTTCCTTATACATCTTTTCCCAAACTGATTTCTTCCTGGTACCCTGGCAGGAAGGAATCCAAATGACTATTTTGGTGGCTTTTTTCCTTTTTTTTCTGAGAGTCCAGGACTGCTTTCTGGATAAAGTTTCTTCTTGCCCATGGTGCTTTGCTGTAACATTGTAATTGCCTCTGTTGAATTGAATAATACAAATGAGTTGTTTCTATGGTATCGGCGAAGTGGGATGAAAAGGTGAAACCCTAGATCTCGCGCTGAGAGGTCACGGTGCTACCCTCCCACCCCACACCAACTGTCCGTCAAAGCTGACGGGCAGCCAGGCCGGGTTCTCAGAGCCCCAGCACTCATTTGTAACTTCCTGAGCAAATTCACGCTTGAAAAAGAAAATGACTTTAGTTTATATTGTCACTAAGCCCAGAAAATCCCTGCCAACTCCAAGCTGCCAGCTTTTCTAGGACCTTCTTATTGGTGGAGAATTTTAAACTGAAGGTGAGTGAAGAGCAGCGTCTCCCAGTCCCTCCCAGCCAGGCTTTGAACTAACAATAGGGCAGGTTGAATGAAGGCTGATAAATGCAAATCCTGGAATCCCGAAGCCGGATCACACCGCTGCTGCCTGGGCCAGCGGTTGTCCGCGTTCCAGCAGCCGCACCAACTTGGTCACTCGCCACGTTAGGACGAAGACTAGATTTCATCGTTTCAGCATCATTTGAGTGCCAACTGTGTGCAAGCTTTCCTCTGCCAGGGCCGTGACTCCACGTCATCGCACGATGGCCGCTTGAGTCCACCTGCCACCAATTTATCTGATTGAATGGCCTGTTAATGCTTAGGACAAGCACCTGGAGAAAGACGGGGCGGGGGGTGGATGGGGAAGGGGGAAGAATAAAAGCAGGGTGTTAAATACCTCCCCCTTTCTCAGTGTTAGCTGCACTCTACTCGAAGCAGATCTCATTGGTTTTAACAGCATAATAGATGCTATTTTCTTAGAATGCTAAAAAAACAGGAGGCGAAATAAGATGGGCAGTTCGGAATTTCCTTTAAGATGTGGTTCTGGAACTTTTTACTTTGGGGCAAACTGCACACAATCTCTGCGCCCTTCCTCTCCAACTTTGTTTTGCCAAACTCCTTTACCTCTCCACCACAGACGCTGTCTGGAGCACAGCCCCAAACTGAGTATCAAGGGGGTTTCCCTGAGTTTGGGAACCTTTGAAACTTGAGCGAGGGGGCGGGTGGAGGGAGACTTCATTCCCAGTGCTTCTGGCCCTTGCCTGCCCTCTGAGGAGGTGTAGGCGCAGAGCTCGGCCCCGGACACCCAGTGGAAGGTGGCGGTAACTCCAGTCCACTCTCCCCAGCTCCAGTTCCTGATTTCCGAGGGAGCTGCGGGGCTGGGAGGGAGGGGGCTCCAGAGTGAGCGTGAGGATTTGAATGAGAAAGCAGGTTGTGGTGGTGGCGCCCCACTCTGCCCAGCCCGTCTCGGGGTTTTCTGCAGGCTGGTGTGGAGAAGAGCTCCTCTGGGGGGCTTTCCTGCCCCTCGACACGGTTTTGGAGTTGGAGTAGCAGGAGCTAATAACTCATCACGCCGGCACTTTGGAGGTTGCCCCTCTGTCCGGGACTCTGAGGAATACTTCATCTGCGAAAGCTCAAAGTTGAACAGGTCAGTGATTTTGGGGGACTGGGGAGGAACGAGAAAGAAAAAGAGGACTGGTACAGCAGTCCAGGTGTTTCCGGCCGGCACACGCTCTCGAGTGGTGGTGTGAGTAGGAATTCCCCAAACCCCTGTGCGGAGAACTGGACCACGGCTGGTCTTGGGGTACCGTAATTCTAAAGGATGTGGATGTGTGAGCCCTCGCCAGAATTGAATCCTCGAGTCTCTTTTGGTGAGTGGGGTTTGCGCCCTGTGTAGGGTAAAGCATGGCTCTCTGTAGGAGGCTCCACTCCCACACGGGACCCCCGGGACTGGTTTCTGACCGCGAGACGCCGCAGAGAGAGCAGGTCCTCTTTTCCCAGCAAGGGGAGTGCGGTGTCCATTACACTTGCAGTCTCACGGTTCTTCCTGCGCCCGGTGACCCCACTCAGGAACCTCTCAGGGAGAGAAGACCAGGTGCTCTCAGTTCGAGGAGGATTTACTCCATTGCCCTTTCCTGGAATAAACGAGGGGCACCGGAGCGGCGCGAGGGGGTGGGGGGCAGGTCCCGGCCATTTGGCGACGCGCTCCGCGCCTGCGCGGGGTTCCCATGGCGACGGCGCCGCGAGTCTGAGACGCCGCCCGGAGTGCCCCCCGAAGCCCTGTTCCCAGTTGAGCGTCTGTGGCGCGTATCCCCCGCTCCCCCAGACATTTTCTTTGTTTGTAACTCGGAATAAGTTTATGATCTCATTTTGAAATTAGGAGTTCAGCATTAAAATAGTAACCAACTAAAATTTTAAAGACCTCTCCCACCTCCCACACAATACCACTTTGATCATAGACGAAGGTGAGAAATTGCTTTTTGGGGCAGCATTTGAGAATTTTTCCTCCCTCTTCTAGCCCATGAAAGTGGGGACGAATAAAATATATTTACTTCCTGGTGAGGCCGTTAAAAAAAAATCGGCCAGGTGCTGGCTCTTGAGCATTAAGGGGACAGACCTGTGCCGCCTTACCGCAGGTGAAAAGCCCGGCGTGTACAAACTGGCAACACCTGTGTCCTCCTTTTGGCTTGTTAATGAAAACGAGATGCGCTCCAAAATGGACCAAAGTAAAATGCCAATGAAAAGAAACAAAGGCTTTCCCAGAAGAAGTGATTGTTTTTCCAGTTGCGACGGCGTTTTGATCACTTAGGGGATTAATCTTCTGCAGGGAATGTCTCAAGAAACCTTAACAGGAGCTAGTCAGATTCCTCAAGCTTTCTGTTGAGTCATTTTCCTTTTCTTAAAATTGTGTCTGGACAGCTCTATCCCCCTTTTAAAATCCCATTTGTTTACGCACAGGTTAGCATTTGGCAAGGATACATAACTCAAGGGGTATGTAGAAGGAGCTGTTGCTTCTTTGCTCGCTTTTTCTTAGGGTGTATCAATATTTGGCAGCATGATTGGTACACCTTGTTGCTGTTAAATAAATGTTGGTTAAAATTAGTGTAACTGCTAGTGAAAGTTTAAAACGGAGCTATTCTTCCTGGGATAAAGTGTGGCATAAAAATAGATAAAGTAATATGTGAGTACTGTCTTGCAGTATCCTATTTTTAAATAATTTGCCTTCAAGTACAGTAAATGTTGATTAGTGGTAATTTTCAGACAGTATCCTTCCACCATCAGCAAATGAGGTCAACATAATATTACTTTCCAGATGATTAGCAAATAACATGCTGTTAAAGTTCTCTCTCCCATCCCATTCATTATAAAAGCCGAGACATTATGCAATCCATCTAGCTGAAATGTTTAAAAATGGCCAATTAAGGTTTTTTCTTTTTTCATAAATAAAAAAATAGAAAAACTTAATTTTCAGGTTCAGATACTTTGTGACCCTACTTGGTGGCTTGTAACTGGCTCCAATTCCCTAATTCTCAGTGACATGTGTTTCTGCTGGTTCCAGGAGGTAAACTGCAGTTTAGCAGATCATGGGATAATGAGATTGGCAGTGCTTGGGGGAACGCTGAGGAGAGGCAGTGGGATGAGACAAAGGGAGGGAAGGTTGATGGGCAGAGCCAGGATTTATAGCTTCACCAGATTTCTTCATAAAAGCTGCCGCAGTCATTGCTTCTGTTTGATACATTTTCTCACATGAACATCAGTGAAACTTATTTTTAGGATCAAGCTTCTCAATAACTATAAGGGTAGAATTATAAAAATAGAATAGGTAAAGTTACTTTATGTTAGGGTACTATACTGGGAAAATGCTTACATGTTTTCTTAATTTATTCATTTAGTCAATAAATACATGTTGAAAACTAGTTATATATAAGATCTAAAGAAATCTAGATTTCTGCCCTCAATGAACCAAGCGTTGTGAGTTCTGAAATAATTCTAGTACTGTTTCAGGTTTTCAGGGTAAAGATAATATCTGTGGTTCTCTTAAGGAAAGCAGTTGATGAAGTGCCAGGCACTCAGACATCTAGATTCAGGAACAAATTGATTAAACTTTGATTTTAAAAACCCTGAACGTTGTTTTTAAGCATTTTAGATAAGATTCTCTATATACGCTAAGAAGCATTGTGGCAGGTATTTTCTTACATTTTCGTAGTAGAGAGTCAGCCCTAAAACCTGCAGTCTTGGAAGTACAGCTCTGAGTTGGGGAGGAACAGAAACCCTGGAATTCTCACGTTTCTTAGATGAAGATAAGGTGAGTGATTCAGTAGTCCTTTGTTCTGGCTCCGTGTTTCATGACATCATAAACCTCCTGCAGCTCCCTTCAAAGAATAGTGTCGGTCTGCACGCTTGAGGGATCATGACTATAATTTCTCTGAGCAAAAAAGAAAAGGGAGTGGGGATATAAAATTATGATAGTTGGATAAAAAGAATACAGTAGGGTATTTAAACATTTTAACTTTTGAGCTGGAATAATTTCTCAGCGTTTTTCATAAGTTTAGACTCTATTGAAATCCATTACAGCCGTGACAAACCCCTGGCATAATATTGACCAAGGTTGAGAAACGTTTCCTCTTGTCATTCCTAGGACACGGTTAAGACACAGCAGATTAGGGAGAACGTAGCCTCCTTTCCTTCACCACCTCATGAGTCTACTTATAATTATCAGCTGGGAGAAGCTTGCTGAAGAGCATCCCAATTTGGTTATTGCTCTTTGTCTCGGAAAATCCGACTCAGCTGTGAATTGTGGCCCAAGTGGTGCAGAACTCATTACTTCGAACAATGCCTCCTCGGCCTGGGAAGCATGTTCTGTCTCCTCACTAGCAGGGGCTTATCCCAGGCTGGCTTTGCTCACAAGGAAAATCATTTAGACACAGTTCACTGGACACTCACTCACATCTCTTTGACACCCGTGACCATTTTTATTTAAGGAGAAATCCAGCACCACTGGTCGGTGTACCGAATTAGAAGTGCATTTTAAGAAGCCCGTGAAGAAGTTTACACAGCTTTGTGTTATTATCATCAAGGTCTCTGTCTTGTGTGCTTCAAAGGAAAGAGGGCAGGATGGATAAGGAAGGGACAACTAAGAAAACTTTAATAGCAAAGTTGAAAAAAAAATTCTCACCAAGTCTGCATTTTCAATGCACTAAACTAAACGCTTGTGCCTCATTAAATCTCATAAAATTACAGAGCAGGAAAATACCCCTACCATGTACCTTACATAAATCAGGAAACCAGGGCCCAAGGTTGCTAAATGATTTTCTTAACGTCACACAGCTAATAAATGAAAGAACTGGGATGAACATATTCTAATTTCAAATGATCCTGCTGCTTCCAAGAAGTCTAGGGAGGGCAGACGTGAAACCCTTGCTCTAGATTTTGGTATCTGTAACGATGGGAAATTCCTAGAGTTGTAATTATAAAATGGTCAAACATCAGCAATGTTTCATGGCTTAGTCTAATTTCCCTGAGTGGAACTGACAGTAGGCCTCTCCTGATGAGACATTTGGTTATACGCACCTGTATATCATGGGAACATACATGGTTCCTATGCATAACTGCAAAAGAGATCTCTCTCAGTTTGTATTTTGGCCTGAGGAATTCTGCCATGATTAGGATTTAATACAAGGCAGAACAGCTTTTCTGGTTACTGTCCAGTAAATATCTTAAACAAGGTGTTCTGGAAGAAAAGAAGGATATGAACAGTAATATATTCCAACCATGGGTGTGGGCATTTACTTTAGGTTTATTTAAAACTCATAAAAATTAAGAGATTCAGGAATTATAATCCCATGTTCCTAGAGATTAGTTTCTTGCCCAAGATCTAAGTGAGGATGGAATTGTCTTGGAATTTGAACTGTCTGCCTCCTCCATGCTCTAACACAACATGTTCCCACTCAGAAAAGCAAAGCTAAAATTATAGAAAACATTGAGTTGGTTTTCTTTTCAAATTCACCATGCCATTCAAAATACAGACATTTGGAAGTTGTTCTGATTAGATTTTTGGTGAGTGGAGAAGCTGTGTTCCCTAGATGGAGTTGAGGAGGTTATAAATTCAGGCCTGGTTCCAGAAAAACATTCAAGACTTTGTTTATAAACTGTGTTGGCTATTTGTTTAGAAGTGAGTGGTGTTTAGATTCTCTTCTGCAAATGCTTTTCCACATCAAAGTGGCCCACTTATCACTTGGAGTTTGTTGTCAAATTGCCCTGAGTTTAAGGACCCCTCATGATTTTAATGTGTGTTTTCTGGTATCCCAAGACTTAAATATTGATTTGATCTTATATAAACTTTGCTCACTTACTTTTCTTGAAATAGAATGACTTACTGCTGGGTAGAGTCAGATGGTGTCTTTCTGTAATGTTGGACAGTTGCTGAAAATTTCTAAACCTAGGCCAGAAGCTGGAGCTCTGGTGCTCTCACAACTGCTCTGGCCATGGTGTTGAGACTCCTGAGCTGGTTCCAGATTTGCAGTAAATTTGAGCTAGTTTACCCATGAAGAAACAGAGGCTCAGAAATATTTACACTCACACAGCCAAGTTGGGACTTGAACCTTGCCGTTGCCAGCAGACATGGTCTAGTGACCTTATTAGCACACCACGCCTTAAAAGCACACTTCTCTCCTGGGCCTTCTTTCCTTCCTATGTCTCTGACGCCAAGGGAGAAGAAAAGGTTGAGGGTTTGGGAAGAATGGATGATGGACTCCACTTTGGAATTCAGTCCAGCCTTGGTCAGGCACTGCCTAGGACCCTGGAGCGTGCACTGGATTTCTCTCTTTGTGAGTTTCTCTGTGTCTTACCTACTAGCATCCTCTCTTCTCTGTGGCTCGTTCTTTTGAGATTAGCAAGGGACTTAACCTGTCCAGCTGTTCAGGTGCCCGTGCATTAGCTACTAAGTTGCCTCTGGAGGGCAGAAAGATCTAGTTTGGTGCGATCACATGTGAGTTACTGATTAACTGATCTAAGGGAATCATGGTTTCTCTTTCATCTGCCTTCACTTCCTTGTTGCTAGTCCACAAGAACCAAACATTTGAATTCTGCTTCCCACTTCCCTCTTCTCTTGCTCTTGAATTTAACTGAAGGAGCCTCTGGACCTTGAAACAGGTCTCCCTGGAGTGCTAACGGGACCTCTGCAAAACTACCCCTGGTGGGAACTTTGAAAATCAATACAGTTTTTTCGAAGGTCAGAATACTGGACCAGGAGTTAAGTGAGTTGATTTGCTGTGTAATTGTATGTAATTTGATTTTCTAGACCACCTATTTCTTTTTTGCCAAACAACTGTTTCTTAACTTTGAGTGATATGGGAATCATTGAAAAGAAATTAAAAAAAAAATGAGATTTCTTTATAGAAAAAGGAGTCAGGATTATGTAAAGACCCTTTAACTTTTATTTCAGTTTAAAGACTTTTGTTTCCGTACAACCATTTGGATAAAACAAAGAAAAGGAGGGTTAAGGGAAAAAAGGAAGTTTTCCTGTCTGCATATAGAATATCCCAGGGAGGGTACACTAGAAACTAATAATGTTGATTGCTGGGAGACAGATACCAGAGGTAAACTGTTCATTGTATACCCTTTAATGCCTTTGGATTTTGAAACTTAATAAGTAAAATTAAAGTTAAACAAAAATATTTGGGTTTCAATAATAAAGAAGTAAGTAACCACCTCCTGGCTCCTAAGTGGTAGAAATAGGAAACTGGGAAGCAACTTTAAAGAAACTATCTTTTTTACCATCTTTTTAAGTCTCACTGAAGTTCACATTTACTAATCCTTTTTTCGTATTTAGTAATCGTTTTTTTTTTTTTTCGTATTTAATAACTTTTAAAAGCAGTGTTCTTTAAGCTCTTCTGGATTTCGATAACAGGGGTTGGGGAGGTGTTTTTTTGTTTGTTTTTGAATTTTCATAGTTTTCTTCCCGTTCAGAAAACGTCAGCTATTGGCTGCAACCAGACTCAGGAGGCCAATGGGAGTCAGACCTGTCCCACTCCTGAGCCACTGAATCTGTCTTATGCTGTCAGGGTGTTTCTGGAGACAAGGCTAGAAAGTTCCCCCACCCCTTGTTTTTCTTCCCTGTAATGTGATTATTTTATTTTCTGGAGCGGTGTATTAATGTGAGTGTGTGAATGTCAGATAGATCTTGTCTTCTCAAATTGAAAACGGAAAAATAGAATTGCATCCAAATGTTTTATCCTGAACCATGGTTTTCTCATTTGAAATAGCCTGTGAATTGGAAGAATTTTTCTGTTTGCTGGGTAAACTGTTAAAATGCACCCTTGGAAGAGAGTGAACACAAACTGTGTACCAACTTCTTTTTCACTCTTCAAAAGAGAGAAATGTGAAATCTATTATTTAGCGTCCAAGTTTCAATCAAAAACAACGACACAAGTCAGGATCAGTTTTCAGCACTTTCTTGAAAACATCTCATCTCAGATTTGGTGAAGTAAAAACCTCACAGAATTCTTCTTCTTGCTATGTTACTTTTGTTAGAAAAGAGTAACTGAATAGATCATACATTCTCATGCTTGAATTTTTTTTGTAGGCTAAAGGACATTTAGTGAAAATTCTCTCACACCTCTGTCCCTCAGCCATCCAGTTCTTTCTCCAAAAGACCAATAGTACTGTTAGTTTCTTTTGTAATTTTTCAGAAAGATATATATATATCTATATATATATCTCTATATATCTCTATATACACAAGCAAATACATATGGATGCTTTAAAAAAAATCAAATGGTAATGCACTATTCATATGATTCTGCACATTTTTCTTGTAACTGTATTTTGTATATCATTCCATATCAGCATATAGAGCTTCTTAATTCTTTTAACTTTATTTTTTAAAAGCAATTTTAGGTTCACAGCAAAATTGAGGGGAAGGTATAGAAACTTTCCCATATACTCCCTGCCCTGCACACTTGCACAGACTCCCCATTATCAACATCCTTCAGCAGAGCGGTACATCTGTTCCAGTTGATGATCCTACACTGACTCATCATAGTCATTTAAGTACATGGTTTACACCACTGTTAACTCTTCGTGTTGGGCATTCTCTGGGCTTGGACAAATGTATAATGACCTGTCTCCACCATATGGTGTCATACACTTTGTTTTCATTGCCCTAAAAATCCTGTGCTCTGCCTATTCATCTCTTTCCTACTCTTCAACCTCAGGCAACATTGATCTTTTCATTGTCTCCATAGTTTTGCCTTTTCCAGAATGTCCTACAGTTGGAATCATGTTATGTAGCCTTTCCAGATAGGCTTTTTTCATTTAATAATGTGAAAAGTTTCCTCCAGGGCTTAATACTTTATTTCTTTTTAGTGCCAAATAATATTCCATTGCCTGGATGTACCACAGTTTATTTATCCATTCACCTACTGCAGGACATCTTGGTTACTTCCAAGTTTTGGCAATTAATAAAGCTGCTACACATATTCATATGTAGGTTTTTGTGTGCACATAAGTTTTCAACCCCTTTGGGTAAATACCAAGGAGTCCAATTGCTGGATAGTTTAGTAAGAATATGTTTTGTTTTGTAAGAAACTGCCAGACAATTTTCCAAAGTGGCTGTACCATTTTAAATTCCCACCAGTGATGCAGGAGAATTCCTGTTGCTTCACATCCTAAGCAGCATTTGATGGTGTTAGCATTCTGGATTTTGGCTTTTCTAAGAGGTCTATTGTAGTATCTTGTTCTAATTTGCATTTCCTGATGATACATGATGGAGAGCATCTTTTCATAAAATGCTTTCTTGTTATCTGTTTATCTTCTTTGGGGTTGTGTCTGTTAAGATTTCTGGCTCAGGTATTAATCAGGTTTTTTTTTTAATTTTATTACTGAGTTTTAAATTTGAAGAATTCTGTGTATATGGTGGATAACAGTCCTTTATCAGATGTCATTTACAAATATTCTCTCCTAGTCTGTGGCTTGTCTTCTCATTCTGTTGATACTGTCTTTCACAGAGCAGAAGTTTTAAATTTTAATGAGGTTCAGCTTATCAATTCTTTGTTTCTCATCCCTTTGGTGTTGTATCTAAAATGTCATCACCGTGCCCAAGATCATCTACATTTTCTCTTACATTATCTTACATTGTCTTCTAGGAATTTTACAGTTTTGTGATTCACATTTATGTTTGTGACTCATTTTGAGTTGATTTTTGTGAAAGGTGTAAGGTTGAGGTCTAGATTTTTTTGTTTTGTTTTTGCATGTAGATGTCCAGTTGTTCCAGCACAATTGGTTGAAAAGACCGTCTTTGTTCTGTGGTATTGCCTTTGCTCCTTTGTCAAAGATCAGTTGATGCTGTTTATGTGGGTCTATTTCTGGGCTGTCCACTCTGTGCCATTGATCTATTTATCTGTTCTTTCTTCAGTACCACACTGTCTTGATTACTGCAGCTTTATAGTAAGTCTTGAAGTTGGATTGTGTCAATCTTCAGCTTTGTTCTTTAATATTGTGGTGGCTATTCTGGATACTTTTTTTTTTTAAATAGCTACATATTTTCTATTGTATGGATAAATTAAAATTTAACTGAATTAATGGGCATTTAGGCTGCTTCCGATCTTTTGAAAACAACAGTGCAGTAAATAACCCTATATTCACATAGTTTGCACATGTTCAAGTGTGTAAGATATTTTTTTGGAAGTGGGATCGCCAAGGCAAAGGTATTTACATTTGCAATTTTGATAAATATTGTCAAATTGGCCTCCACAGAATTTGTACAGTTCATACTCTTATCAGAAGTGTATTATGTGATGATTTCTCCATACCCTCACTGACACAGTTTGTCATCAAACTTTCTGACTTTTGCTAATCTGATAGGTAAAAAAATTAGCATCTTGGTATAGATAAAACTTTCTCATATTCACTTACAGGTGATCTTTACAAATTTCTATTTTGAGCAGAGCCTCAGAGTAGAAGGTGTCACTTCATTTTTTTCTAGTAGAGATTAAAAAATCAATTTTGAAGAAGCAAGTGAACCACTGCATGATAGAGGATCGAAGTCAGTACACTTACTTTTCTTAAATAATAGGCTTTTAGTTCCTTTTCACACTTCTTCCAAGTCTCAACATTTCACTCATCCCCCCAGGTCTAGGAGAGCTGATGCCTTTGGTACCCAAAAGCATCTCCAGTCCTGGCAGGATGGTGTCAACCTTGGGCTTGGCGGTAGCGCTGCTTGGTTCCCACTCCCTGGAACTGAAGCTGTCTTGAATTCCTTATGGCTCTTGTGGCTGCATAGGTTCTCGTGTCCCAGCATTACTGAAGGAAAGAAGATATGTTGAGCATTCAGACTTCGGTGGGTTCTGATGCTGTTTGGACACTCTGGGATCCCTGCTCTTCCATGAATGTGGACAAGATTCTATTGGAGTAATGGAGGATGCTGAGGGTAGCAGTGAACCAGGTCCTGGCCACTAGAATATTCTGCCTCACTCCAGCTCCCATGATTTTAGCGTGAACATATTAGGTATTCAAAGGAAGGAAACTATGCAACAGAATGCAATAGAAGAAAATAGGTAGGCCAGGGGCAAATAACCAGGAGTTCATTACTGTATTTATAATCTTTTTTTTAAGTTTTTTTTTTATTGAGTTATAGTCATTTACAATGTTGTGTCAAATTCCAGTGTAGAGCACAATTTTTCAGTTATACATGAACATACGTATATTCATTGTCACATTTTTTTTTTCCGCTGTGAGCCACCACAAGATCTTGTATATATTTCCCTGTGCTATACAGTATAATCTTGTTTATCTATTCTACATTTTGAAATCCCAGTCTGTCCCCTCCCACTCCCTGCCCCCTTGGCAACCACAAGTTTGTATTCTATGTCTATGAGTCTGTTTCTGTTTTGTACTCATTTATTATTATTATTTTTTTAGATTCCACATATGAGCGATCTCATACAGTATTTTCCTTTCTCTTTCTGGCTTATGTCACTTAGAATGACATTCTCCAGGAGCATCCATGTTGCTGCAAATGGCGTTATGTTGTTGTTTTTATGGCTGAATAGTATTCCATTGTATAAATATACCACATCTTCTTTATCCAGTCATCTGTTGATGGACATTTAGGCTGTCTCCATGTCTTGGCTATTGTAAATAGTGCTGCTGTATCTATATCTTTTTTGCACTAGTTTAAGAAAAAAAAAAAAAACCTACCAAAACCCACACTATAAATTTAATCTGAGGAATTTGTAATACTCCCTATTGGTTTGGTTTTATCTCCCTATTTTGTCTTATTAACGCTTTCTATGACACTTTCTTCAGATGGCAATTTCAAATGGGCTGTTTATTAGTTAGCCTTAAAGAATCAAGAACTTATAAGATTGAAGAGAGTAAGTTAACGTGAAGTGTGTTGGGTACATTGAACTTGGGTTACCTCCATCAGCTTCTGATTTTTCTCCCCAGAGCTTCTTGAAAATTAAGGATTCAGCACATGAAAAACAAAGCAGAGTTGCCACAATTTAAAATTTTTTGATGATCTTTTGAGCTTGAGAATTTTTGTGACCAAATTAGGAGGAGATGGGGCTTTAAGGGGCTTACTGCTTTAAGGACCTTTTGTATTTCCTTTTTATGATCTTTATTTTTTTCTGATATTCTTATATTTGCATTGATATAAGTTCTCTATTGAACAGTTAGAAGGTTAACATCCCTGCTGGCTTTAGAGAAACTAAACTTGATTTTTTACCTTTACCACCATTATCTTAGGCTAAAATCTTTGCAGAGTTACTGTCTTTATGATCACTACTATCCTTTTAAAAGAGAGATCTATCTCAAGATTTACATTCTGAATAATTTATGTTTAGGCATTATTGGTGAAATGTTACTTTTGACAAATTCCTTATGTATACTTTGTTACATTACATTGTATTTAAACAATATGTGAATAATGTACATTAGTAAATTTTACCTTGATAACTGAGAGTGGTATTTTGGGCACCTACAGTGCCTTCCTCCTAAACTGCCCTGCTCACTCCCCTCCCTTCTCATTTTCCCTTATAAACGTACTTCTCTCTCTCGAGATCTGGTTCTATCTTCCCACCCTCCAGGAACTCTTCCCTGACAGCCTTGGTTTCCTCTCTTTGAACTCTTACAGTATGCTTCATTGGCCATCTAGCATACATTCTGCCATTTTTGGTGCAAGTTTTGTATAAACCTTTTGTTTCTATCTGTGCACTGTTCTCTCATTGAGATCATTGGCTTCTTGATGACTGGGAAGGTGTTTAGGCATCTCTCCATCCCCTCAGTACTCACAGCGCCTGTAGTAGGGCCCAGAGCATCCTTGTGGGTTATTTATTCATAAATTGGGGGCAGTTAGAGCCTTTTTCACCTCATGGGCTCCTGAACTCCTATTTTTGAGCACAAAAAGGGGAGGCACTTACCCTCTGTACCCTGCTGTGTGGTTGGGAAGGAGAGAAGTTGTTGACTGGAGGTTTAATTGCCCAGTTGAAGGGCAGATCTCTTGTTAGAGCTGCCGTTATTGATGGAAGGGGTAGGGAATGCAGGCAAAGATGGGAATATAACACATTCCCCGTGGTAAGCCCCCTCGTCTCACTGGTGTGTGGGGATGTGGGCAGGAGAGAGGGTAAGATGAACTCAGGAAAACTAGTAGATCTACCCTTCTCTGGGGGTTGCCCTCTCTGCATCTGAATTTTTGGCAACCTTGTGTAGGTATCGAAATTGGGGTGGAGCTATTCTGAAATACATTTCTAATATTTAAAAAGCATGGGAATCATTGGTTTAGAGGCAATTAATATAAATCAAGGATGTTAGACCTACACGTAAGTAGATGAAAACCAGAATTGTGAAAAAAAAAAGTCTGCTGGTAGTGTTTCTTCAGGAAGAGTCTTTGAACGTGATCCAAGGTGTTAATATTGGGCTGGATTTCAAGACTGACAGCCACCAAAAGTTGAAATCTAATTACCAAGCAGTCATTCCTTTGGGTGTTGGTTTTTTTTTTTTTTCCCAGTGTAGTTTTAATTTCCAGTTTGCACTTTGTGCCCACTTAAAAAATGATGGAATATATAAATGATGAAAATATGCCAACCCTGACATGAGCATAGGGAATTGGAAAGGATTGTACATTGGAAAGTCCAGATCCCACTACTGGCTCTGCCACTCCTAGTAGTGTGTTCTCTCCCTCTCTCTTCCTCTCTCTCTCTCATTCTTTTTAGAGAAAAAGAAAGATTCACCTCTTATATTCATTATTAGGTAGCAAAATTACATAGACCTTAAAAGTGCAATCATTGGAGTTAGATTTTTATTTAGTTCAAATACCAGTGCTGATACTTGACAGCTGTGGACCTTAGGTAATTACTTAACCTCTCTGTACTTAAGTTTCTCTATCTGTAAAATGGGGGTAATTCTACCTAGCTTTTAGGATTGTTGTAAAGAGGAAATAAAGTAATACTTGTAAAACATTTACCACAACACCTGGCACATAGGAGGTACTAAAATGTATCAGCAGTTTTTACAAAGTAGCAGGCAGGGAGCTAGTACGCTTTGGGGCTAGATCAGGTCCTGATTTGGCTGTCAGACTGCAAGGTTCTGTGGCTTTCAATATGAATTCCCAGAATTGAATACTGTGTCTAGCAAAATAGGTCACCAGTACTCCTACTGAAACTATTTAAAAGTGTTGGGTACAATAGAACGATGATTTTCTTAAATGCAATGGACCTGTAAAAAAGTAATGAATATTCAGGCCAAATGCTAAGTGAAGAGGGGTCTACTGAACAGTGAAGCTGGCTTTTTGTCTTGAGGACAGTTGCCAAACCGGGTTAACTTGAACTTCTGTTTTCATGGCCTGAGGGCACAGGGACAACAAGAGATAAGGTAAGAAGTCTGAGAGGGACCCTTTATAAGCCTAGGTCTTCAGAATGCTTCTCCCTCATCACGAGGGTGTATTGGAATAAAAGCAGAAACAAAAATAAAGCAGTTACTTACCCTCTTTCCAACCCTATAAGACTGTAAAGAAAATCACCTATCAAAAATCTTGATTCTGAGCAGATCTTGATTATTTGGTCCTGAGAATTTGTGATCCTGAATCAGCTCTAATACAGGTGTAGCTGGAATCCCAGTAACGAGGTGGTCAGAAAAACTTAAAGATGAAAATTTGATTTAAAGAGTTCCCACATTATAACTGTCCCTGGTACTAAGCAAACACCAATGTCCCCCCTTCTTTTGGAGGAATCTTTGTTTTTCTTCTTTTGGTTGGAGTATAGTCAGTTTACAATGTGTCAGTTTCTGGTGTACAGCACAATACTTCAGTAATATAGGAACATATATATATTCATTTTCATATTTTTCACATAAATTACTACAAGATATTGAATATAGTTCCCTGTGCTATACAGTATAAACTTGTTGTTTATTAGATTTTGTGAGAATCCTCCTGTATTTCAAAATGAGAGACACTCTTCTAGAGTTCATTAGGTGTTCTGTGAATTCAGTGGGTTTGTAGATGTAATTCTTGGTGTATTTGTGGGAGAGGACGAGCTGTGAGTCTCTCTACTCTGCCATCTTGGCTCAACCCCCTCTGGACGAATCTATTTTTATCCCAGACTTCAAAGAACCCCCACCAATGAAATTAGAAGGAAAAGGAGCATCTCAGAGTATTTAAAAAAAAAAAATCACTAAACACAAGATGTGAGCTGAGAACAAGAAACTGTAAAGACTAACCAAGCTGATTTGAAAAAAGAGCCAAATAGAATTTTTTCAAGAAAATAATTTAACTCAGTGAATACATATAACAAGCAAACTAACCCAAACTGAACAAGGAAATTTTCAGCTGAATGACAGTGCTGAAGGAAGTTTTCAGATGGCAATAGAGAGGCAAAACAATGAAAAACCCAAAAGAAAGGTTAATCAATGTGGAAGATAGGTAATTCAGATTCAGTATGTTTAAATATAATTTAAGACAGAAGAGAGAAAATGGGAAGAGGCAACACTGAAAGAGATAATAACAGAATTCTCAAGGACCAATAAAAAGCATCACTTTGCATATTCATGAAGTCATCTGAATTCTGTTCAGAATAAGGAAAAAAATCCACACAGAGACAAAAGATAATTAAATTGCCAAACACAGAAGATAAAGAGAAGATCTTAAGCAAGGTCAGAAAGAAGAGGCAGCTTATTTTCAAAGACATGACAAATTATCCTGACACAGCCACAATAGAAGCCGGAAGACAGTAGAATATTAAATTTCATGCACTAATAGAAATTAACTATCAGCTTAGGATTCAGTTTTCATTAAATATATCTTTAAAAAACAAAGACAAAATAAAGACTTTCAGACTCAAAAAACGAAACAAAAACAAAAACCTAGAGGGTTCTCCAGATCCTCATGAAAAGGATACACTTAAAGCAGAAGAAAATTATTCCCAGGTGGAGGGTCTCAAACAAGAAATGAAGACCAAAGAAAAGGAAAATTTGTAACTAAAGCACATGCACTGACTGTATAAAATAATAAATGATGTCTTCAGTGGGAACTAGATAAAACAAGTGATGTAAGTTGAAGAAGCAAAAGGAGTCAATGTATCTAAAGTTGCTGTATAGTTTGGGAGGGAGTTAGACACACTGATGAGATTTAGACTTGAATAAGTAAAGTGTGTATGTTAAAACTTCTAAGGCAACCACTAAATTTAGTAAAAGAATGAGTAACTTTCCAGTTAACAGGAGAAAAGAGAATAAATCTCGAAGTTGAGAAAGTTGAGAAAGGAAATATTGAATAGGCAAGACACGGAGCAAACACAAAATAAGATGTATAAGTAAATTCAGATGTATCAGTAACTCTAATCTAAACAAAAGATTGTTAGACTAGATGAAAACTGAAAATTTAGCCATTTGCTGTTTATAAAAGACACGTATACAGAAAGGTAAAGGTAAAGTAATAGAAAAAGGTAAACCAGTGATTAAAAGCTGAAAATATTGACATCAAAAACTAAAAGCTGGCAATATTGATAACACACAAACTAGACTTTAAATGTCAAAACATTTTTAGAGACAAAAGAGGGTCATACTGATTGAAGAGTTTGAACTCACAAGAAAAGAAAGAACTTGTATGCTTCTTATAATGTGGTCTTAATATATATTAGGCAAAAACTGAGAACTACAATGAGAAACCAGTATATTCCCAGTGGTATTTTAAAATACTTCATCAGCACTTGGTAAAGTGAGGAAAAGATTGGTTACCACATAGATTTGAGAAATACAGTTAAGTTTGAGCTGTTAGACATATGAAGATCAGTGCATCTCGAAACCGTGGGATACATACTATTTTCGAACACACACAGAACATTTATAACCAGTGACCTCAAACTCTGTCATTAAGTCTTAACAGCGAATGATTGGTATCATATGGACCAGATCTGTGACCACCGTGCGATTAAGCTAGAAACTGGTAACAAAAGATGATTATGAATAATTACAGAAATATGTTTCAAAATGGCCTTTGGATCAAAGAAGAAATTGCAATGGAAAATCAGAACATACTTTTAACTGAATGATAACAAAAATACTATGAGTCAAAACGTGGAGTGGGGGTAAGCAGCTAAAGCATGTAGAAACGCTTCTAGTAGAAAAGAACGCTTAGCAGGGGAGGGTGTAGCTCAGTGGTAGACTGCATGCCTAGCATGCAAGAGGTCCTGGGTTCAGTCCCTAGTATTGCCATTAAAAATAAATAAATAAACCTAATCATCTCCCCCCCACACACAAATAGATAAATAAAGGAGAAGAAAGCTTATATGAGAAAAGAAGAAAGCCTGAAAATATAGCTAGATGTTGAAGTCAGAGAGTTAGAAAAAGATGGAAAATAGGCCCAGAGAAAATAGACGGAAGGAAATAATAGTAATAATTCCATGTTATTCAATGGAGAGGATCAGAAACGATAGTTTGGCTCCGTGTAAAAAAAAAAAAATTAGTAATGTTGATGAACACTTGGTAAGACTGGTTTAAAAAAGAGGAGAGAGGCACAAATAAACAATATTAGGAATGGAATAGCAGATGTAGATGTTACAAAAATAATATTAGGAACTACCTTATGCTAAAATGTTTGAGAGCTTAGAGGGAATGAATACATTTCCAGACAAGTATAACTTACCAAAATTAAATTATAAAAAATAGACTGAATAATTCTATAATTTTTAAAATAAGCCAGTAGTCAGATATTTCTCCATAAAGGAAGGTCTAGGTTTAGGTGGGTTTATGAGCAAGTTCTACCAAGTGCTCAAGGCAGAAACAATTTCAAACTTGCATAAATCCTTCCAGGGGATAGAAATGCATTTTTTGACATTATGATAACCTCAGTCTAAAAATCCTGTCCAGAACAATATGAGAAATGGAAACTATAGACCAGCCTTACCTAGAAATATACATGTAAAAATCATCAAACCAAGCCAAATCCAGCAATATGTTAAAAAGATAATACATTGTGAACAAATGAGATTTATCTCGGGACTGCAGGGTTGATTTAACATTAGAAAATTCATATTAACAGATTAGTGGAGGTATATGTTATCAGTAGATACAGCGAAAGTGTCTTATAATGTTTAATATCAAATTATGCAAAAAGCTGTTCAAAAAATCAGAATAGAAGGGAGTTTTCTTAACATGATAAAGAATATTTACAGATAACCTACAGCAAACATTACAGTGGCAAAATATTAAAAGCATTTCTTTCTTGTTAAGATTGAAATCCATTATTTTAGGCAATATTGCTTTTGACAGTTGATATTATACTCTGTCCTACTTTTTTCTGCATAGCATCATGTCATGAGCATTTCCTATGCTCATTTACAAAGTTTTTGCGAATGCAGTGGTTAATATCTACCCTACATAAGAAATGATGCAGTGAATATTTTTTGTGTATTCATTTCTGTCTGTATCTTTAATTATTTCCTTTTGATGTATTTCCAGCTGCTAAATCACTGAACCAAAAGGTATGAACTCTTTCAAGCACTAGACACATATTACTATATACATGAAACCAGCCCTTTCAAATGAAGCAACCATGTGTCTTTGGAGGGTGATTGTATCTCACTGCTCAACTTAGCTCAGAGCATTTTCAGCTCCTGATCGCTTTAAAGAAAAGAAAACAGACCAGGAACTTGGGGTTTAGTGGTGTCCCCTGTGAGCCTTAAAAAATGAACAAAGTCCCCTTTTATTTCTTTCCCTGTGTGTACATAGCTGGGAGGGGGCTAGCTCTGGAATTAGGCTGTTTGCAGAGCCTTTTAACAACCAGTTTGGCAGTGCTTGGAAACCTGTAGGGAGTGGGGGAGGGAAATTATGATGGGGGAAGGGAGGACAGTGACCTGGCCCGTCTGACCCAGGCCTCTGAACTGCTTTGGAACCTGTTAGTCTAGGCCTTGGCCAGAGGACAGGAGCCATGGTCCCTCTCAGCCCATCCCTGCACTGTGCAATTCTCTTGATTTGTTTGTCTCAAAGTTAGTGCAGAAGTGTGAGAAGAGCAGATGTCCTTGAAATTGCAGCTTTTAACTGGACACTGTTTGAATTCTCAACCTTGAGGGAGACCTTGGTGCAGAAATTCCCAAATGTGTTGTGTCAGAGGTTGTGAGGTGCAGGACACAGTTTGGGGACCTTTTTCCTTGTGTCTTCCTGTTTCTAAGAACTTACTGTTTTACAAATATTACTGTCAGAGCCTATTAATTATGTCTTTTGTGTCTCAGGGAGGCTTAAAGAGAAGGAAATTGGCACTTCTCTGTATGAGTTAAAGGCTATACTAATGGGAATTAACTCTGTAGCTTCTCAAGGCTATTTTAATTTATAATTAAAGATGAATGGATTGGGATATTAGTGGGGGGCGGGGAGTTGCCCATAGTCCTTGTTAGTGGAATGTGGAATATCAAGGCTGCGAGCTCGGAGAGGGAGAGAGCATCTCACTCACCACCACCCCCTGTTTTGTTCGCAGATGAGGCCGCCCAAGCACAGGGGCGTGAAGAGACAGGAGGCAGTTGAGTTAGAGGGAGACCTGGGCTGCAGCTCAGGCACCTTGACCACTAGTCCTTTTCCCCTTGCCCCTTGATGCCTTACTGCATCCCATGAACTAGTCACTCCTGTTCCAACAACAGGGGGAGTTTATGCACTGCTTTAATCTCTGGCCATAGCCTTCTTCCCTGTTGTTAGCAATTTGGAAAACACATGAGCCCCTCAGACAGTTTTCACAATGGCATCTGGCTCGAAAATTTGGTCCTGGTGTTTCTGAACTTAGTCCAAGTAGCTCACTCAAATTTTATTGCAAAGCAAGTCCCGCCGTTTGATACTCAAAGGACTGACATTTTGCTCAGATCCCCTCCAATGTGTTTACTCCAAAGGCTCCTGCCGAGGGAACAAGGTAAGTATTCTTTGAATAAGTGAGGTTTAGTCAACTCTTCTTCTCCTGTCTCTTCTCCTTCATTGGCCCACAGTGGGGATGGGTTGAGTAGTGGAGGTGGGAAGAATTAATCTTGGTTATCATGAGTAATACAACCGTAGGCTCTTTCTGTAAGGAAGCAGAGTGTCAGGGAGGCTAGAAAGAGTGTAACCCTAGGACTGGGACAGTGGATTTGGAGCCAGAAGTCATGAATTTGCAATCTACTGTTTCCTATTGGCCTCTTTGAACTCATGCTTAATAATGCGTGACTTCCAGGGCTATTGTTAAGGTCTAGACAAGACATGAGTGGGAATATTGTATAACCCATAAAATAGTTTACGAATAATGAATTATTTTTAAGAAAGAATCTAAACTAATGGGAGTGAGAGTGCTGGTTTTTATGGCAGAGGGGTGCCAGAGGAGAATGGGCTGTGGTGGGGAGTAGTCACAGAGGAAGAGGTGGAGACAGTCAGCATGTAGTAGACAAATCCCTGTACTTAAAGATAAAAATGTAAGTACATATGTTCTCTGCCTCCTAAAGTTCTCTTTTAGGACTTTCTTTTTTTTCTTTAGCATAGTGTTAGAACTCTGATTTACATACACGAACTTGAGTAGTTTGTCTTTTATTAAGCTATTCAGGTGGCTTGAACAGTTTTGTAGTGTTCCATGAAACTCACGCTAAAGCAGTGATAGGGATTTGCCTCACAAGTGAAAACAGCTTTGTTGCATGCTTTGGCTTTACTGCACAGCTGTCTCATCCCCTGCTTCATTCAGCCCTTCTAACTTCAGTCATTATCTCCACCTCTAGTATCTCTACATTTTGAAATCATTCGCTCTGATTCTGGAAGCCAGAGTGGACATGTCTCCCTCCAGTCTCTGACTGGAGGGAATCTAGGAAATAGGGCATATAATGGAGCAGTTACTGATGTTTACGGAGGGCCTGTGGTGTGTGCTCAGCTCAGGTCTGGCACTCAGAGGCAGCTTATTGCCTGCCCTGCAGCAGCAAACAGACACCAGGGGAGGTAAGACATGCTAGTAATGAACCAAAATAGGGAGCACGCAGCCTGGAGACCGTACGGTTCAGTTACTCACACCTTTGTGTCTGGCTCAGCCATTTAAACTCAGTTGCCTCTTCTTAAAAACACCTACCCTCAGAGTTTGGAATCCAAAGATAAGGTTTCAAGTCCCATTGCTACTTTTCCTCGAAGCATGAGTGAGTCACTTATTCTGACATCCTCTTCTCTCCTTCTTTCATCTGGTTAAAAGGAATGATCAAATGAGAGTCAGGGATGTGCTTGTGTTTTTTAAATTATATACAAATGCCCTTTATTATTTGATCTTCTGATTCCACTGTCTTCCTTGGATTGGTAATGAACAGAGAGGGCAAAATTATGACACATGAAGCCATAATTATGATCAAGTTAGTAAGGAAAAATTAGCATGAATAGAGTTCTCCTTAATTCCATGTAACCTAAAATAGTTCTAATATAAATCATGAATACACTTTTGTAGGAAATAGTTACTATTGTTAGCACTGAAAATTATTTCCGATTCTTGAGAAAAGGCATTCTTATTAAAAACATGTCTTCAACACTGAATATGTGAATATATGTATAGATAAGTAAATGCACAAACAAGACTGGAATGATACACCCCGAAGTGGTCATTCCAGGAAAGGGACATGAAATGAGAGAAGAAAGAATTTTCTGTTTCTTTTTTTTCTTTTTCAAAGAGAGGATTTTCAATGAAAAAAATTTTGTGATGAATTTTAGTATTTGAGTTTTTTTTTAAATCGATGAGCATATGTATCTATATAACTAAAATGTTTTTTAAAGAAATCTCTGTCATATGCAGTATTGGGTGGGGAAAGAGCAGGGAGGGTTGTCTCCATAGTCATCTGTTTTCTGTCATATTTTAGAGTTGGTTCCCTGGGTGATGTTATCTTAGTGAGATGGGGCTCACCCTCCGCCTGAGGGGATGGGAGCAGGGGCCAGAGTTAGCCGGATGGGGGTAGGGTAAGAAGAAGGGGGAGTCAGGCATGGAGCCAGGGAAAACATCGGGCAGGTTGCAGTTAGAGGAAGGAGGGGTAAGACTTAGGTTTAGGGAATGAAGGGGAAGCTCTGGCAAAAGCTTTAGGAACCTACACCATTTGTGGTTCCATTAGTGAATAGCCCCAGCTCTGGTCATCCACTCTTTTCAGTACCGCCTCCATCCTGGAGTGCCTTTACAAGACTCGAGATTGCTTTCAGAACGTGATGACAAATTGTTTCCCACCTGTGGGTTTTCCTTTGTGCCAGCCTTGCCTGGTTTTGCCTGGCTTTATTCTGTGACCAGAAGAGAAGCTGGAATTCTGAAAAGTTGCTTCAGCCCATTCCCATGAACAAAGGGAGCCTTGTTCCGGGTTATGCACATCAGCTTTTGGAGGAGTTGAATTCATCAGCTCAGATCTCTGCTTTTCAAGTCCTTGCTCTGGTTAGCACTGTGCTTCTCTGTCTGTGCAGGGCCAACCCTCACGGAGGAGCAGGCCTGCTCCTGGTTCACTGGGCTCTGGTTACACCAATAAGGTCAGCCCGGGCAGAGGCTGGATGTGGTCCTGGATGGACACCCAAGCTGAAGCCACAAGAGGGTTGTAAGCTTTGTTCCTGTGTGTGCCTTTGCCTACGGCTACATGGATGCCCATACAACTTCTGAGATTTCCATAAAATGATCATGTATGTAGTTCACCAGAGTGGTGCTAACAATGGGAATGACCGGTCACCCTTCTGTTGTCCCATCTACCCTCCTGCAACAGAAATTTCTGAAGAGTTACCAGCACAGACTGGTTTGAGTCCTGGCCGACTGTGGGCGAGGCCTCGAGCACATAAACCAATCCTGAAACTGGTTCCCTGATGGTGGGTTGATCTTTTCCCCCCAGGGCAGTGGTAACTTTGAGCCCTGTAAGGAGCTATTTGAAAAAGCTCTTGCTGTGGTATGTTGTAAATGACCTTTTACTACCTGGGAAGTTTCTGGGGACCTGGGGGGGGGGGTCCCGGCTCCTTGTGTGGAGAAGCCGTGAGCCCCGTTTACTGCCCCCTAATGCCCGGAGGCTGATGGCATCCGGTGACCCATGTGGGCGTTTGGCTGCCGTTGGCTTCATCTTGGTCTCATTCTATTTCCCTTGACAGGGCAGTTTGGGTTTGATGCTGCGCCAGGAATCTTCTGACAATGAGTTACTGGAACTTGGAGAAAAAGAACAGCGTGCAGTACCGCAGGCACTTCCTGGTGGACAACAGCCTGTTTCATGGTGAGCTGCATTTTGTCCTCCCGTCCTTAGAGCTTTAATTTTGTTTCTGATAGCACTTTTATCAGCACTCTGGATGCAAATAGGCGATAATTGTTGGGTTGAACCAAGAGCTTGAGTTCACTTGTCGATGAAAAAGTACCCAAGCAGCCCCATGGGACCTGTGTCCCACAGCTGGAAGCAAGCGCCCACCCGGATGACTGTGATGGTGCCATCACCTCCTACCTGGCAAGTTAGTTTGTGTCAGTGCTTTTCCTCTTCCACTGCACCGTTGGCTCCAGTAGTACCCCTTTCTGATGTTTGAAATTTGGGGAGCTAGAGCCATAGGTAGTGTTTGGTTAATATTGGTGGCTCACCAGTCAGGGCTTATTACCAGCATGCTGTGTCCCTTCTGTCAGGCTCTGGATAAAAACAGAGCAGGTCACAGCACTAAACCATACTATCTGGGTGCATTACTGCAGCTGTATATCAGAGAATCATCAATATTAATCATTTCCATGTCAAACTAAGACGAATCGCCTTTACCCTGATGGTGTATTTGTTTTGTGAGGCCATCAGGGATCAGCTCTTGTCAATCCTGATATCAGGATGCCCTTGAGTGAAATTTACTTACGAGTCAGAGATTTATGTGTTGCCAGAATTTTTGGACTAATCTCCATCAAAAGCTGGTGGAATTGTAGAGGGAAGCGAGAGATTTCACAGGGAGTGGAGTGCTGTTTAACAGAATCCTGTAATCTTAGCTGCCTTCGACTTTCTAAGTTTGGTTTTTCTCCCCCAATTTAGAGACAGACTTAATGTTTTTTATTGCTTCAGATTAAGTTTAAGATAACAAACTTAACCCTGTTTACTTTGTTAAGGCACGTTTTGCTGTGTTTTTTCGTGCTCATGATACCTCCTCAGTGTAGGACTTGATTAGTTGGAGGATGGCTTCATTTACAGGTCAAGAAAGGGAAGTTGAAATGAAATGACCAGCCCAAGATGACACAGCCAGTTGTTAATAAGGTCAGATCTAAAATGCCAGCCTCTACCTTTCTGGGCCGGCTCTCTTGGCATTGCAGTGGTGAAGGCCTCTTAGCAAAGGAGACAAAGTGTTGACTTAACACTCTGAGTTCTACTTTGTTTTCCTGTGAATCTCATCTGACAGTGTTTGCTGTGTGGTATCTTCTGTTACAAATTTACTTGTATTAAAAAAGAATAAATGTGATAATCAAAGAAACATAGGAATTAGACAGATCAGCTTTAATTTGCCAAATTTTGTGCGAATTTTGAACAAGGTCAGATGGAGGTGTTTTTAGAATTCATCATTTTAGAATCCCTGTGTCCCGAGATCTCAAAGGCTGTAACAGCTTACAAACAATTTCCTATGTATTCTTATAGTTGTGTTACCACTTAGTGTATCACTGGATTGCAAGTATTTATGCCGAGGGCTTGAAGAACATTGTCCTATTAAATCCTTTCAACACTTTTGCAATTGTTACTATTCATCCTACTTTATGGATGGTTAAACAGAGGCTTGGGGAGGTTGTGAAGTGGTGATGTAAAATCAAACTCACATCTGCTTAACTCCGAAACCCCACTATTTTCTTCCAGGCTCCACCCCCATTTCAGTAGAGAAATTAACACTCTGAGAGGTTTAAGTTCTATTCAGCAGTATTTGCTCTGCTATCAACTAGCAGTGTCTGATCTTTACCAAGTTGTATAATCCTTCAGGATCTGTTTTCTCCTCTGTGAAGTGAGTGTCCTGGACTCAATGATTTTTGAGGTTCTTTCTGGTTCTAGTCTATGAAATTCCATTGAAGTATTTCTGTGAAGCGCAATGACTACGTATTTTGCGAGCTGTCTTGTCACTAAACGTGAGGTACACAAGGGGGCAGTAGAATACTTAAAATACGAATTGGTTACTCTTACATTCAAAAGTTACTCTTTTGAGAGGATTTAGAGATATCAAATCTTCCCAAGATTAAAAGTATTAAAGCCAATTAGAATCATGATTATATTCACTTATGACAAAGCAATAGCTTTAAGTCTCTCTGATAGTGTAAGATACCATTTTGGATCTCTGTGCCAAAGGATATGTAATTTGGGAAATTATGATGCTTCTGCTCTTCCTTTTTGTTTACCTCTGCAGAAAATTAATGTCTGTTAAGATAGGAATTTATTTAACTTAATGGAGAGGTGTAAGGAGTTGAGGTATACTTTAAGCCAAGGGAGTGCTAGTGACAATACCTTTGCAGAGGATTTCAGAACGTTTCTGAGAGAGTAGAGGGGACAGGACCCCTCTGCGTCAGAAATGTCAGATTTCTTTTGGAGGACCTTCTTGTCTGCCAGTAACTCTTCTTACATAACCAGATCAATCGAAACAAAAAGAAACAAAACCCCTTACATTAGAAACAGGAAAGAACCATTTCCCCTGCAATATAATAGACTTTTAGAATATGCAGCCTTGAATGGGCAAAATGTGCTAGACTTCGGCAGTATTCCCAGGAGAAAAAAGCTACATTAAAGTGAGGACTAGGTGGGCTTAAGTGGTCAATAAAAGGGTAAAAATAAAAATGTAACATTTGTATACTCTTCAACAGTTCATAAAGCATATTCATTTTCTGAGTATGGGAGAGGTATGTTCTCATTGGAAACAATTTTGAGAATTACCCACACACTCACAACCCGAAGAGAAACACTAATCCTCTGTTTCTGTCCAGTCTCTTACCTACTCTCATCTTCATAGCAATCGTGATGTAGGGATGGAGTATCTGGGAAAGGTCGGCAATGGTGAATGCTGGCCACCAGAAAGGAGCTGCTGGAATTGACTTAATTCTGTGTCAGTGAGGAAGGGACCCCTGTAGGAATTATGATGGGCTGGTTTTGTGTTTCCCACTTGTCTGTCCTTTACCTAGATTTTTAGGGAACCTGTTGAAGTCAAAGGGATTGTGTACCTATCAAAGGAGCCAATTGCTAGAGTTTTTCTCTAGTTGGCTTTGTTCTAATATGTTTTCATAGAGAAAAAAAACTTGGGCTAAGAGTGATTTCTGTAGTATGATCTTTGCTTTAATGGCTTATATTTTCATGAATTATTATTACTTGAAAATTACCTCTACCCTCAGCTCTTTCTCTTGGTTGTCATGAATTGCAGCACTTTTTTCCATCCTAGGACACAGATTCTTATACCAGTGATCAGTGGATTTGCAATTAATACACACTATTTCTAATGCATGTAAGCTTTTTCAAACATTGGAGTTCCTTAGTGTAATATACTTGGAGGTGGGAATTTTTGTTTTCATGTATTGATAGTTATAATTGTGATGTTGGAAAAATTATTGTTTTCCTGCACGTTATTATGGTATCACCCCACTTTCTGTTGAAATTTATTTCTGTTGTTACCACGTTGCTACATGACTGTTTCTGAATGACTGTCATAAATCTAGACTAGAAATTACAAGTATCTCTCACTATCTAGGGATAAAATTAAGGATAGTTCTTGTATTAAATGTTTATGTAGTATGTGTTTTTAAAAAGTGCCTTCTGTGTACTTTTACTTTGCCTCTTAACAGCCTTCTAAGGAAACTAATCAATTGATTTAATTAAATAATTACTTTCCCCCAGCCTTCCCTTCCTGGCCAGAGGCCTCGTCGGTGGTGTGAGGATAGAAACTGGATGGCCCGTGTGAAGGAAGACAGGGTGGGATGGGATCCTGGAGACTAGCTCTGTCTCCAGCTTTACTGCTCACTCATGTAGCCTTTTGTCACCTAGGGGACCCTCAGTTTCCCTATTTCTCAAATGAGGCTTTTTCCAGATTCCAAAGTTCCCTTCTAGCAGAAATGTGGCAGTCTCTGTGTAGTCCGGCAGGACGTGGGGTGAACTGGAGGGCCCTAAGGCCAGAACGCGGGGTGGGAAGCCTGGCTAGACGGCGACGAGGAGGAGAGAGTCCTGTTTGACTGTAAATTTTGTAGTTACCCTTGCCCTGGCAGAAAGCTCCATTTCTCTTTAGGGGGAGGTGTGTGTGTGCAGGGACCTCCTGAGTCCCTCCTGACCATGCAGAGAGCAGGATCGAGGACTGACAAGGTTTCAGGACAAACGTCATGATATTCCAAAAAGAGGAGTGGAGAAGTTGCCCATCACTGCAATTCCATCCTCGCTGGAAAAAGAAAGAAGAATGCCAGGTCCTGCCTGGTAAATATGAAAGGAGAATGAAATTATGCAGGAGTGAATTTAGGCTAGTTTATTAGCAAGTTATGACTTCAGCAGCCTGCCTGCTGTAGGGGTTTGGGACATTACTAGATTTCTTACTAGAGTGTCATTCCTTTACTGAGTCAAAACCTGGTTTTTCCAGCTGATGATGACTGTATAAACATCCTCTTCTAAGTCCAGGAAAATACCAGTGCACAGAGAATTCCTACTAATGCAATAATAGTCAAGATTTTGTGAGCATCATTAAGATCAAAAGTATTATCTCCTGGATAAGAACACTGCATGGAAAAAATTTCAAAGACAAATTGAGAAAGGGGTGGGGGAGATAGATCTTAAAGGGAGAGAAGATACTTGAGTCGTTTAAATGTTATAAGTTATAATAGAACTAATTCTGGAAGCAGCTTTGCCCAGTGGATTTCCACTTGAGCCCCACACTCAAGTCTCCCCACCGTGGCCACCAGGCAGAAAGCATGGAGGGCAGGTGTCTTTTCTGGTCTATGATGTTCAGGTGCATCTTGCAAACATGCCAGAGGTGCAGTGAAGGCTTGGCTAAGGGAGGCAAGGCCTGACCCAGCTGTGGCATCTTGCAGGGGCCACCCTCCTGCAAGGTTGCTTTGGGTGATTTGTTCCCTTTGGGACTAAGTTTCCATGTCAGCCAAGTGATTTGATTTAGGACACATGACCTCTAAACTTCTTTCTAAGTGGTGTAATTTCAAGAAATGCTTGTTTCTCTACTTCCTCTCCTCAGGCTACTTTTAAACAGAGGCTGATTGGGGAGTTTGCTGAGAACTGACTGACCAAAGTGATTTCTGTCCTTCTTCCTTGCCCGAGACAAAGCAGAGCCAGCCATTCAGGCCTTACAAAAGTAGTTGCTTCTGTCTAGTTAGAACACAAACTTTATTGTGAGCTGGTATGAAACAAGCCTACTCTGTACCCTTTTCGGAACATGTGCTTTTCCTTCATCTGTTGAAGATGGAGAAAATTCTCAATGAGAGCCTCAGTGAAATGCTATTTATATTAACATTTAATGTTTTTTTGGGGGGGAGTTGTTGGGGGAGCCTTTCCCCATGATGGGCATTCCATTTGTAACTGGTTTATTGAGTATTCTCAACTTAATGCAGCATATACACAAAAATGTTTTATTTTTTCTCCAATTAATACTTAAAAAAATACTCTTTGCAGCAGCTTGGGCAGATTCTATTACTTTCTGGCTCCTTTTGGTCATTGAGGGTCTAATCTGGCTTAAAATGTTAATCTCAAACTCATTTAAATCCCACCTCCTCCCTTAGCCCAGTGCAGGCCTGACCTGAATGTTGGGGGTTGAGGGTGAGGGTTCATCTGGCTTTGTTATAGTTCTTCCCCTTGAGGAAGAATTCAAGGCCTAGATCTTCAGATTTGGGTACAAGGAAGAGACCGGGGGAAGCAGAGGTCTTTGACCCACATCCTGGCACCTGTTGGTACATCACTGGTGGTGAAATAATTCTCTCTCTGTTTCCACCTTCTGTGGATATTTGGTTTTGCCCCGGCCCCCTCTATCACCACGGGCTCTTCAGAGAGGCCCCCTGTCCCCCTTTGGCCCCACCCATTGTCTGTTTCTAATTCCCTCTGGCTGAGGCATGGCTTCCCTTGCCCTGCAGACTCTTGGGCAACCGCCTGGTCCCCGCCCTTTCTGCCCTTTCTCTTATATCTGTGTTTCTCCATATGGAGTTGTGTCGGCTGCTGCAGGCTGTGGAGGATGGGCTGGGCATGCAGTCGCTCCGTCCTCTTCCCAGACCTGCTGACACAGTCTCTCCGTCTCCTCTCACCTGCCGTGGGGGCTGCTCCCATAAGCCTTAGGAAGTCTCTGAATTACTCTTCAGTAGCTGTTCCCCTGCTCGTCTTTAGGAGTGATTTCAGTCCTCAGAGCACTGCCTACCCCTCCAGGCACCCAGGCTGTACACGTAATAGGGGCTCAGGTACTGGGACATGGAATGGATGGAATCCCACTCTCCTCACCCCTGACAGTTCTGCTTGGGCCCCTCTGGAGCCACTCCAGTCTGGCCCTTGTCCACTAACATTTTGGATTAGAGTGACTTCCTTTCCCCAAAGGTACTGGTGTTCTTTATTGTGCTTGCTTCTTACAAGCTGTGTAGCTGGATTGATTAGAACCAAGCAATTGTCTAGATTTAGAAAAACCCATGGTGAGGTGTCCCAGCCTCTTTTCCCCACTAGGAATCTAACTTGATGGGGGGATTTTGCTGGGTAACTGAACCCACTGTGTTCTGTTTTGTCATGCTTTCTGTGTCGAGGTGATTCACACTTCGTAATGATGGAGGGCATGGACAGATGTGGGTAGAGTGCATTGCAAAAGGGCAAATTGAAGATCTGGACACCTGGGAAGCCCAGGTGGATGAGAAGTTAACAGTGTTCAGTCTTTGAAGGTCTAGCTTTAGTTGTTGTCTGAAACAAGCCTATTGTGTTAAGTGATATCCTTGGCTGGCCTTTCCCAGTAGACTCTCAAATTCTCTTAAACCTGTGGCCACTGGGAGTCCAGCCAAGCAGAAAGGTCCTTGATTGTGTTCTTTTATGCTTGGGAACACCAGTTTTCTAATTACTGAATTAGAAAGAAGAAATATAACTAATAAACAGTCAACTTCTTCAGATTTGTAGACTTCTCACATTTTAAGTGGTTACTTATGAGAATTATATCCCCTCAGACGTGTTACAAATTTAAGCCTTTGTTCTTTAAGCTGCATTTCCATAATTATAATTAATTTTCCTCTGCTGTCTCATTTTCCCAATTGTCTTTTCTACTGTGTGCCTAAAGTATGCACAGAGATGGGTGGGAGAATGAAATGTCTTTCCACGGGTGGATTCGGGGTTCTTTCAGGGCAGTATAATTATTTAATTTAGTTATACAAAAGATCCAGATTTTTTCATTGGACCACAGTAATAATTATTAGTGATTGTTATTTATAATCACAAAACCCTCCTGTCTCCCATCTATCAAAACAAAGATTAGAAATTCCAGTTTGTTCCTTTATACTGTGTACATGAAAAGTCATCCCCCAAAACCTGCCATAGTTTATATTTTCTTAGGGCTTATTTCTCTCAGCAAGTATGTTTGGGGTTAGCACATGTGCAAACTGTGGGTTTCAAAGGAATGTTCAGATTTTTTGTTTTTTGTTTATTTGAAGCCTATAGCCCAATGTGGGTGTTTCACCCACTCCCACAGCTTCAACTCGCATCTGTACACCAGTAACTCCCAACAGTGTGTTCCTGGCTTAGCACATCCCTCTGTGCGCCGTACCCAGGTGCGCATCCTCCTCCCCGCAGCTATGCAGAGGCCCCCAGGTCTTCACACTCACTCCCTTTTCCCTCAGTGCCTGGCTGACTCACCAGCCTTGTTTTGTGCCTTCCCTCCCTCTTGGCACCACAGCTACACTGACCTTCACATTCCTTTCCCACAAAACTGACCCCTTCTTTGCTTAGCCAGCTGCCACCTCATCCTTCAGATCCCAGAGTAAGGGCCCCCTCTGCAGAGAAACTGATTCTGACTTCCCAGATCTGGTCAGCCCCCCTTTTAGACTCTTCTCTCATCCTGCATCACTGCCTTGTGGTATGATCACTGTTGCCATAAAACAGTTTCGTGAGAACCAGTTTAGTTTCTGCCCTCCTCATACTTCTAAGTTCCAGGGGAGCAGAGACTGTTCCGACTTCCATCTCCAGTACCTCGATGAGTGCATTGCATACAGTAGGTGCTCGTTAAAACATGGCAATTAACAGGGGAGAGAAGCACCACCTACTGTTGCATTACTTTTGCACTCTCTCCAGTCTAGCCTTTCATCCTGGTGCTTGGAAGGCATCGCTCTCTGGCTGCAGACTGTCTTCTTTCCCTCACCCATGCTTTTGCCTTGGATAACAAAAGCATACGTATAAACTGTGCCATGCTGAGACTGAGAAGGGAAAGGCCGCTCTGCTGAGCATCCTAGTGTGCTTTAGAAAAGACGACTGCAAATGGAGAATGCCTCTAAATGGGAAGGGGCGAAGCCGTGTCTTTAAAAGAATTTCTTAGACTTTCTGAATTCATTTAATAATACTTTCCAGAATTTCCATGTTGGTTATATATGTGTTTATTTTATTCGACTCTGAATTTCCATGTTGGTTATATATGTGTTTATTTTATTCGACTCTGAAAATGGAGGTTTTGTCTGTTAAAATAACACTGTTATTAAAAGCTGTTTAATTGAAGTTATTTTGCATACTATTAATATTCTCTGCTGCTTGGGTCTGAAAATCTCCAGGCACAGGAGTGAGTGTTGTCTGTGGGATAATTCTTGCCCTGGGGGGTCAGAGTAGACCTGCACCAAAACAAAAGCACCAGTTTTGTCAGTAAGAGGAGGGAAGGAGGCCTGGGGGTACGCGAGGAGAATAATTTAACAGCATAGAGCTTGTTTAAAAGTTAAGAAGATGCATTTTTATTTCAGATTTACGGAGAAGAAAAATGGTTGGCATTAAGGCCTTTCATCTAAGAAACTAAAACACCATGAGAGTACAGTTCTGACTTCTAGGTAGCAAAGTTACTACGAGAATAACACCTATTTGGGAGGATAAATGTAGAACCTGTGAACACATTTTTTTTGGTCCAAAATTGTTTTGTCCATATTCGTCTCTTGGTCAGAATATGTGACTGACATATAACAGTGTTCTCAGAACTTGTATTTAAATGTAGAAGATGGTGACTTATCCCCAATTAAAATGGAGAAGAGGAAACATATTTATTATTTGGTGTCTTATTTTTATTCCTTGGCAACTTGAAGTTGAATATCAATGCATATCCACAGATGACCACTTTTTTTGAAATTATACCAGTGTCAGAATTTCAAGGTATTGTGCTTTTAAACCAGCAGAAGCTTATCTCTAGAGACTTGTATTAATTACCTCTTTAAGCCAGTGGCTCCCAGCCTTGGCTGCACATTGGAATCACCTGAGGATATTAAAAAAACCCCAAAAAACCCCAGCAAACTGTTGCTTGGGTCCCAGCCCAGAGGTTCTGATTAATTGATTTGGGGTATGGCCAGAGCCTCGGGGAATTTTTGGAACTCTGCACATAATTCCAGTGGGCAGCCAGTTATATTCTGGTGGGTTAAGAACCCCAGACTTAAGGTGGAAAATACTTTCTCAATGGAACTGTAGAATTCATGAATTTGATAATGGTTATTTTCTGTGATGATAGCCAATTTTATACTGAAGGTATGGGAAGGGGGGACATCTCAAAAGAATATGGATATAAGTATGTGTTTGAATATGGAAGCAGAAAATGTAGAGTCATTTACACTTGGGATTTTGTAGATGCTCATTTTTTGTAAAATTCTTTTTTTCACTTAATTGAGCACAATACAGGCTTACTGTTGAAAAGTTGGAGAGTACAGAAAAGACTAAAGAAATAATCTATAATCTCAATATGTGTTAAGCCTGCACTTCCTTAAGGTGATTTAAAACCCAAAGACTAAAGATTGATTCTCACCTCTGGTTATACATTAGAACCTGCTGGGGTGCTTCAAAAGTACCGAAAGTTGGGTCCTATGCTATCCTAGTTAAATCATCTCTGCAGGATGGGTCTGGCATCCTGGGGTCTTCATTCTTTCATTCCTTATATCAATATCTTTGTATTTGTTTAACTTCAAGTGATTTTGTTGCACTGTGAAGGGGTGAGAGTCACTGGACTGAAGTTGTAGATTTACTAAAATATTGATCTGGGTTAGTGAACTAAATCAGGTATTAATTTACTGATTTGGTATCTTTTGTAATTATTCACTAGTTTGGGCAAATGTGCTACATGAAACTCTTGGTTTTATACAGAGGAGTGGGGAGGGGCAGGTGATATGCTCACCTTCATATGGTCTTTTTTTTCACTAACAGATTTATTTCATATTCCTTCTAATAATCATTGCTTTCTTAGTGCCCTTAAAGTGTGATTTGTCCAAGCTTGACAGCTGATACATCTGTTTCGTGATGCAAATAGATACCTTTGAGCATTAACTGATCTCACAAGGTTTTCCATGGCCTCCTGATGGTAAGTAGAATTACTCTGGGAAGGCTATTAACAGTGAGCAGCAGAGAATGTATTAAGTGTTTTATTTTGACTCATCCATAATGAGGACTCCACTGTTCACAACAGGATAATTGAAAGGACTGATGCAGAAATAAATAGGAAGCACAGGAACTGGGAGAACAGTACCACTGTTTGGAGTGCGTCAGATGAATCTCGAGTATTATTAGACTTGTGCTTGTCTGTCTACCCTGGAAAACTAAGGGCTACCTAGAGGCTTAGAGAAGTGCACACATTTTATTGTGGAAGGCAAACTTTGTCAGTCCCTGTAGACATCTGTTCTACCCCCAACACCTAACATGTGAGAAAACTGTTGCTCAGGGTCCCAACATTCTTCCTTCAAGTGCAGAGTTGTGAGGGAGAAATCTTGTTTTCTCAGATCGCTCTCGTTTTGCGTGATGGTACCTTCTTTGCACATTCGAGTGGTAAGGGGGACACAGGAATTTGGAGCAGATGTTAAGATAACTAATTTTAGCCCTTGTCAGGACGAATCGGTGGATTCTGTATTCGAATATTCTTGGGGCGCCATCAGGAAATGTTAGGGCTGATGCTGAAAGAAGGTGGTCATTAGAACTGGTGATGCTGTTTGCTTTACCAGTGTTATCCCTTTTAAGGCTTTCAGCAGGACAGTTTGACAGGTGAAACTCAGAGAGGTAAACACTTTGCCACAAACTACATCGTTAGATGATGGTGTTCAAAGCCAGGTTTGTCAGACTCTGAAATCCAGAGTTTTTTCGCTATTGTGACACAATGGTGTGTCACACACAGTTTTCTCTTTTAAAGCAACTGGGAATTGGGGGTGGGTGATGGATTTAAGTGTTTTAAAAGAGCTTCCAGACCTTTTAGAGGGCACTGGAGGACTCCAAGAGACACCATGGTGTCTCAGGCTGTCCTCAGGCTGAGAAGGGGGCTTAGGGAACTGGGGTGGGGGCCGAGAGCTGGTATCTGCTGGGGTGGTCCCTGGGAGCTTGTTAGAAATGCGGTCTCACAGCTCCACCTGGGTCCTACTGAATTGGCATGTGCATTTTCACAAGATCCCCAGGTGATGGCGCAATAAAGGGTGAGCAGCATGGCTCTTACAGAACCACAGGGCTTGGGTGTGAGTCCTCAGCAGTGAGGGATCAGTCCTTTTTCTTCAGGAAACAGGTGGGAGAGGAATGAGTTACAGGGAAGGGAATAACTCCCACCAACCAGCACATTTAGAGGATGGAGGCTTGTATGTGCGGGGCAGCTAATGGCAAAGACCTCAGACGTCCCAATGCTCAGATTCCTGACTAGGATTCTTGAAGGCAACAAATGCCCAGGTAATTTTCTATGTAGAATGGGCTTTAAAACGTGAGCCTCTAGAAGACAGCTTTCCTAGAAGATCAGGTTAAGGATATAAGCAACACCCTGGTCCACAGTGATGCATGGCATAGCAGCACTAGGAAGGACTTGAGATGCCACCTGGTTGGGGAATTCTGACCAGAACCTGTAGTCGGGCTTCAGGACATTGTGAAATCTCAAAAACATAATTCCAAACACTATGTGTACATGCATATACTTTGGGCATCCCCCTCTTATGAACAAAGTCCTCAGCTTTCATCATATTTCAAAGTAATCTGTTACTTCTTGCCCCTTCTGAACCATATAAACCTCTGACTAAAGCCACTCTCCTTTAATAGATGAGAAGGCATATTCATATTCATACCAACCAGCTAGTAGCAGGGTTAATTCTAAAAGCCAACATTCTGCCATTCCTACTCAACTGGCCTTTATGATCTGAGCTGAGTATTATGAAAGGTTAAGTGGATTTTCTGTGGAATAAAGCTCAAATCTCTGCATTTTCTGATTATTGGAAATGGTTACAGCTTTATTGTATTGGAATATTGTGACAAAAAAGCAGTTTTACAAGAAAATATAGCAAAGCCTCTGCGTGTTGGCCAGGTGAGTGCCAAGTGTTCATTGCAGAGCTGCCGGAGGGCTGGGGATCCTGAGTGTCACCCTGGTTTCTCCATCACCGAGGGCAGCGGGGCTCTGTAAGACAGGGCTCTCCCCACCTGGTGGCACCCAAATGACTTTTTTGTGTCTTCATGGCCAATAAATGGTTATTAACTCTCCATGGGGAACCAGGTGCTGAACTTGACAAATAGATTAACGTAATCTATGTAGCATTTAGATCAAATGATGATTTCACTATCTGGTAACTTACTGTCTGGTAAGGTGTTGACTCCATGATTCCAAAGGACACTTAGAACATTTGTCATTTCTCAGGGTGAAACTTTTAAAGCTGCTGCTCTGCAAAATCACAGATGAATAGCCTTTAGCTGTGGAAGTTAACTCTTTAAAGCGGTCCCTCTTTGCGTCTACCGAGAAATAGTAAGAGTGTCTAGATCTTTGTGAATTATGTCAGTGGCAGGAGAATAGTGGTTTTTCAAGGACAAATACTCAATCTCAGTGTCTCAACTCGCAGCCTGTGATTAAGACCGTCTTTCATAGATGTGTGCACCTGTTTTAGCTCCCGAGAACCCGTCTGGAAAATAATACTCTCATTTGCCTCTTGCTTTGATCCTTTTGATAGTTTTTGATCCCCTTTCCCTTACCATTTCTCCTAAATTATGTAAATCTGTGTTGATGTGTCCTATCTGGCAACTGTAGGTACCATGTTTCTGATACCAGTAATACAAGATTTTTTTCTTGGCTAGATAATAAGTTTTGCATAAATCACAGTCCTAAATTATTTCTAAATTAGATTAACTTATATAAGATGCTAAAATGTTACTGGTTTCCTATTTGATCATCTTTAGTATTCAAGAAGGAGCAATTCTTTCCTCTTTTCTCCAAGGTCTTTAACAAAATTAGCCTTTGTAACCATCTTTGTGCTAGCGGACTGTGAAGGAGGGGGGCTGATGAAGCAGAAAATTAAAATATATTTGATGTTATAATTTTAATACTAATCATTAATCTGTACTTCAAAGTTATTTCTCTCATTGATAAATTTATTGCTTTTGAAAAAGTGTTTCTACCTTTATCATGTTTTTTTCTAGCTACAGAGCTCTGTTAAATTTTCAGAATTCTTGCTATTTGTATAACTTGCCAAGGAACGAGAATTTTGGCAACTAAAATCAACCTGATTTTTGGCAGGAGGCTTAATTATATCTGCTCTGAAGCATTTTACTGCCTGTGTGTACAGATTTTTTTTTTCTAAGTTAAGAAACATAGGGCATCTCGAATATATTTTCACCTTTGAGAGAGGATGCATTTGCTTATGAGTACTTTAGAGAGAGGTTATCCTATAATGATCACTCTTATTTTTGAAGTAAAAAGCCTCAGTTTTTGCACAGAATTTTCGGGGCTGGAAAAGACCTCAAGGACCTTGAGAAATTATTTAATGTGAGATTCCTTCTACAATGGAAGCTGTAGAGAACAGGGAACATGACTTAAGGGCCTGGCATTTGGGAGATGTCCCGTGAGTACTTGGTGGATGAATTAGTAACGCCTACATTTTATCAGTGAGGACTCTGAGATCTGGAAAGGGTAACTGGTGGGCCCCAGCAGGGTCTAACCAAACTCCTAGTAAGTGGTGAGGACCAAGGCCTTGGGCAGCGTAGTGCAATGTGTGGTTGTATCGTGTCACACCGTGTGTCCATGTTCACAAGATTACTTGGTCTCATTCTAAACAGAGGCAGCTCGCTGACTGCCAAGCACTGGTGTGACGATCAGTCATTTGTCCCTGCTCCGGGTCCTTATTCCCTGCGCCAGTTTGAACACGGGATGCTGCTCCCTTTTCTCCTTCCTGCCTTAAATATGTCTTGACCTCGGTTCTGTGCTGGGGATTTAGCAGTTAACAAAGTAGAAATGGCCCCTGTCTAAACAGGGCATACAATCTTGCCTATATTTGCTATTATCTTCTTGTTTCCTCTTTTCGCCCCTGCAGCTTACATGGAAACTTTAGGTTAGCTTTTCCTTTGGAAATAGTTTTATCCTCGTAGGAAAGTTGCAAGACCAAGAGTGCAACAGAGAACCACCGTACGTCCTTTACCCAGATTTACTTACCTTAACTTTACCCGATTGGCCTCATCATTGTATATTTGCTCATCCTCTCTCTCTCCACCCCCCACACTTATTTTTTCTGAATAATTTGAGAATAAGTTGCGTACCTCATAGCTCTTTGCCCCTAAACACCTCAGTGTGAATTTCCTGGAAATAGGGACATTCTCTTATATAAGCAGGGTATGGTTATCAACCTAAGTAAATTTAACGTTGGTAAGGCCCTTTAATTTTCTTTTGAGGTTCTTTATTTTTGAAAGGAATTTTTTTTTTTTTCTCAACTGATATCTACAGGGAAACAGACCTGGGAGAAAGAGAGTAGCAAAGATGGAGAAAATGTTACAGCATTATACAATCTGCCATGTTCTTAGGGTGAGGGCCAGCTTCTCATGTGTGTGATCTGTACCTTAGAAGGCCCTCTGGAAATTATTTTTTTGGGAGGAAAAAGCCCCGTATTTTCATTTCATGCTGGTCCTGCTTAGAGTCCTGTACTAGGCTAGGAACTTCTGCATCTGTCACTGTAGGTACTGCTGGAGATGGGAAAACTGAGGCTTAGGGACTTAAAATACATTGGCTCAGATTGCGGAGCCAGGATTTGAACTCAGGTCTTTTTGATCCCATATCCAATGGCTGTCATGCGCCTTCAACTGCCCCATACCTGCAACTCTCCCCGCACTGCGCTTAATTATTTCTGGGTTTGGGCTTGGCCTGACCTTCCTGTTTTTCTCCTAAGGGACTCTGCCCTCCTTTTAGTACCATGACTCACTCTCTTTGATTTTAAATTCCTGGGGTAAAGTGTTAACTAGAAGGCTATTTGGGAAACTTAAGTAAGTGGATAATTTTGGTCTCAAGGGAACTGCCTCTGAATAGTTCCTATATTAATCTTCTTCCATATTTATAGAGAGCAGGCTGCCTGTGGTCATTCCTTCATTCACACTTACTATGTTTCATGATTCCAGCAACTGGTTTTCCTCACACTCCCCTCTCTTGGAGTCCTTCTGCCATTCTTTGGGGTCTAGGTTTTGCTTTACTCCCAGTGTCGGCCTGGGAATCGGAGGACTATCTGGACCCTTAGGGCCCGTGCTTGGGTGGGTCTTTCTGCTCAGACCGTCTCGGTGCTCACTACTGGCCCGGTCATTCCAGGCCCCGGGGGTGCATCAGTGAACAAGGCATTCACCATTTCTACTCTCAGGGAGCTTACATTCTGGTCCTCATGGTGCCATGTCCCCTCTACCTGTTAGCATGGCCATTAGGCAGAAAAAAATGAATGAGGCAGGATTGCTGTTGAGAAAAATAAGATACGGAGAAAGACTAAAGAAGTAAAACTATCCAACTTGGGGAAGAGAGATTGCAAAATATTAACACGTGTTAAAAAAATGCACTGTTGAAGTTGTGGAGAACACTTTCTGTTTCATCAGGAAGAGAAAGCAGTCGGTTTTTCATTTCTGTGGAGTAATCTGGGTGGGAATTTAGACTGTGGGGATGATACGGTGTGCTGTGACGTGACGAGAACTGTTACTGGAGGAGTTGGTACCCTCTCGTCCTGGTTTTCTTTCAGAAAGAGGGGGGATGGCTCTCTCCCTGGTCATGTAAGTTCATCCTTTCCCTGGAGGCCATGCTGTGTTATTTAAACGTCCACCTGAGACAGGCCAGGCTGAGTTTCCAGAGGAGGGCATCTCTTCTCCTGCCTGCCAGGGGGTTTACAGTCCATCTCACCCTCCCTGCTTCCTGTTCTTGGGAGAGTCTCTGGTCAGCTGTGCAGAGGCCAGCAGCCTTGAAGCCGGCTGGGGCTGGGGTGACCTCGCTGTGCCAAAGGAGCCTTGGAATCTCGCCCTTCCTTAGCCAAGCCTTGGCCTGGGCTGGCCTGTGAGAAACTTGACAGGGATGTGGCTGCAGGCTCCGTGTTCTGGGGATCTGAATTGCTCTCAATCCTTGTACTCAGGAGAGCTTTGTTTAGAAGGAGGTCACTTCATAATCTAGAATCTCCTCCGCTTCTCCCCTCCCCTCTCTCCTCATGGTTATCTCTCTGTTTGCTGTCCTCATGGGACCAGTCTGTATATGTGATGTTTGGGGCTCAGTCTCACCAGATAAGGGGGTCTGCATTATGATGACCATGTGTGCCTCCTCCCACTTGGATGCATACACTGTAATCCCTCTAAACCAGGCCAGGCAGGTTATATCATTTATCTTTTATTAGACCCAGAGATGTCAGATTAAAGCATGGTAAAACTTCCTCTATTAAAATACTAGATACGCACAAACATGGTTATTATGTAAGAAAACAGCCCTCCTTTAACTGGAGAGTTCAGGCTGTTAGGGTTTCTTCCAGACTTGTACACTACAGCTGTCCAGCTCCTCCTCCCAGGGGAGAAGTAAAGGGGCTTCTCTGTTCAAGGGTACAAGTGCCTCCCGAGTGCTGTGGGGGAGTTTGAATATGTCACTACTGAAGTCTTGAGAATTTAATGAAAGCTTCAGCCCTCAGGGTAGATACTTGTTTTAATATACGTCATTGTCAACAACCATTCACAGTTCCCGTGTGCCTACCTGTCTCTGGTTAATTCCCCTCTGTTAATGTTGTAATTAACACTGATCAGAACTGATGGTAGCTATCCAAACAGTTGATGCTGATTTATAAAATCTGGGTAACTTTATTTATATAATCTGGACATGAGTTCATGAAATCCAAATGTCAGTTGGAATTTCACATCTCCCGAGCCTCTACCAAAAGCAGTTCAAGTGCTGTACGCGATTGCTGGCTGCCAGCTCTTGGGTTTCTTACAGGGCCTGTGAATAAAATCTTGCCCATGAGATCCCAGTTGTTTTCATGGATAACTCAAGCTGAAATCAGGCTCTGAGCCTACCACGGATTTTATTTTGAATTATATTGATATCGGCATCAAACTGACACTGATGGTGCCTGTAAATTTTTATGCTAACCTATAAAACTTAAAGTGATGTGACAGATAGTCAAGCCTTTCAAAAAAAAATGAGAATTTTATTTCAAAGCCAAGAATCTTGAAGGGGAGATCAATAAATCATCAAGGAGGCATCATTTCGAAGAATCAGTTGGGCTAAAGGGCAGCTCATCTCTTTCCTGTGGAACATAACAACGTTAAATACGGGTAATCCTCAGTTTGTCTTGGAATGCGGACGTTTAACAATGCCTAACAGTTACTGCCACTGATACGTCAGCTTCTTAAAGTAGGGGAAGTCCGAGCTGGTTTATTTGGCAAGCGTGTGTGATCTATGAAACGTGTTCTGTACCGTTAGGATGTATAGTTTTTCTCTTCAGTGATGAGTAAACAGTCATGTTAAGCCCGCCATCTAAATAAAACCCTTGTTTCTGCGATTCTCATTTGGGTGGGCAGACACTGGATGGAAACCTCCAGGTCTTCCTCTGCTCTCAGTTGAAGTTTTTGTTGTCTACAGGGTTTGCGATTGAAATTTTTGGTTATACTCTGTTGCCTAGCGATTAATTATTAATCGTTAATAATACGTTAAGCACAAATGCATGGTATGCAGGAAGAATACGAGATTATCGTTATTACTGCTGTTGAGCATATAGGTAATTTGCATGCACCTTTGTCCCTGCGTGCCTTGACTTTTCCTTTGAAAATAACTCATGGTAGTGTTTCACTTTGTTCCATGGGACTTGATGCAAAAGTTGCAGGTTTTTTTTTTAAGCATAGTCCTGGCAGGGGTTTCTGAGCCTGACATAATGGCGATTTCCTCAAATGCACTGGTGATGAATAGGCTGCAGACGTGTACTGTGCTGGTCTGTTAGAATTGATGTATGAACTCGACTCTTTTTAATCCATTTAACTCCAAATTTGCAGTGACTGCAGCAGCTTTAATCTAGTGAGTTGAGTCCATTGTAAATATAAACTGAGAAGGGATTTTCAGTGCTGCCTTGTAGATTAATAGACACTCAGAGGCTAAAGTCTCTACCCTTTAGTTAGCTACTTTTTTTTTTTTAAGTCTCTATAAATTCACATAGGCCAAGTAATTTAGAATGGTGCTGACTCTCCTTCATAGCCAGATGTGGCTCAGGACAGCTAGTTGAGAACAGTTGGTCCTGAAAGTTCACGGGAGTTTGATGGACTGGGGCCCAGTGTCTCTAAAATGACGTGGAATGGCTCTGGGCTAAGCAGGGGCCCTGAGACAGGACAATGCTGCAGTGGTCCGTACTCTCTGTTTAATGGCAGCCAATGTGCTTGCGCATACTGGGAGCATCTCCTTGATGCATCCACTTGGGAGTGTCCCTCATCTAGCTCTTCAGCTTTGTATGTACGTGTCGGATTCTTGTTGGAGTTACATGTGTTTGTAGTTACGTTGGTGATTTTTCTGTATGACTTACTTTGGGGATATTGGGTTTCCTCTGTAGTTGAGTGAACAGTGAAATTTCCTAAAACGAATTAAGCTTCAGTAACTATTTATTGATCCATGAGGCTTTCAGATGAAACAACAGATAGCAGAGTGTAAGTGACATGCTCAAGATGTCTGTGCTAACTTACCTGGTGGAGAGTATTGGCCCTGGGGACAGACCATGGGCATTCCAAGCCTATGTCAATCGCTTATTTTTTGTCCCAGCTCAGGGAAGGTTACTCATTTGATCTTTGCCTCGGTTTCCACATCTGAAGCTAGAGAAAGGATTATACCAAATTCACTCACGGGGCTTTGAAAGAATTAAATAAGGTATATACAGTGCTAGTGTCTGAAACATAGTGCTCCAGAAATGTTAGTGATCCTTCAAGTTCTCCATCGTTTAAACACACCAGTGGGAAGGGATTATCTAGTCTCTAGCTGAGTGTTACCAAACTGGCTACACTTTAAAAAATGTTGTTTTCTTCTGACTGAAAGAAAGAAATGCTGGTTCTAAAAAATTAAAATGTAGTTAAATTTCAGAAGAAAATAAGAACATCTGGAGACCCCATTATTAATCTTTTCCACATTTTTCTAGTCCTTTATTCTGTGTTTCTATATGCATATATTTTACCTGATTAAACTCAAATGGTGTATTTAATTTGGATCCTTTTTTGACATCGATTGTCAAACATTCTCTAGGTAATTCTCTAGTATCTTTAAAAACGTTGTTACATAAAGGGACCATAGTTCAACATAATAAAGGCCATATAAGACCAACTCACAGCTAACATTGTACTCAATGGTGAAAAGCTGAAAGCATTTCCTCTAAGATCAAGAAGAAGGTAAGAATGTCCACTCTTGGACTTTTATTCAACATAATATTGGAAGTTCTAGCCACAGCAGTCAGAAGAGAAAAAGAAAAGGAATCTAGATTGGAAAGGAGAAAGTGAAACTGTCATTGTTTGCAGGTGATATAGTACTATACATAGAAAATCCTTAAAGACGCTATCTGAAAACTACTAGAGCTCATCAGTGAATTCAGTTAAGTTGCAGGATACAAATTAATATACAGAAATCTGTTGTATTTCTATACCCTAACAACAAAATATCAGAAAGAGAAATTAAGAAAGCAATCCCATTTACTATTTTAAAAAATTTATTTATATTATTTTTAGGGGTTTTTTTGGGGGGGGGTGGTAATTAGGTTGGTTTATTTTTAATGAAGGTACTGAGGATTGAACCCAGGACCTCATGCATGCTAAGCACACACTCTACCACTGAGCTATATGCACCCCCCCTCCATTTAATATTGTATCAAAAAGAATAAAATACCTAAAAATAAACCTACCTAAGGAGGCAAAAGATCTGTACTTGGAAAACTACAAGATGCTGATGAAAGAAACTGAAGATCATACAGATGGAAAGATACACTGTGTTCTTGGATTGGAAGAATCAGTATTGTTAAAATGACCATACTACCCAAGGCAACCTACAGATATAATGCAATCCCTATTAAATTACCAATGGAATTTTTTTACAGAACTAGAACAAAAAATTTTAAATTTTGTATGGAAACACAAAAGACCTCAAATAGCAAAAATAATCTTGAGAAAGAAGAATGGAGCTGGAGGAATCATAAGCCCTGATTTCAGACTACACTACAGAGATACAGTAATCAAAACAGTATGGTACTGGCACAAAACAGACACATTGATCAATGGAACAGGATAGAAAACCTAGAAATCAACCCATTCACTCATGGTCAATTAATCTATGACAAAGGAGGCAAGAATAAACAATGGGGAGAAGATAAGTGGTGCTGGGAAAATTGGACAGTTACATTAAAAGAATGAAATTAGCATGTTCTCTAACACTACATACAAAAATAAACTCAAAATAGCATAAAGACCTAAAAGCAAGATTGGATACTATAAAACTCCTAGAAGAAAACATAGGCAGAACACTCTTTGACATAGATTGCAGCAATATTTTTTTGGATCTATCTCCTAGAGTAACAGAAACAGAAGCAAAAATAAACAAATGGGATCTAATTAAACTTAAAATCTTCTGTACAGCTAAGGAATCCATAAACAAAATGAAAAGACAACATACAGAATAGGAGAAAATATTTGCAAATGATGTGATTGACGGGAGCTTAATTTCCAAAATATATAAACAGCGTATACAGCACATGCTTGCGTGCTCTCGCTCTCTCTCTCTCTCTCTCTCTCTCTCTCTCTCTTTCTCTTTCTCTCTCTCTCTCTCTCTCTCTCTCTCTGTGTGTGTGTGTGTGTGTGTGTGTGTGTATGTGTGTGTATATATATATAAATAAAACAACCCAATCAAAAATGGGCAGAAGATCTAAATAGACATTTCTCCAAAGAAGACATACAGATGGCCAACAGGCACATGAAAAGATGTTCAACATTGCTAATTATTAGAGAAATGCAAATCAAAACTACAATAAAGTACCACCTTACCAGTCAGAATGGCCATCATCAAAAAGTCTACAAATAATGAATGCTAGAGAGGGTGTGGAGAAAGGGGAACCCTTCTACACTGTTGGTGGCAATGTAAATTGGTGCAGCCACTATGGAGGACAGTATGGAGTTTCCTTAGAAAACTAAAAATACCGTATGATCCAGCAATCCCATTCCTGGGCATATATCTGAAGAAAACTCTAATTTGAAAAGATACATGCACTCCAATATTCATAGCAGCACTGTTTACAATAGCCAAGAAGTGGAACCAACCTAAATGTCCATTAACAGATGAATGGATAAAAAAAGATGTGGTGTGTGTGTATGTGTGTATATATACATTTATATGTGTGCGTGTACACACACACACAGTGGAATATTACTCAGCCATAAAAATAATGAAATAATGCCATTTGCAGCAATATGGATGGACCTAGAGATTATCATACTAAGTGAAGTAAGTCAGACAGAGAAAGACAAATATCTTATATCACTTATATGTGGAATCTTAAAAAATGATACAAATGAACTTATTTACAAAGTAGAGACTCACAGACAACAAATTTATAGTTACCAAAGGGGAATGGGGTGGGGGAGGGATTTGGGATTAATCAGATATATTCTACTATATATAAAATAGATAAACAACAAGGACCTACTGTATAGCACAGGGAATAGTGTTCAATATTTTGTAATAACCTATAATGGAAAAGAATCTGAAAAAAATATATATATATAACTGAATCACTATGCTGTATACCTGAAACATTGTAAATCAAGTATACTTCAACAAAAAAATAAATGCAGCAACAACAACAACAAAACACTGTTAATGGATAGATAACACTGCAAAGCATGAATACATATTTTATTTAATCATTTCCTTTTTGACAGGCATTTAGGTTCAGTCATTGGTTGTTACAACTAATACTAAGGATATATCCATGTACATAGATTTTTATATTTCTGATGATCACTTTGATAGCTTTCTAGCTGTAATGATAATTGACTAAAATAAATATGAATATTTTTACATATCTTGCATCTTGCTTGATGACATATCATTAAATTAGTTACAATTCATGCTCTCAATTTACAATTCATCAGCTGTGTGTGAAAGTTCCTGTGAATTCCACCTCTGACTGAGTTATCTGGGGGCTTTGAGCAGAGGGCTGGGGGCAGGGCCTGTGGAAGGGCGTGGCTGGGCACCGCCCGGAGGCTCTTACACTGTGAAGTTTCTGCTGCTCTCCTCTAGCTGTTGTCCTACTCTGTATCTGTGACAAAAATTGTGAAAACGCTTTAAAAATTGAATGGGTAATTGGGGATTATTTTAGATTTCACGGACTATTTTTCTTATTCAGCATCTCTGTGTTCCTATGCCAGAAGCCCTAACAGCTTGTGGCACTGTGTGGGCATATTCTCTAACTGGGAAAAGCTGGGAATTGTGAAGTTCGGTCTGAACTCTTGCAGATGGTTCCTGTGACCCGAGGTGCATGGAGCCGGTGGGAAGAGCCTGGATTTGGAGTTGGCTTGGGTTTGAAGCTTTGTTCTAACAAACTTGTCCAACTTGAATATGTTTTCTTACCTTTAAGATATGAGTCCTAATATACCTCCTTGAGGAAGTTTCATGAAAGTTTAGAGAAAGGAACGTTTGTGTGGTGGTCTTTGGTAAACGGTACCTTTTATAATCATTGATTCATGAAGTGACGTGGCTCCCATTTGGCTGGTAGCTTTTCTAGTTGGACTTCGCAGTCCCGGGGCAGATACATGTCATGCTTTTACCCTGAGTTGGTCTTGATTCAGAGTCACGTGACTAGTGAGCCTGTGGTGTGGGGAGAGTATAGAGTAGAACCTCTTCAGCGTGAGACTTGATTAAGTGAAGTTATAGCAAACCAATGATTGGATGGCCTTTCACTTAACTCCTAGCCACTGAAGATTGATTTGTGCAGGTCCTGGGAGTTGGCCCTTGGCCCATCCCAGCTCATTTACTCTACAGAGTACCTGTGATGTGGGTGGGTACAATAGGCTTCAGAAGAAGATATTTAGGCTCAGAGGCTTAGAGAGGCCCCCTCAGTTGGGCTGTTAGATGCTAACAAATAAAAATTCAGGAAATACTGTGTGGGACACATGTATCCAAAAAAAAAAAAAAAAAATCACTCATGGTTTATCTGAAATTTAAATTTAACTGGGTGCCCTGCCTGTAACCTTCCCAGGATCACAGTGAGTAGAGGAGAAAGCTGGCGCTTGGACTTCCCTCCTTTCACTTCGGAGCCCAGGCTTTCACTTGTTACTCTGTGCTGTTTAAGAAATCAGAGGAACCCAGGTGTGAAAAGGACGAGGAAAGTGCTGTCACATAGGCCGTGAAGTCCATCACTCATTGTAAACTTAGAAGCTGAACTCAGAGACACTTTTCTGTCTCACCTGATTTGTGAAAGATAACTCCATATTAGGTCTAATGTTTAAAAATGGAGAAAACTGGAAATAAAGCCCTTGTCAGTCTCATCATTTGCAGATATTTTCTTCCAATCCGTAGGCTTTTTATTTTGCTTGTGGTTTCCTTTGCTGTGCAAAACTTGTAAATTTAATTTGATTTCATTTATTTATTTTTGCTTTTATTTCTGTTTCCTGCCTAGGAGAACATTGCTAAGATTTATGTCAGAAACTGTTTTGCCTGTGTTTTCTTCTAGGAGGTTATAGTGTCTTGTCTTATGTTTAAGTCTTTAAGCCATTTTGAGTTTATTTTTGTGTATGGTGTGAGGGAGTGTTCTAACTTTATTGATTTATATGCAGCTGTCCAGTTTTCCCAACACAACTTGCTGAAGAGACTGTCTTTACTCCATTGTGTGTTCTTGCCTCCTTTGTCAAAGATTAATTGACCACAAGTCTGTGGGTTTATTTCTGGGCTCTCTATTCTGTTCCATTGATCCATGTCTGTTTTTGTGCCAATACCATGCCATTTTTGATTACTATAGTTCTGTATTATTGTCTGAAGTCTGGGAGGGTTATTACTCCAGTTTCTTCTTTTTCTTCAGTATTGCTTTAGCAATTCTGGGTCTTTTGTGATTCCATATAAATTTTAGGATTATTTGTTCTAGTTCTGTGAAAAATGTCCCAGGTAATTTGATACAGATCGCATTAAATCTGTAGATTGCTTTGGGTAGTATGGCCATTTTAACAATATTAATTCTTCCAATCCAAGAGCATAACATATCTTTCCATTCTTTAAGTCATGTTTAATTTCCTTAATCAGTGTTTTGTAGTTCTCCACATATAAGTCTTTCACTTCCTTGATCAGATTTATTCCTAAGTTTTTTTTTTGGATGTGATTTTAAAAGGGATTGTTTCTTTACTTTCCTCTTCTGGTATGTCATTATTAGTAACAATGCAACTGATTTCTGTATGTTAATCTTGTATCCTGCAACCTTGCTGAATTCTTTTATCAGCTTTAGTAGTTTTTGTATGGAGCCTTTGGGGTTTTCTATATATAGTATCGTATCATCTGCATATGGTGACAGTTTTACTTCTTCTCTTCCAATTTGGATCCCTTTCATTTCTTTTTCTTGTCTAATCGCCATGGCTAGGACTTGAATAGAAGTGGTTAGAGTTGGCATCCTTGTCTTGTTCCAGATTTTAGCAGAAAGGATTTTAGCTTTTCACTGTTGAGTATTATGTTGGCTGTAGGTTTGTCATAAATAGCTTTTATTATGTTGAGATATGTTCCCTCTATACCCATAAGAGTAAGAGTTTTTATCATAAATTGGTGTTGAATTTATCAAATGCTTTTTCTGCATCTATTGACATGATCATGTGATTTTTGTCTTTTCTTTTGTTGACATGGTATATCACATTGTTTGATTTGCATATGTTGAACCATTCCTATGTCCGTGGGATGAACCTAACTTGATCATAGTGTTTAATCTTTTTTATGTGTCATATACAAACAGAATATATAAACAGCTCGTACAACTTAATAACAAAAAAAACCCCAAAACAATCCAAAAATGGGCAGAAGATCTAAACAAGCAGCCAGTGAAGACAACATACAAATGGCCAATAGACACATGAAAAAATGCTCAATATTGCTAATTATCAGAGAAATACAAATCAAAACTGCAATGAGGTGTCACCTCACACCAGTCAGAGTGGCCATCATTTAAAAGTCCACAAACGATAAATGCTGGAGAGGCTGTGGAGAAAAGGGAGCCCTCCTACATTCCCGTTGGTGGGAATGTAGTTTGGTGCATCCATTATAGAAAACAGGATGGAGGTACATTAAAAAACTAAAAACAGACGTATCATATGATCCAGCAATCCCACTCCTGGGCATGTATCCAGAGGGAGTTCTAATTTGAAAAGATACATGCACCCCAGTGTTCAAAGCAGCACTATTTACAATAGCCAAGACATGGAAGCAACCTAAATGTCCGTCGACAGATGTCTAGGTAAAGAAGCTGTGGTATATTTATACAAGGGAATACTACTCAGCTATAAGAAAGAGTAAAATAATGCCGTTTACAGCAACATGGATGGACCTGGAGAATGTCATTCTAAGTGAAGTAAGCCAGAAAGAGAAGAAGAACACCACATATCACTTATATGTGGAATCTGAAAAAACCAAAAACCAAAAACCAAAAAACAAAAACACAAGTGAACTTATTTATAAAACAGAAACAGACTCACAGACATTGAAAACAAACTTACGGTTGCCAGAGGGTAAAGAGAGTGGGAAGGGATAAATTGAGAGTTAGAGATTTGCAGATACTAACTGCTATATATAAAATAGATAAACAACAAGTTTCTTCTGTATAGCACAGGGAGCTATCTATATTCAATATCTTGTAGTAACCAATAATGAAAAATAATATGAAAATGAAAAAAATGGAGAAAACTAATAAAAGATATTTACTACATGCCAAGTACTGTGCTAGACTAACTTATGTGAAAAAAGCCCTGGTCTTTTCAAATGAGGGTTTCAGGTAGGAAGTTAAAGATCCTAAAGCTGTCTGTTTGTTGAGGTGACCCATCAGGGGAAGACCCATTGCCCCCAGCCAAAGCCTGTTGGCCTAGAATTGATATTATCTATGACCGTCTGCTGGGAGAATACTGGGGGAGTCATCAGGGGTGATGGAATCTTCATCCAGTGCCCCTGCTGACCTTACATTAGGTGGTCATGATTTTTTTTTAATGGACTGTGTAGGTTATTTGCTGCTGCTGAAGAATTAGATATTTAATAAGGGGTGGGTGTTTCTGAGCTCTCAGAAAGTCCTAAGTGTTCCTTGCTGGTCAAATGTATACTCAGGGCCATGCCTCCTTCTCAGAAGCTTGCCTACCTGCCCTGTGCAGCTGCTGAGTGCTCAGGCTGGGTGCCTGGCCTGGCCCTTGAAGGTGCCTTAGAACCATTCAGGATACACCTGAGGCACTGGCCCTTGCTGTGGTGTGGGGCTCCACGTCTGATCAGTACACCAGCTTTTCCGGGGAGGATCCTGGGGAGCTTTGAGGGTGAGAGGGATGGAGTCCTTGTCTGGAGGAAAAGACTCCCTGTGCATGAGGAGGAGGAGCAGTAGTTTGCCACCTTCCCTCTCGTGAGCCTCCCTTCTGTTGGCATCACAAAATTGCTGTGGGGGAATCTTCAGAAGGAAAGAAAAAAAGAATAGGGGTTTTCCAAGCCTTCCTTGGGAGCACTTGGGTTTCCATTTCTTTTCTGGATTGACTGGGAAATGGCCCCAAGGATGCCTTTTGCTTTTGAGGTTGCTTTGGTTGTGGGAAGCTAAAGGAACTAGAAAATCATCACTTGGTGCCAATTATGTTACAGAAACACCATTGTCTTTTTGTATAAGACTATCTAGGAGTATTAATCATTTGAATTATTTCACAGGAGTATTTCTGAGATATCTCATATTTTGGGGTGCCACTGTGTGCTCAAAGTACTGAATAGATTAAACAATGAAATCCACTGCTTTTCTGGGTCAATGTAAAGGGTTTCAAGGCTAATAACAATTTTATAACAATGATAATATAAAATAATTGTGAGTCTAAGCACTTCCTGTGTATTAAAATTTTGCAATAACACTTGAAAGTGGAAACTATTATTATGCCTCCTGTACAAATAAAGAAACCAGGGAGCAGAGAATTTAAGTGACTTGCCCAAGATCACACATCTAGTTGGTGGCAGAGTTAAGGATTTGAACCTAGGCAAATGGGTTCAAAAAGTTTATCTGCTGTTTTGTATAGTTGTGTATGTATGTATGTCAGATAAAATCTTGCTGGAAGGCTATTTTAATTATATGTACCCCCACCACACCTTTGAAATTCAAATTTCTTTCAAGTATTTAAGAGTGAATTGTAGGGTTTGCAAAATGGCTGAGAGGTATGCCATTTGGGAAACTGGTGAATGGGAGCTGGCATAAAGCTTGGCACCTTAGAGGAGAAGGCCGGTTTGGCAGTCTGGGCTGGGTGGTCCTGATGGGAATAGAGTAAAGGGGTTGACACCGGCATGGGAAGTATTGGGAGTCACAGGGGCCACAGCTGAAGCTGGGGAAAAGAAAATAGTAACAGCTGTTGATATTAGACAGAAAATTTTGAGAGTAAGGGAATGAACCCTCAGGATGGAGAGAACTAGTTATAGCACTTAAATGCAAGACGACAGTAAATTGCTTTTGAAGTATCTACCTATCTACCAGTCTATTAAGTTGATTAAAACATGCAAATAATGCTTTTATGTACTTCAGGGAAAATTGTATTCTGATAACACAGTGATTCATTCACTAAAACTGGCTTTTTCAGACCCATTCATGCTACCTACCTTGCCCACGGGGATGTGATCTTTTACTGAGAAGTAGCCCTCACTGCCCAAGTGTTTTGTAACTGTAACCTCATAAATTCTAAGTTCGAAACACTCCTGTCCTTTCTGTGATGATTGCTGTATTTGTGTGTGGAATCAGGACAGAAATCAAGGAAAAGCTTCAACACTGTCAATACACACGTGCTTAACCTGACCGGCACAAATGCGGCATGTGATGTAGAGGACCACACGTAGCTTATTCTTCAGTGGATTGTTTTTGCCGCAAATGGAGTGTTGTTTGCTTCCGAGAGAGTGTGCGTGTCTGTGTGTGTGCTTCTGTGTGTGTGCTTCTGTGTGTGTGCGTGCATTCAATTTTTGCATTCAGCCTGCGTCACTACCATGGTAATCAATGTTTCTCAATGGCCTCTGTAGGTGAGGAGGGTTTCTTTGATGGTTAAAGATCTACACTTCCCAGACATTAAATGTGCATAATGCCTTGAGGGCTTTAAGCGCTGCTGTAAGCATGCATGTCTCATACCCAAAGTAGCCACAGCGCCTGCATTCCCACAATAGCGGCAGCCCTGAGCAGATGCTTCCAGTGTTCTTATCTGGCTGTGCTTTTCACTTTGGGACAAAGTTCTATAATCATATCTCATGGATTTATTTTTTCCACACTGTAAAGCCTGAATTGTGAAGATCTCATCATGCCATAAAGGGCAGCATGAGTCAAGTTCTTGGGGCTGCTAAGGATTTCTTTGCCTTTTTTTCCCTTTTTCCTTTTTGGAGATGTGTATCAGGAAAAGGCTTTGCCTTTAGAGAGAAATTTTACTGCTCTTGCCAATAATGTGTAACAGTATTAAATTTAATGGCAGACCTTGAAGTGTATAAAAACTTAAGTCCAGAAAAAGGTAAGAGTCATACTACCAATTTTAAGGTAAGTGTAATAGTCCTAGTAAAAGATGCTATACATTTCTTGTTTTATTTCATGTTTTGAAGATTTATTTGAATTCTTGACAACATATTTGAGATATTATATTTCAATATGAGATGAAAAATTAACAAACTATTTTTGATTAGATAAGTCTTTTTTCTTGCCATTATGAACTTTGATAATGGTAGAATTTGCATGCTGACAAATTGGAAGTGTTTCATTATAATAAAGTGATCAGTGACAAAACCATTTGCATTCTTAGATTTTAAGTCAAGGATACAGACAGGCTTAAAAAATCTCATTTGTCTGCTACTTAGAAATAGTGGGTTTTAATTTAAACATTGTCCAGTCTTAGTTTGAATAATGAGGGTTAAAGCTCTATTTTAACTTCCTACAATAATCTGGACAAAATCATTCCCAATTTGTATCAATTAAAGAAAGTCATGATTAATGAAAATGATTAGTTTTTGAAAATGAAATGACATAGGTATTCAGCATGGATAAAATGGAGGCAGAATCCACAGATCATGTTCCGAGAGCCTGTCTTGTCAGCTCTTGTGGCACGAAAGAAACATTCTCAAGTATGAGTTAGGAGACCAGAAATTTAAAATACATGGAGATTGCTTTTGAATTATAAGAACTGTTCCTGCCTGGCCAGACAGAATAAATGGCCTGTCAAGGAATGTCTTCCAAACTTACCTCCAAACTGAAATTTGTCTGTCATTTCAGATTATTCATGTGTGTCTACTCCGATGTAACTTTATCATGTCAGTGCTCCAGCTGAGAGCCTGTCTCCAGGTTGTTGCTAGTTGGTGGTATCCCCTTCAATGTGTCAGGTTCACAGAACCAGCATGGATGCTTGCTTTTTATTTGAAATACAAATTGAACCTTGGTTGAGGTTTTCTGAGTATAGATGAGTTTTCTAACCCTTAGGAAGGAGCTTTTATACAAACAGGGTAGGACTTGGCTTACTCAGTATGCGGTTTGTCAGAAGGATTTTCCATTTAGAGTTCTAATGTATATGGAAACTCTTTTGTATGCTGAATGTGGGAGTCCACTGAATTGCATAGCAAACTATCGGAATTGTCTCGCTTTACAGATCATGGAAGTAATGATGAAATGACTTCTATTACTTTTACCACATAAAGTAATCTTTAGGATTACAGTCAAAATTAAGCTGTAATTCTTAAACATTATGGAAATTTGAATGAATTTTTCTAGTCATATAATGTTTTAAAGTTGATGTATGTAACGTATCTTGTTTGAAGGTAGGTGTAGTCATATACAGATGGTTTTACTAGAGATTCTTAAAATGAGCATGTATTTTATATTTTACTTAATAGAGTTTCAATTATTCATCTTAATGATTTATTTTGTCAAGTGAAAAATTTTCTTTATTGACTGTCCATCTTCGTATTAAAATCATCTTAGGGTAGCAAGACTTTTAAATAAATCTTTCTTATGAATTTCAGCTCAATTTTAAGTAGAACCTCTTAAATTATACAGATCAACTCCACTTCCAAGTGTGTGAAATTAATAGGTTCTGAATTCTTATGAAATCTGAGTTGCATTATTAAGCAGTAATGTTAGTGGAAGTGATTTCAATTTATGGGGAAACAAAGTTGAAAAATGTTCGTTTGGAGCCAGGAAGACCAAGGAGAGGAAACCTGAGTTTTGCTGGTATATTCTTAGTCTTAAAACTGTCTAGTAGGTGTAAAACTCATGTCTGCTCCTATAACTTGTGTTTAAGCATATCCTTAGGAAATTATTATTACTGTTATTACTTGCCTCATAGTTTAATCCAACGTACTAAACCTCCAAATTAGAAGGCATCTTATTGATTCTTAAAACAACACTGAATATGTAATGGACCTGAATTGCACATAAGGCAAGTGGTTTATAATCTTGCCATGTCTAGAAACCCCAATTTCCTTTTTAGTAACAAGATAACACTACGTTCTTGCTTACTTCACAAGGTTGTTATAAGGATTACTGGTACAATGTCTCTGAAAGCATTTGGAAGATGGCAGAGGACTACAGAAATGGAAAATGATATAGTCATGGAAATAAGGATAATACATCTTTTGTCTACTTTAGTTGAAAAGAATTTGTATTTGTTCTGGAGTGCAAATCAAAAGCACTTTGACCTAGAACCTCGGTACCATCTGCTACTAATTTTCCCCTTGGCTTAGTATAACCTACATGCCAGCAGTGTGCATGCTGTGTATGAATGCCTTATGGAAGGGCCGATGTCAGTGTAGGAGTGAGTCCTAGATTCCCAGAGCAGGAAGAAACCATAGCAATCTTTCTCTTTTTTTAAGGAGATAAAAACATAGGCTGCACAATTTTCTCTAAAACACAGAGCAGATCTTTGGCTGGAATTGAGCCCTCCAATTCCCAGATCATGATGACTGGACCCACTCTTTTCAAACACACAGATTTTTGCTTTTAGCAGATGCTAAATATTTAGATACTTGGGGTTTCTCTCATCTTATGTCATTTGAATTTCTTGTGTGAGGCCATTATTAAGGAGGGGAAATTTGAGAGTTTCTTGTGGAATTCTTTTTTTAAAATATACTTTTATTGAAGTATATTCAAAAAGATACATGCACCCCAATGTTTATAGCAGCACTATTTACAATAGCCAAGACATGGAAACAACCTAAATGTTCATCGACAGATGACTGGATAAAGATCGTGTAGAATTCTTAACTGGTAGTAATTAATAACCAAATATATCAAATATGAAAGATGTACTGAATGCTTTATAAACAAGGTACTGATTGGGGATATGAAGGTGAATTCAAATTAACCTCTTTTTCCAGTAAATCATGATCTAGTACAAAGATATGTTCGTATCACTGTAATTAAGATAGCACTACAATAGAGGAACATTCCACTGGTATCTTGAGCATGGAGAAGTCAGCAAAGGATTTCTGGAGGTGACATTTGAACTGAGCCTTGAAGGGTAAGAAGGATTATATCAGGTGGATGCGCAAGGACCAATAAAGACCTCACAGTCCCGGGTAAGAAATTTGGACATTCTCCAAGGAAAAAAAAAAGCAGATGGTTTTAAGCAGGGGAAAGATGAATCTGATTTGAATTTCAGACCTCTCTGACAACAGTTTAGAGAGTGATGAGAGGGAAGAGGCCAGAATGAGGGAGACCAGAAGGCTGCTGCACTAAACAGGTGAGAATATGGTGGTCCTCAAGTCTCTCAGCTGAGATGCTCTTTCGGGAGGAAACACTGGGCTCTCGGTCTGCATTGGTGTCCTTTGCCCCTGGTCACAGCTGCCCTAGAATTCACACTGCTATTTCCTCTGCATACACATTTTATCCAGTCACTGCCCTGTAGTTGGGCTAAATTTGCTACATGTAATTGCCTTATATGAAATTGAACATTTATTCTTTAAGTTTGTGACCGCTTGTCCATTCAAGAGAATTGTGCCTAATTTGGAGCCTCTCCATTCTTCTTTTACAGACAACAACAACAAAAATTACTTACCCCAGAAGTGCAGAGAAACACAACTCCACCTTTTATAGCTTATGGGATGTTGGTTTCAATCTTGTCATGTTGCTTGCATAATCAGTCCAGATAAAACATTAAGGAGATTGGTGGCTATTTCTTGGCACTTAACTTTTGTTTTTGTTGAAAATGGCTATTTCAAAAAAAAAATGGCTATTTCCTTATTTAATGAAAAGATGATACTCATGGTGCTGTGTACTTTGTTCTATTCCACTGATCTTTCAGTCTGTTTCTTGAACCATCTGTTAGGGCGAGTTCTCCATCACTCCATCACTGTTCTTATTCAAAAATTTTTGGCTCTTTTCATGTATTTACTATTCCAGATGAATTTTAGAAATAGCCTGTCTAGTCCCAAAAGTAATTTTGGGGGCATTTTTGGTTGGAACTGCGTTGCATTTATAGAATAACTGAGGAGAACCACCAGCATTAAGGTACTGAGCCCACCCTTTCAGGAACACAGTAGACTGCACCATGGTAGGTCTTCTTTTTATGTCACTGAAGGTTGAGAGTTTTCTTCATGCACGTTGTCCACACTTCTTGCCAGGTTTAATTATAGTGGTTTTAGTTGGTATTGTGAATAGATCTCCTTTCAGTTACATTTTCTTGTTTTTGAAAGTAGTTAAAATTTAACCACAGTGGTACAGGAGAATTAGTACAAAAAGCAGAGTTCCCTCTCAGCCCTTCTACCTCTTTTCTAAATAAACTACTTTTAACTTTTTTACTATTGTTTTTATAGGGTCATAATGTTACTTTTGTATCTCTAAACGTGTACTTATGCTACTACTTAATGATACTCAATTTTTGATATTATCTATTGATTTTATTCTGTGGTGGATGAGGAACTAACTCACCTGTACCACCACCATGTCTCTTTCAGATACTCTGTTGCTTACCTTCGTAACTTCGTGACCATTCACTTGTACTTTGTGTTTCCTGCTCTGCCAAATAGAAATACTCTGTGTAGTGGTCCCGGCACTCGCTTCTACCAATCCTTTCGGTCATCCCTGACTTTTCCTCCATATAGTAATTTTTTCATTCTTTCTCTGTATTCATAATTACTCATTCCATGTTTTGATCATAGGTTGATTTTAAAAGTTTATTACCAGTAATCAAAGTTTATATACTATGACTGCATACATTTATATTATTTTGACTGTATAAATGCACACTGGAGCAAGGTAATTGCCTAAGATAATTTAAATTAAGGGTACTGCTTCAGAAGATGGTATCTGAGGAAAAGGACAGGTTCTGGAGATTTCTCTACCAGATGACAGCATCCAATTCATTAGAGAAAACTGAGTACCCGATAATTTGACAACTAGCAGTCTTCATCACATCTCAGTGAGGCGAGTATAGCTTTGAGGTGTGGAATTTGATGTGCAGAGAGAGAGAATTAACTTGCCCTAGGTCATACGGCAATTGGTAGAGGTGACATTTGAATCCTGTTGGCTGACTTTGGAGCCTGACTGCAGTCGCATTCCCCCTCTTAGTGATATTACTATTTTCCTGGAGGTGGTCAGCTATGTAGGCAGGAAGCCATCCATTGGCTTCTCTGTAAAAAGTTTTCTGGTGTCTCTGTACAGGCATCTCAGTTTAACTTCTGCTTTCTGCAGATGCCTTTCCCCAGCCGACAGGTTGTCCTGACATTCCCTTGAATAAATGAACCTGCAAATGAGGACTTCCTGAGGAAGAGACAGAAAGAAGAATGTGTGGTAGATTACATGGGGGGTGGGGGAGGGAAGCACTGGGCTAAGAATGGTTTAGGGAGGGACCAGATCACATGAGGTTTTCGATACCTCCTTGAGTGTTGGGTCTGCATCTAATGAAGGGGAGAGGATGGTAAGCTTGGGAGTGAATGGGTGATAATAAAAGTAGTATTTTAAGAAGCAGAAGTAGTATTTTAGGAAAAAATAATGATATTTAAGGAAAAAAAGAAGTGCTGTGGAAGACTGATTCAATAGCCAAAGATAGAGTCCTGGAGTCTCCTTGAGAAATTGGTTCAGGCAAATCAAGGCCATCAACTAGTCATTGAAGTTTTGACAAATGATCTGTTACTGTCTCTAATTACTTGTCAGCAAAACAAAAGCTGCCATGAGTGAGCTAGAGTTACTTGAGCTGTCTCTTTGAAGAAAGGTAAATGATAGTTTCTATCGATCTGTTTAAGGAGTAAGTCATGGTGGTAGATGTGTGTAACGTAAGGGTTTTGTCTAATCCAGTGACCGGGTTGCTTCTTGCTTTTCTTTAAAACCGATGGCAGTATTTTCTGTTTTTTTTTTCCCCAGGGAGGGTATGAAAAGATAAAACTTGAGAGAATATACAAGCAGGGGTCTGAGGCACCCCCCTCTTGAATGTCAATACAAAATCAGTGGGGAGAGAAAAAAAGGGATGATGTAAAAGACAACTTTAAAGGACAGTTTTGTCACTTTCTTTTACAGTTTCTCTTTGCACAGTTCCCCCTCATGTCAAAGTTTGTCATTATTTGCCCTTTTTATTCTTCATTTTGAATGTCTGAAGTTACACCCAATGACTGTTTAAGGAAACAAGCAGTATTGATCTATATTATGTACGAAGTGAAATGTCTCTTTGTCTTTCTCACTTGTCAGAGAGAACTGTGCTTGGTATTTTGACATGTGGGTTTGCATCCTTCCAGGAGCGTGTGTTTGTGCACAGATACAGAAAAGGAGTCACATCAGTAGGGAAGGTTTCCTGGGGAATTGCATTTTTAAGTAATCAATGAGAAGGACGGAAAATATAAATTGTGTTGGGCTATTCCCTAACCCACCTCTGCCTGTTGAGTGCCCCCCTCCCTCCAGTGTGAACGTGAGGTAGGACCTCGGCTATTATTTATTTAGCTACTATTACTTAGTTACTAAGCTGGACTTGGTAGCTAAATTCCTCTTATACCAGTGAGCATTCCCCTGAGGCTTTAAGATTAATTTCAGTGATTTCATTCTTATTCTCTTTTCGTATTATTATTACTGTTTTTCTTTTTAACTAATTTCTTTTCTCAGCTTCTCATTGATGTTTTGAATAATGGAAAGGTCAGGAAACCAACTAGGAAAATAAAAGAAAGCAGACATGGGGAGCTTAATTAATAGGAATATACAAATTTTGGTGGTGGAGGCGGGGCAGGAGGAGGGATCATGTTTCAAGTTCCTTATTTACCACTAAATTTTCATCTTATTTAAAATATTTAGTTGATCAGTCCTCCTCTTATTTGATCATGATGTGTAGTCCTTCTGAACTTGATTTCACATTCTCTCACTGTTTACTTAAATTTTTTCTGTCTCAAATTCATGCCTTTTTTCCCTGAAGAAGTGGTGGATGGAAGCAAGGTAGGCACAAAGGAACAAAGGAAGAATAAAGTGAATGAACAACAAAGCCATTCCATTCTCAGGCTTGCATTTCTTTCTTTTTCTACTCTGGGCACTCACTCTTGCTGGTTGTGATCTGTCCTCCACAACGTCTGACTTTTTATTTTTAGACTTCTTTGCCCCAGTTTTCTAATTTTCCTTTGTTGTTTCATAGAAATAAAATCTAGAATGTATCTGATTTTTAAGCCACATGCAAGTCCAAGAAGATAAGACTCAGTGGTTGGTGTTACTCTGGCTCAGACATACATGAGCTGTAAGGTCTTGGAGCAGTTTCTTCCCCTTTGTGTTGGGTTAGGGGATCTTCCTACGATGCTTTCTGTGATTTTTCTCATTCTAAGCTCAGAGAATTGTCATTAAGAACAAAAACAAAGCAATACAAACACTGGCAGGCTTGGCAGAAGCCCTGAAGATGGTGGAGAGCAGCAAACTGATGAAAGTTCTAAAGTTGTTGATAGTCAGCCACAGTCTGCTAACACTGGTTACTCACATTCTCTTCCGATTCAGCGGGCGGATATGGCCCTTATTTGAAGAGAGTTCAGTTTTGGTCACTGCATTTTAAAAGGGTGGAAATTGGCATATGATAATGAGTAGTAACAGAATGGAAAGTGGATTCATTTAGGAACAGGTTAAGATTAAGAGACTGGACATAGTGTTTCTTGGTTGAACGATTCAGTTTGATAATTCTGTGGTTTCTGGCTACTTATCTTTTTCTATTTTTAAATGTCTTTATTGGCTGTGCTTGCTTAATGCCGTCGTTTTGTGCTCCTCCTTTATTCTTGTCTTCTGGACATAATTCATTCCAAGTTTACACTCATTTATTCAATACATTATTTATTTTCCTGTTCTTCTATTCATATTGCTGGGACCTTTCCCCATTCTCACATGCAACTTGTTCTCTTTTTCACTTTTTTAAATTAATTAATTAATTTTATTGAAGTATAGTCAGCTACATATGTCAGTTTCTGGTGTACATCATAATGCTTCAGTCATACAGATACACACATATATTCGTTTTCATATTTTTTTCATTATAGTTTATACAAGATATTGAATAGAGTTCCCTGTGCTATGCAGCAATTTGGTTTTTATCTATTTTATATACAGTAGTTAGTGTCTGCAAATCTCGAACTCCCAATTTATCCCTTCTCACCCTGTTCTTCACTTTATCATTTGTTTCTCTGTACCCCTCAAGGAGAGAAGAGGGACACTGGTGGCAGGAGGAGCACTGGAGTTTCTAATCCAGGAATTCTCCAGAGCTCTTTGGCACACTGGGGAGAATGTAGGATTTGGAATAAAATAGCAGCAAAAAGCAACCAAAAGCTCTAATAGCACCTTAGCTTTTTAGGTAATCACCTGGGTTCTCTGGCCCTTGTCTTCCTCATTTAAAAATACGAATTTTGTGCATTTTGAAGAGTTACGAGGATTAAAAGAGATGGTAGGTGTAACATGTCTTGCTCAGTGCTTGACTCCTAGACCTTCCTTTAATAGTGCATCCTTCCCCTACTAATACATGCCTGTGTTCCTCAGCCACACCTCCTCTGTGGCCCCTCCTTCTTTTCTCTGTGTTGACAATCTCTATCAGTTTTTATTTGTATTTTTCCTCTCATTCTTGTGTATTACCCTTTTACCTGGCTACTGTATAACAAAACCAAAAATAAATCAAGCATTGATAAAAGTGTGAAAGAAAAGCCTAAGGAAACAATAAGTTAAATTGTTAGTTGATTTTAGTTAGCAAAACAGCTTGTTTAGAAACAGATGACCCACTCAGTTCTGCTAGTCAGAGCTCACCCACAATACGCAGTATCATTTGAGAAATAGCCCCAGAGAAGAATTAATATTTGATCATTTTTTGCTGAGTTCTTTCCTGCTAGGTCTTTCAAATCCAAAAATTGCTCTGCTTCTAGCCACTTAGACTGGTTGTATAAGTTACGCGTACTGTCACCTTAAAGATAACTTGTAAATGTTATGGATTTAGGATCTTCCACAGATGAGACACGAATTTTTTTTTTAAACAAGAGAACTAAGAATGTTTAACTGTATTTTCAAAAATTAAATGAGAGATTTTTTCCCCCTAACCTGATTGGCAGATGCTTAAAAAACAATCCAGTGCCAGCAGAGGTATTGGAAAATGGGCACTTTTACACATGGTCAGTGGAACTCTGAATTCGTGCTTCTGGAGGGCAGTTTGACATTAGACAAACTCTTTGGCTCAGCAGCTTTGTTTCCAGAAACTACTCCTGTAAGAGTACTTGCACAGACATACATCAATCAATAGGAATGTTTGTCACAGTAATTTTTTTGTAATAGCAAGAAAAGAGGAGCAACCTAAACGTACACTGGGAGATAACTGATTTTCAAAAAAATAGCACATCTATATCGTGAGGACAATGCAGCTACTCACAATGATGTGAAGATCTATGTTAATATGATATGAAGATCCCCACGGTTATATTCAACGGAAAATATTATATTCCCATTTTTGTTAATGCCTAAATGTATGCACATAAAAAAGACAAGCTCAGAAGTTTATCCCTCTGAATTGTAACATGGTTATCTTTGACTGTGGGTTTATGTATGATTTATTTGCTTCTTCATACATTTGTAATTAGCACATATTACATTAATAATCAGGAAAAAAAAACTGTTTAAGAAATAAGTTATATAAAGAACAGCCTTCTGCTAGCTCACAGCTCTGCTCTGATTCTGTCAGGAGTACCCTGCCACTCTGGAGATGGTCTCGCTGCCTCCAGCTTATTCTTCCTCTGTTGGGGGGAGCTCACAGGCGGTCTCTCATGTTTTGTCTTTGCTGTCCCTTGTTCTCGCCACGTCCTTTTTATTGAGTGTTGTATACAAATCCTTTCCCTCTGCTTTCTTTGCTGCCTCTCCTCCCACTGCTCTGATAGTTTACTATCTGATCATTTAGGATAACGTGTTCTTTCTTGAATGCACCCCTTGCTTATTCTGATATAGCTCCTGTCTGAAATATGCTCTTTTCTGTCTCTTCAACTTGGTAATCACAGCCTTTACATCTCTGCTGTAGCTGAATGCAAATAACTCTGGATCCGGGCACAGCCTGTATTAGTTAAGGGAGTTGCTGTAAGAGGTAAAGCTCTGTATCTCAGTGGTTTCATGCAAGTTTCCTGCAGCTCTCACAGTCTAATAATGTGGGTATTTCTGGTTGGGTGGCTTTCTTTCAGGTGGTGATTCAGGGGTTCAGCCTCCTTTAATCTTGTGGTTTTGCTGTTGTGAACATGTGACTTACAAGATTACCCTAGGGGAGTCTCCTTTCCAGCCAACTGAAAAGGGTAGAGGAAATAGAGAATTCTGTATAGATTTTCATGAGGAAGTTTTAGGGAGTGAGGCCTAAATTCTACTGGCCAGAACCCAAGCACATGGTCAGACCTAACTGCAGAGGAGCCTGGAAAATGTAGAGTGGTGTGTGCCCTGGAGGGAGAGGAAACTGCTTCTGGTGAACACATAGTAATCTCTGCTTGTTACCCAGAAGCTCAAATCCTACGTCCACTCCTGGTTGTGGGATGACTTAAAAGTTCTTTAATTTATTTGAGCTTCAGTTTTCTCACTTACAGAATGATGATAATTACACCTACCCACTGCAAAGTGTTGGTATGAGGATTAAATTTGGAGTCATTATATATGAAATAGCTTCATTGTTTATGAAATGTTACACAGATACAGGGGGGAAGCTTTCATTAACACAGTTCAGTATTGTTAAGTATAGTCACGTTATTGTGGTTTTGTTTTTTTTTTTTGGAGGGTGGAGGTAATTAGGTATTTATTTATTTGGAGATGCTGGGGATTGAACCCAGGACCTCATGCATGCTAAGCATGCACTCTACCTCTGAGCTATAATCTCTCCTTTTCATTAACACAGATAACACTGTTTTGCATTTTGAAAAAATGTACCTGACTTGTGGATTCGACAAGGAATTAGAAGACTACATGCTGTGGGCCAAACCTGGCCAGCTGCCTGTTTTTGTAAATAAAGCTTTATTGGAACACAGCCATGTTCAATAGTTGATTTATTTTTTCTTTCTTTTCTTCCTTCCTTCCTTCCTTCCTTCCTTCCTTCCTTCCTTCCTTCCTTCCTTCATTTCTTCCTTCCTTCCTTCCTTCTTTCTTTCCTTCCTTCCTACCTATGTATCTATCATATATTTTTATTGAAGTATAGTCAGTTTACAATGTGTCAGTTTCTGGTGTATAGCACAATACTTTAGTCATATAGGAACATACATGTGTTCATTTTTTAAAAATATATTTTTATTGAACTGTAGTTAGTTTACGATGTTGTGTCAATAGTTGGCATCCTTTCTAAGGCTGCTTTTGCACTACATGCAAAGTTGAGTGGTGGCCACAGAGATTGTATGGCCCACAAAGCCTAAAATATTTGCTATGTGATTCTTTCCAGAAAATTTGCCGACTTTTGGACCAGACTGTGATTGTCTGAGGTCTTATTTGGTATTTCATACAGTGTTTAAGATGTTGCAGGGATGCTCAGGGAATCCTTATCAAGGGGCTGGAATCTCTTTTTAGAGCCCTGTAGTTCAGAAATTATGCAGCTGGAAGGCAATTTCAGGAGGAAGGACGCCTCTCCATCAGAGAGGATGAGCACCGTAGGTTCCTTGCCTTCTTTGAATAGACAATATCCAAGATAATCAGGCACCCTGAGTGCAGGCCCAGCTGACTCCCCTCCACTGTGCTGCCCTTGCCAGGTTCTCTTCTGAACAGAAGCAAATGCCCCTTCTCATCATTATAATTGGCAGTCATCAAACTGTTCATGGTGCATCACTGTTCAACTCATGATGGTTGACAAATATTAAGTAAATGATTCTTGCAGGGAGTAAAAGGCAGAGTAAGTGACAGTTGGCTGAGGACTGCTTGCACTTTACAAGCGCACTGTCTCGTGTATGTTGACTTCTTCTTGTCACGTAGATTGCCTTTGCTAGTTTGAAGACATGAGAGCCTGAACAACAGTGGTGCAAACTTGATAATAACTCTTTTCTAATTATTGGCAAATTAAGAGTATGTATCAGCCAATCAGTACAAATTCAACATTTAGCACCTGGAGAGTATTAAGCTAGATAATGGAGGGGAAGTTCCTCGGGCTAACCTTGATTGGCTGCCTAGTCACTGTTATGCATTGTGCGTGGTAGTAGGTGCCAAGGATGGTAGGATAACACAGCTTAGTGGGAGAAGATACAGAAGGAATTGGCAGATGCCTCCTTACCTTTGACACATAGGGAGAATTTTGCTGGGAGATAGTATTTTTATAGACGTTAATATCTGGAGCAGCAGTCTCTTCAGCTGGAATAATCAGGAGGTTGAATACTTTGGCTGGTTTATGGAAAGTGAGGGAGAGAGGCAGAAGAGGAAAGAGGGAAAAAAGAAGTATAAGGTTTCATCAGTTAATGATAGAACTGGGTCAAGATTGACTTCTCTATGCTTAACCTTCACCAAATCTAACCAAAGGCACGTGTCTAAATTGATTAAATCACGTGTTATGAAAGAGGTGTTTTCACAGCTGTTTAGTACATAGATTTTTGTAGCTTTCTCTTTTTCATTTTGTTTTGAGCGGTGGTATTTTAGACTACAACCTTTGTAGAATTTAGCCATTGAAAATAGTAGGGCATGTTACTTACTCCTAAGAAATTTACAGAACCAAGGTAAAGTTTCATTTCACTTGGCACCCTAGAATCTACAACAGTGTCCCACATGGAGGTGGTGCTCAATAATTGTTTATTGATAAAATATTGGGAGTTTTAATATCCCTTTTAATTATTGCCAAAAAAAAAAGGATAGAAGGAAAGGCAACATAGAAGGCAAGGACCAGTGAATGAATAATTCAGTGGGGCTGGGGATATTTCGTTGCAATGCATTGTCTGTTCTCCCTTGTCTCTTATTTTCTAGTCTCAGGCTTATGGTAAAAAAAGCAAATCCTGCTTTTAGATAATGGCAGTCATTCCTCGAATTATAGTGAACATGCCCTCTTAAGTGTTCAGAGCAGTACCTTCAAGGCCTTTGTTTGAACTGTACAGGTGGCGGGCCCCCAGCCAGGACATGCAGGATGACAGCTCCATCTTGGGTCAATTATTGGGCTTTCCTTATCGATTCTGCTGACTTACCAAGGGGACAGTACAGTTTTCCATGTGGCATTGTATTTGAAAGCCTCAGGCCGGTAGGGATTTGGGCTATACGGAGTGTTCTGCAGAGCACAGCAGACCTTTGGTATTTGGTAAATTTCATATGAAATTCAATTACCTATGAAGTCACCCTAGAGGAGCGACTCATCCTAAGGTACATAGCAAAAGGAAAATTGTCAGTTCATTTTCCAACAAGGGATTTCTTTTCAAAAAGAGCATGTTGATTTTCTTTTAATAATGTAAAATCCAAATGCACAAAAGATGAAGCAGAACTCACAAGAATGATATGGTTGGTTGATATGGGTAAATGGGTAGAGGAATTCTATTATGCTCCCCTCCCCACCACTCCACTCCTGTAGTAGTAGAAATAATTTAAGTAAAGTTCAGGTGCAGATATAGTTAGATCACTTCTAATATTAGGACATTAGGATGGAGTATATGTTTTTAAGGGACGGAAACAGTACTGCTTTCCTTTGTAAGTCCCTGTGCTCTTTAGTAAAGTGCTGTGCACACAGCGGGTTTCCAAGAGCTGTTAACTTGTTTTTTCTTCCTTCCTTCCTTCCTTCCTTCCTTCCTTCCTTCCTTCCTTCCTTCCTTCCTTCCTTTCTTTTTCTTTCTTTCTTTCTTTCTTTCTTTCTTTCTTTCTTTCTTCTTTCTTTCTTTCTTTCTTTCTTTCTTTCTTTCTTTCTTTCTTTCTTTCTTAACAGTTTTAACTGAGTTATAGTCATTTTACAATGTTGTGTCAAATTCCAGTGTAAAGCACAATTTTTCAGTTATGATAAATATATGAACATGCATATATTTATTGTCACTTTTTTTCGCTGTGAGCTACCACAAGATCTTGTGTATATTTCCCTGTGCTATACAGTATAATCTTGTTTATCTATTCTATATATGCCTGTCAGTATCTACAAATTTTGAAATCCCAGTCTGTTCCTTCCCACCCCCTGCCCCCTTGGCAACCACAAGTTTGTATTCCATGTCTATGAGTCTGTTTCTGTTTTGTATTTATGTTCTTTTTTTTTTTTTTTTTAATTCCGCATATGAGTGATCTCATATGGTATTTTTCTTTCTCTTTCTGGCTTACTTCACTTAGAATGACATTCTCCAGAAACATCCATGTTGCTGCAAATGGCGTTATGTTGTTGGTTTTTATGGCTGAATAGTATAGAGCTGTTAACTACTGAAACGTTCTTACTGTGTAAGACCTACTGGAGCTGGCTGGAAATAGCCTTGGACTTGGTCTGCTGTTGCAATCCCAATTTCAAATGCCTTGAGCTTCTGCAGCATTCTTCAGAATTTCCGAATTTGCTCTGAGAGCCAGCTTAGAGAAGAGGCTGGTAAGAGCAGCTGTTAATGTCTGCAAAGAATACAGTTCCCCTAAAGATGATGTGCACAGGTGGCCACAGAGTTTGCACCAGTAGGAAAAGTCTTCGGTTGTGTTCAGTCTGTTAGGCACTGAAGACTGGCAGTGGGCAGTGCCTTTATAATCCAGGTGTAGATGCCTTCTCAAAAGATCCTTTTACTCAAGATGTCTGGCTCCCCCATTCATGGTTATAGGTAATGAGTTTAGGGATAGAAATGTTTTCCATGTTAAGTAAGAGAAATCACATGATAGGCACTTGCTACATCAGTGTCAAACGAAGCAGAAGGCCCTTTCCTCTAATGACTGGCTGAGGTTGGAAGAAGATAAAGTGTGAGTGAACAATCTCACCCCGACAGATGATCAGGAGCCATAAAGGAATATTCTGCAGTTTTGAGTTAGGAAGGCTCCTTGGTTGTTGAGACATCACCGTTTACCCTGATGGACTGGGAACTTAACTGACCCGTGTCCTTCATAATCTTCAGCCCCATTGCTGCTTTTTTTTTTTTTTTTTTTTTTTGGTTAATTCTTTTTTTTTTTTTTATTGAAGTATAGTTTATTTACAATGTTGTTAGCTTCTGGTATACAGCATAGTGATTTAGTTTATATATATATATATATATATATATACACACACACACACACACACACACACACACACACACACACACACACACACACACACACACACACACACACACACACACACACACACACACACACTTTTCCATTATCGGAGAAATGCAAATCAAAACTACAATGAGTTGTCACCTCCATTGCTGCTTGATGCTTCCAAGAAGCTGGGGAGACTTTGTTCCCAGTGACTGATGGATTGTGATGGGCTCTGCATCTCCAAATAGCAGTGATGGGGTAGCTAGGGAGACAGTGTGGGGTTTTGCCTTTGTGAGTGGGATACTGCTTCTTTGATGAGTAGAGTAGTTAGTTCTATGGTCTGCTGGGTAATGATGTTTTCTAAGTAAGATTAACTTCTTAATTACTTCTGAAGGTGAAGCTGTAATATCAAACTTTGATTGTTTTTGGCAGGCAGCCAGGGAAAAAAAGAGCACAATTAAATGTGTGACTCTTTCTTTTCAAATATGAAAGGCATACGTCTCAGTAGGATTATTTAATCATTGGATTAAAGGCTGAAGTAGCTGCATAAAAGATGAATAGAGGTTAACTATAGAAACAAACTTCTTTAAAGCAAATTTTATTTTTTAAGGACTATTCTTTACTACATGATTTTTTTTTTTTGGTACTCTACTAATGAAGCTCAAGAAGTAAATAATGAGAAATGATTGTGAACATCTTAGCTTTTCCTCAAAAGTATAGTTTCAGATTTTATAATTCAATAAGTATTTTTGAAATAATATATTGTAGGTGAGGAAAAATTCTATCTTCTACTACCCTCCTAGGTTCTCTGACAGAGGGCCTTGTCAATTGGACTGACAAAAGATGGAACAACAAGAAAAAAGCATACACAAGTATTTAATATAAGTTTTGCATGGCACAGGAGCCCTCATAAGGAAGTGAAGACTTGAAGAAACAGTGAAGCCTGAGTGTTTCTATACTAGGCTTGATGAAAAGTGGAAAACCATGTTAGATCGAAAGGATACGGTCTCAGGGTAGTAAACTTGGAGAAATGTGGCAAGGCCTGTGTGTTTGGATTCCTCTTGGCATCCCTCTGTCTAATCCCCTGCTAACCACACTCCACTCTGTTTCTGTGAGTTCAGCTTTTATAGATTCCTCAGGTAAATGCTGTCATACAGTATTTGTCTTCCTCTGGCTGACTTACTTCACTTAGCATAATACCCTCAAGGCTTATTTATGTCTTTGCAAAGCGCAGGATTTCCTTTCTCATGTCTGAATAATAATCCATTGGATATGTATACCGTGTCTTTATCCATTCACCCATGGATGGACACTTAGGTGGTTTCCATGTCTTGGCTATTGTGAATGATGCTGCAGTGAACAGGGAAGTGCTGATACTTGTTTGAAACCCTGCTTTTATTTCCTTTGGATATATACCCAGAAGAGGGATTGCTGGATCATATGGTAAGTCTATTTTAGTTTTTTGAGGAACCTCCATACTTTTCTCCACAGTGGCTGCACCAATTTACATTCCCACCAACAGTGTAGGAGGGTTCCCTTTTCTCCTCACCCTCTCCAGCATTTATTATTTGTAGACTTTTGAATGATGGCCATTCTGACTGGTGTGAGGTGATACCTCATTGTAGTTTTGACTTGCATTTCTCTAATAAATAGTGACATTGAGCATCTTTTCATGTGCCTGTTGGCCATCTGCATGTATTTAGGTCTTCTGCCCATTTTTTGATTGGGCTTTTTTTTTTTTTATATTAAACTGTATGAGCTGTTGGTACATTTTGGAAATTAGTCCCTTGTTGGTCGTGTTATTTTCTTATTCTATAGGTTGTCTTTTTGTTTTGTTTATGGTTTCCTTTGCTGTGCAAAAGCTTTTAAGTTTAATTAGGTCCCATTTGTTTATTTTTGCTTTTATTTCCATTACTCTAGGAGCTGGTTGAAAAAAAATTATTGCTGCAATTTATGTCAAAGGCGCTTCTGCCTATTTTTTCCTCTAGAAGTTATATCGTATTGGGTCTTCAACACTTAGGTCTTTAATCCATTTTGAGTTTGTTTTTTGTGTAGGGTGCTAGAGAATGTTCTAATTTCATTCTTTTGCATATAGCCGTCCAGTTTTCCTAGCACCACTTATTGAAGAGATTGTCTTTTCTCCATTGTCAATTCTTGCTTCCTTTGTCATGGATTAATTGACCATAAGTGTGTGAGTGTATTTCTGGGATGATAGCCTTTTAAATAGGTGTCAGGCAGCATCTCACTGTGATTTGATTTGCATTTCCGTGAAGATTATTGATGTTGAGCACCTTTTCATGTACCTGTTGGCCATTTGTATGTCTTTGGAAAAATGTCTATTCAGTTCCTTTGCCCATTTTTTAATCAGATTTTTTTTTTTTTTTTTTTGGTGACTGTTGTGTTAAGCTTTATGTATTTTGGAGTTTAACTCCTTATCAAAGCCTGCCCACTTGTACTATTCCTATTCAGAACAATACTGTAAGTCCTAGCCAGAGCAATCAAACCAGAAATAAAAGGCACCAAATCAGAAAGGAAATGATCTTGTATTTTTCAATTGCTTTTTCTCCATCTACTGAAATGATCATGTGATTTTTATCTGTCATTCTATTAATGTGGTGTATTACATTTATTTGTGTGTATTGAACTATCCAGGCATCACAGGGAGAAGTCCCTCTTGATTGTGGTGTTTGATCCTTTTAATGTGCTGTTGAATTTGCTTTCCTAATATTCTGTTGAGAGTTTTTGCATCTATGTTTATTAGGGATATTAGTCTATAGTTTTATTTTCTTATAGTGTCCTTATCTAGCTTTAATATCAGGGTAATATTGGTCTTTTAAAATGAATTTGGCAATGTTTCCTAAGAAGGACTTTCTGACCTTCCCCTGAAGCAGGTCGTAAAATCCTTATGTAAGAGGTGCCCTTATAACAAAAGGAAAAGACTTTCTTCATTTCTGAAGACAAAGGGGCACAGAAAGGAATCTGAACAAACAAGCCTTCCTAGGTTTCCCCCAATTAAATGCACTTACCTCATACTCTTTGTCCTATCATTTTAGTCCATGACTTTCCACTCTTCATCAAACCTAACATTAAAAACATCAGGTTTAACCATTTCTTTGGGTCTTCATTTCCTTATGAAGGCTTCTGTGTCATGGAAAAGTAATATTAAGTGAATTTGTATGTTTTTCTCTTGTTAATCTGCCTTTTTGTTACTGACTTCCCAGTTGAGAATTTACAAGGGTAGAGAAAAAGATATTTTTTTCTTACCTAAAGTCTTAAACCATTGTTTCATATATTTTGTTCATTTTTTTTAAGGTGGGTGACCCTATCTTGGCCAGAAGTGGAAATCCCTTTTCTGAGTTATTCATTTTGTTTATTTTTCTGTGTACTAAGAATCAACTTGTCTACCTGTAGAACACCTTTTTTTTTTTTTGGCTTATGGGATTTTCTTTCCCATTATATCTTCTAGCTGGTTACTATATAATTATACAAAAATTATTTTGTAGGTTAATTTTATAGCTTTCTGCATTACTAAATTATACAAATCTTTACTTTGATTATCTTGGGTTTTACAAGTATACTGTTGCATAATCTATGAATAGAAAAATAGTTATATCTAATTTTCATGTCTTTAGTTGCTTTTTTCTTGTCTGAGGCATTGGCTAGTGCCTCTTCTAATACGGTGTTATATAAAGAAAGCTGGTGTCTTTGCCTCATTTCAGACCTTAGTCAAATGATTCTGTTTCCCCATTAAATAAGATACTGGCTTTAGGACTGACAGACATGCACACACATACAAACATCAATTTTTGAGTTTCTTTTTTGAAGTCAGGAACAGTATTGAATTCTGTTGGAGGCCCTTTTAGTATTTCTAGAGGTCACTGTATGGTTTTTCTTCTTAAATCTGTTAAAATGGTGAATTACACTAATGAAGGTGTACTGTCTAAAAGTGAACCACTCTTGTATTCCTAGAAAAAATTTCGACTTGTTAATGCAACATTTTTTCTTATTTACTTTTTATATATGATTTTACATCAATATTCATAAGTGCGGTTTGTAGCACCATCACTCTGTCTTTCTTAAAGTTAAGTTTATGTATCAGTATTGTCTGCTTCATAAAATGAATTTGGCAATTTATGCTTTTTCCTGTTTACTCTGGAGCAATTTTATTTGCATAGTTCTTTGAAGGCTTGGTGGAATTTCCCCCATGAAACCATATGGGTCTGGTGGTGCTTTATGGCAGTAGTTTATTTGGAGGAGTAATTTTTTAAATTCTTCTGTGAAAATTGATGTTTAAGGTTACTATCTATAGTGGGGTCAATTTTGGGAAATTTTTTTTTTTTTTTTTTTTTAGAAAAGTGTCCCTTTTATCTAGGTTTTCAGATTTATTTGCTTAGAGTTGGTGAAAGATTGTCTTTTAATATTTTAAAAATCTCTGTTTCAATGTTCTTTCCCTTTTGCAGTTTTTTATTTTGTTTATTTCTACTTTGTCATTTGTTTTTCTTAAGTAGGTTTGTTATTGGGTTTTTCAGTCTATTTTATTGATGTTTTCTACCAAGGAATCTGCATTTTAAATTTTATTTAGTATTCTTATTTAAAAAAAGTTTGTTTTCTTCCCTTTCTGCTTTCTTAGGGTTTACTAGCCTTTTAGATGGTTGTTTCTTTCTGAGAGAGGTTTTTGTCTGTTTTTCACCATCTCTAGGGCCCTACTATCACCCTCTTCTCTCTCTTTTTTTTTTTTAAATAGACTTTATTCTTTTAGAGCATTTTCAAGTTCACAGCAGAACTGAACAGAAAATACAGAGTTCGCATATAGCCCTCCACACCTATACATATATACTCCCCTACCCTCACATCCCTCATACGCTCTTCTCTTTTTTATGCAATTGACGTCTCATTCTGGGACTGGCTATACTGGATGATGTCATTTATCTTATCACTTATATGTAAATCAAAATTTGTTGTATACTCTGACTCTCAGCTATGCTTTGGGAGTGAGTTATACATGGTATTATTTGCTCATCTTTGGTGACGAGGTGGACAGATCCAGATTCAGGGAGTTGCTTTAAGCTGCAAAGATTCTGAAAGTACAAGATTGACCCAATAAAGTGGTACAGGAGACCTCTAAAGGGGGATATTTTAGATAGAAGGAACTAAGAAGGCCTTTATAAGAGGTGACACTTGAGTAAACTCCTGAATGATGTGAGAAAGTGACCATATAAGAGTTAAAGGAGTACTAGGACATGGAGCCAGAGAAGTGGCCACGGGTCAGACCATGGGATTCAGGTTTTTTCTTTCCCAAGGGTGACTGGAAGCCATTGGAGGGTGTTTTAGGGAGGAGTGACAGAGTTCTCTTTAGAGGGACCTCTTGGGCTGCATCACAGAAGATGGGCTTCATAAGTTAAGAGAAACTGGGAGACTAATTGCAGTGTCATTGTATGATATGAGATGATGGTGACTGAACTGGAATGGTAACGGGGCAGCTGTGAGAAGTGATCAGACTTAAGGGTTTACTGACTGGGACCTCCTGATGGGTTGGATGTGAGATGTGCAAGAGAACTGTCCAGGATAAACAGAGTGATGGTGCTGCCATTTTCTGAGATGGAAAGACATGACTGAAGAATAGGTTGTGGTGGTGGTGGTGGTAGGTGTCAATAATTCTTCTCTGGACGTGTTAAGATTGATGTGTATTAGATGAGTGGTGTATATGTTGACAGGCACTTTGAATACTCAATTTTGAAGACTCAATTCAGGTGAGAGGTCATAGCTTTGTAGGTAGACATTTTTGAAATCAGCATATTTAAAATCGTAGTAACTTGCTAAGCTCTCTAAGGAATGAGTGAAAGAAGGTCACAGACTGAGTCATGGGTTTCTCCAGATTTAATGCTCAGGGAAAGGAGGAACCAAACAAAAGAAACCAAGGAAGACTGGCCACTATGATATGAGAAACATCGGGAGAATATGGTGTCGTAGGAGCCATGGGGAGTCAGGGGAATACTTTCAAGGAGAAGGGTGTAGTCAGCTGGATCAAATGCTACTGCGGAGTTAAATACAATGAATATTAAGAAATGGCCATTGGATTTGGTAACATGGAGGTCATGGGCATGCTTGATTAGCATGGTTTCAGTGGAGTGATAGAGAGAGAAGGCTGGTTGGAATGGATTTAGGAGAGAGTAGGAGGGAAGAAGTGGAAAGAGAAAGACAGTTGTTTTCGAGGAGTTTTTCCCTAAAGATTATAATATAGAGACATGGGGTGGTCACTAGAGATGGATGTGGGGTCAAGGGGTTGAATTTTTAAGGGACTTTTTTATAGCACATTTGAAAACTATTACGTTTCATCTAGTAGAGAGAAAACAAATTGATGATGCAGGAGATAGAAGCAATGCTGTGGACATAATAAAGATAAGGATGGTGGATGGAACGAGTAATTTCTCTGCCTGTGTCTCCTATTGGTGAAATTAGAAACAAAGTTATCAGCTGAGAGTGGGAAGGATATTGGAGATTTCAAAAGAAGAGTTATAGAGAAGTCACTTTGGAGCGTGGTGGGATGAACTAAGGAGGGCACATTTGAAGACTGAGGACATAACTTTAAAAATAATCCTTGTTCCTGTGTTTTGTTCTTGCCAATGTTAAGTCAGTGTCACCAGGAATGATGACAGGAGTAGAAGAGGAGCTTGGTGCAGAAATCGTCAGTGAAAGAGCGGGTGCCTGAACAGGTGGTATGTGACTGACTACAGTGAGGCGAGGTGGCAGGTGTTGTAAGTGGAGGTGTGTGCTTTAGTTTTGTGGGAGGGAGCATGGTTTGAAAGCAGCAGTGAGGAGAAGTAAATGGGATAAAGTACTTAAAGATCTTCCTGCATGTAATCACTCTGTAAATGGTAGATAGCAGCTTCTTCTAAATGCTTGGTGAATAAGTGATCTTGAAGATGTAGTGCTAGGTTCAGAGGGGACTCAGAAAATGTGAATGTGTTCCAGAGGGTCCCAAACAAAAACCAAAACTCTCCCTTTGCTGATCTGAAGGGAAATGTTAATCTCCCATGGCTGAGTGTGGATTTGTCCTACTGACTCTACAGAACTAGTAGATAACAGTCTGAGGTAGCCATCTGCCATGCTGGCTGCTTTGTGTGCATTAGATAAATGATGCTGTGTGAATGTAGATTATTAGCAAGCTATAAAGGACCACATGTGAGAAGTTTAACGTTGTGCTTTATAAATGTTATAGCTGTTTGAGGGCTAGAGCGGCATGAGTGATTAAAGTTAACTGGCTTTCATTGACCAAACGCTCCAGGAATGCTTGGAAAAATGAGATGGAGGGTTAGATGTAAAGTCAAATAAATGCAGACATCCTACTTGGACTTTGCTCTGTCCTCCTGCTCATTTAGAATGATCTGATCATTATGTTCGCTGAGAAAGTCAAATTAATAAGCGTGTTCTGCATGGTTAACTGCATGGGTCCAAAGGCTTGAAGGCATAACTTACATATTTTTAGAGATTCCTGGAGGGAGGGAAGCCTAGGGAGTTGAGACTTGAAGAATGGAGGCCAAGAGATAGACACGCAGGTTTCCTATTAGTTTATCTTAGCTGAGACTTGATCATTTCTGAGAAATGATTTAGAAACAGCACTTCAGAGAAGATAATTGGAACAACTAATCTGCCTATTGATTAAAGTGGAAGAAGGAAGCAGGGATTTCTTTTATTAATATTTCATGTGGGATCAGCTGGTAAGTAATATCATTTTGAAACAAGGTGATCCAGAAGTAATGGGAAAAAAGAATGGAGGATATTTACTCAGTTAACTCACTGAAGGACATTGAACTTGAGAGATTTTTTTCATATTAAGATATTCTTATCAATTTAAAAAATTAATATAAGCTTATCACTGGGAAATTTAATGATACAGAGGTATATGAAATAGAATGTAAAAGTCCTTTTTTGAGCTATCCATCTCTGCTCCCCACTGGCTGTTCCATCCTTTGTAGGTATTCACAATTGACAGTTTTGTGTATGTCTTTCCCAAATTTACTTGTGCACCTGCAAACATACTTCATCGTAAAAATAAAAATGTATGATCTTATACATTCTGCTTGATTAATTGGTTTTGTTTTACTTCCTTCTCTCTGTACACACAAAACACACATATTCATGTCATTAAATACACATCTGCCTCATTCTTTTTAACATTTCTCAAAATGATGGCTGTACCATATTTTAAAAATCTGGTTCTCTGTTGATGGATGTTCAACTTATTTGCTCTTGGAAGTCATCCTATGACAAATACTCATTTATATATGCCTTTGTGTCTTTGTGCAGTGTGTAAACTCCAAGCTTTGAATTTGCAGGCTTAAAGAATAGGAACATTTTTAGATGTGGCTTAATTTCCCCAGTCTATGGGACTGTCTGCTTACCTACACTCTAGCCAACACTGGATAATATCAGCCCTTTAAATCCAGCCAGCGGTGGAATATCCCTGTTTTACTGTGCATTTCTGGAATCATTAGCATTGTTGAGCCTTTTTTCGTGTTTATTGGTAATTTCCTCTTCTATATATTGTCTATAACCATTTTTATGTTGGTTTATCTTTTTCTTACTGACTCGTAATAGCTCATTGGCTATGAGGCAGATGCAGTATCCGTCACATATGTTGAAAATATATTTACTCATTTTCTTTTAAATTCTGACTTTGTTGATGGTGTGTTTTGCCTTGTCTTTATTTTCAAAGAAAATTCCAGTTTGGCGGCTTGAGGCCAATTCCAGGCTCCCAATGACATTTGATCTGTGAGGCCTCCATTCCCCTGGCCGAAGCAGGACCCGCTGTAGGTTAGCTCCTCTGGCCGGCTCTCCGAGACAGCAGAAGCCACTGAGTGCTTGTCTGGGACGCCCTTAGATTATCGCATCACTGACGGGCAATGGATTTTAGTAACAAGAGCATGGATTTTGAGGCAGAAGTTCTTGGTTTGGGTTTTCTCGTGCTGTACCCTGATAGTGTGACCTTTGGTGAGTTTCACTTTTGAAACGAGGATGAAATGCCTGTCACATCTCACAGGGCTGCTGTGATAGTCACGTGATACAATGAAAGTAAACTGGTATGTTATAAAGGGTTCTGTACATATGGTTACTAGTCATGGGATAATTTTTGTTTTTTGATTTTTTGGCTAGTAAGGAGCTGTTTGAGGAAGACCAGGAACAGGAAGTTGTAAAAGTGTCTCTCCCCTCCAGTGCTTCCCTAGATCACACATTCACTGAGTCTTGTTAATTCTACTTCTCAATAGACTTGGAATTGTTCTCTTTCCTTCCATTCCCACTATAACCATCCTAGTCCAAATCAAAGATTAAAGATGGGTCAGCTGGGAAGCTATGTGATAAGGGAGTGATAAAATGACTAGAAATATGATGGAGAAAACTGGTTGGAAGTCATTAGGGGGTAGGAAGTGAGACCGCTGTTCCCCGCACCTCCACAGCAGGGTTGCTCTGTACTGTTGCGTAGGGTGTGCACTGTGCTACTTGTGGTCTGCACAGCCAGCGCACCACATGTGCTGGCCCTGCCTGCTGGGTATGCACTCCTCTGATGGTCCCTGGCCTCCTTGTAGGGAGGACAAGGTCTGCTGAGTGGCAGGGTTTGTTCTGTTGATCAGGGTGGTGTTTGGGGGCCCAGACAATTCCTTAGGTCTCTGGTGAAATTTCTTGGCCTCACTTTCCTCCAGCACTTACAGACATGTCTCTAAATCCATGTCAAACAAATACCTGAAGACTCCAAATTATGAGCACACCCAGCTCAGCTCCGCTTGTGACCCCTTGTGTGGCTGTATTTCTTCAACTGTCCTCTCAGCCCCACTCTTGTCCTCCCACAGCATCCTCTAAATCACCACCAGGCTGATCTTTAGGAAGGATGAATCTTGTCATGTTACCTCCCAGCTTAAAAGCTATGGGTGGACTTGTGTTTCTCTGATTACAAAGACCAAGATCCTTAGTGTGTGGCCCAAGAGACCCTACGAGGTCTGCCCTGTGTCCCGTCCCACTGCATTGTCCCAGTGCTCCTGCACGTGTCCGTCCCTGTAATGGGCTTTTCCCTCCCACCTTTTCCCTGTCTAACTGCTGCTCAGTCTGAGCTCAGATGAAAAGCCACCTCCACTGAGAAGCCTCCCCTGTCAGCCTAGACTACGTCAGGTCCTCTGTCATGTGCTTTCTCTTTGTGTCCTGCTCTTTTTACAGCATGTTTGACAGATATTATGAAATGATGTGTTGTCTAATTTGTTGGGTATTGTCAATTACTCTTCACTTTTTCTGTCATGTTCATTATTACACCCTTAGTACCTCGAAATACATCTTGTACAGAGTAGAAACTATTTATTTGCTGAAAGATAAAATGGATGGCTACATAAGTAATTGGGGCATTTGGGGAAATTGAAAATGTGACCAGGCCTTTTTCCCTGTTGGAAGCTGACATTCACCAAGTCGGGGCGGTACACTTTGTGAAGGAGAAGCCTCCTTTTTCTGGGAAATGTACCAAAACCAGACACCCATAAACATACCTAGGCTGTGAATTGTCCCACCTGCTCTTAAGCTGCCTTTTAGGGACTTGTTTTCCCTTTCCAGGTACCAGCATCTCATGGTGGTGCTGCCTGTGTTTGTTGGTTTCTTTGTTTTTTATTCCAACTTGATGAATGTAAGACTGAAGTTGGGTACCAGGAAATCTCCAACAGCACCACCCTTGGCCCCTGGGGTTGGGGAAGAGTTTAAATTCCCGAGCTGTGACTCTCTGGATACAGTCTCCCGGGCTAATGTAGCAGAGCTGTCTCTACTCCCAGGGCGAGGGGATTTTTAGATGGCTGTATCATTAAATTAGGCTTTTTTCTCTCATTTGACCAATGAGTCAAATTTTCAAGCCTTCAGAGCTGTCGGTTTGAAAACACGTACAGAGTCCTCTTTCTTACTGCCTTTGTGTAAACTCGGCAGGTTGAGGACACAAATTGCTCTTTCTAAGAACCCTGCCAAAATGTCTCTGCTACATATGGTGAGGACTGACTATATTAAGGCAATGGAAGAGAACAGGTTAAGTGCCCCACATTTAAGATGCTACTTCTGACAGAGGCTCAGAAATTCTTAGTACTGGGTTAGATATTCCATTAGATGCTTAAGGCCACTTGGTGAGTGACTAAAAGAATTAATGTTTACTCTTCACACAATCATTTCTTTCCTCTCGCCTCTGGGGTTTTAAATTTTTTCTTGATTTTTAAAGCATTTGAAGTTCTGATTAAGTTTTAGAGTGAGGGCATGGGATAAATTTAAGTGTTTGCTGGTTTGACCTTTTCCATGTCAAAGATTGTGTGGGTCTTGCTTTACCAGGAACCTTTGTATTCTGTGTTCTTCCCTAAAGCTCAATGTACATCTTTTTTTTTTTTTCTCTCGGATCTCCTAAATTGGCTGCTTTGTTGTTCTGCAAAGAAAATGCAGTTTCCTGTTAATAATGTTCTTTGATCTAGCTAAAAGATTCTGCAAGTTTGGGAGACAGAGGTTTAGGAAATTGCCTTGGCTGATAGTGCTGTTTCCAGGAACATTGTTGTTAGAGTACCTTTGAATGAAGCCGTCAAGCATCTTTTATCCTGGGACTGTTAAAGTGTATGTAGGGAGTTATTTAAATTGTTAGGAGCACAAATGCTTGTTGTTATGCTGGATGGGAGAGCACATTCATTTTCTTTATTGACTCTCAGGTTAAGAATACATACATTTTTTATTAGCTAAGCTTCTACATCTTCAGCCTGCTGGATAGGAAAAGCAAATGAAGTTGGCCCTGCATGATACAGCATTGATATAAAATTGGTTCACTCTGTGGGAAGCGTTGGAAACCAAGAATGAAGGTGATGGGTAACTTGGCACAGCTGCAAGGAGTCTTGGCTCCACGTCGGTATTTGTTCTGGTGTTTCCTTCTATTGAGCAGACGTGAGTCGCTAAGCCTAGGCCATATCCAAGAGCTGGGGAAGCGGACTTGATCTCTCCGTGAAGGGAGTGTCAAAGAATTTGTGGATATAGCTTAAACCACCACAGGTATGTGTGGTAATGTGTCCTGGACTCCATTGCTTCATTGAACTATTTTATCAAGAGCCAGCCCTGCAGAACTGGGTCAAAGACTGTCAGAGGCACAATGTGTTCAGGGTTTACAGTTTTCAAAGTTAGTGACGCGTAGGGGCGTGAACTTGGGGCAGGAGGGAGGCTGTGCAGGAAATGAGGCTGGCCGGGTAGGAGGCTGCTCCAGGAACGCCTTGATTGATGTTCTCTGCTTAGGCCTGTGTTTTCCAAACTGTGGTGACCTTACCCTGTGGGTCATTTGGACGAGTGTCAGGATAAAAGGGGCTATTCCCAGAAGGCTCGTTTTACTCAAGGAATTTTGAGGGACTCTTACTGTGGAGTTGAGGGTACAGTTTTACATACTTTTAAGATAAAAGTCTTTATAGGATTTGAGCATGGGAGTTAGGTGATTAGAGCTGCGCATTAAAAAGATGACCATTGTCAGTGCTGAGGAGTGGGGCGGGGGTAGGACCATGACACTGACTCGCTCCCAGGATATCATTTAAAAGGTAGGGTGTGACAGCCCAAATTAGAGATGAAGGGCTGAGCAGTGAGGGGACAGAGGGGAGGTACCCAGGAAGGAGAAGGGAAGGTGTGTGGTGTAGGAGACTGGAGGAGTCAGTAGTAGGAAGGTGTCTGGCTTGGGCCAGTGGGTAGTTGGTGATGTCACCCACTCATGAGACTGAAACCAGGACAGGGGAAGATGTGTAGGTAGATGTTTTAACCACTTTTTTTTCATTTTCTGTATTCTGATGCTTTCACCTCTGGGACCTCACTGACTCTGGGGTATCACCCTACCAAGGGTTAGCTCATTCCTAGAGATAAATAACTCACCTGTGGGCATATTTTTCATATACACAAACCAACCAATCTGGAGTTCTCACCCCCAGCCACCTCCTTTATCATAGTCTCTTATCCCCAGGTCACTGTTCACCTGCCCTAATTACCTAACATGCAGGTACCAGACAACTAGGGATAGCTCCTAAAGCCCCACAGCCTGCTACGATTATTTAAACTAGGGAACCCTAAGCTCATTTACCATGCCTCACCTGATCCTTCCCCTGGAAACCACAATAAAGGCTCTTGCCCACATTTCACCCTCACCCCCAGCCCCCCTCTTCCTCTGCCTCCTGCCTGACCCCGGTGCTTCCCTGTGTGGCCCATTGCAGTGCCTCCATTTCTAGGGAGCTGAGAGGATACGGAACGTATTCTTGCATGACAGTCATTTCCATATCTGTGTGTTTTGCCATACATACTGGGATTTTAAAACAATTCCCAGGTACTCTTAAAACAGTGGGGGTGATGGAGGGTTTGGTTTTGCACTTGTTGAGTTGGAAGTGGTCTGGGGTACTTGACTATCTGGATAGAGATGTCCAGGAGCAGTTGGACGTACAGATTTGGGCTTTAGGGAAGAAGTCTCAATATTTCCTCCCCATTATGTCTCATAGGGTTGTTGTGGGAAATAGGTGAGATCATGTAGGAAGAAGGGCTTTTGAAAATGATGAAGTGCCATGTCAATAAAAAGTATTCTTTTTTTGTCACTTTCCTTTAGAGTCTAGGGCTGTGTACTGTTGACGTAGCTGTCCCTTGCTAAGTGAAAAAGGAATTTTGCCTTATCCTCTTGTTTGACAGTCCCTATTCAGACAGAAACTTTTTATAAGAGTGTCCTTGGCTGGATGTCACTTCCATCATACTGGCTTGGGTTTGGTTTTTAAAAGAGCAGCCTGTCCTAGCAACAGAAGAGGGGAATATTAGGAAGTGAATACAGTTGATCCTTGAACAACATGAGTTTGAACTGCATGGGTCGACTTGTACACAGATTTTTAAAAATAAATACTATAGTACTATATGATCCTCAGTTGGTTGATTCTGTGGATACGGAACCACAAATACAGAGAGTTGGCCAACTGTGGGACTTGAACATCTGAACACTTTGTTTTCCACTGCGAGTCCTGGAACCAATCCCCAGTGGACACTGAGGGACTGTATTTTCCTTTCTTCTGATCCAGAGATAGTAACTGGAAGTATAAAAGAAAAATAAACATGATTTAGCATAAAATCAAGATTTGAACTTCCCTTCTTGGAAATTCTTCTCCTTCTCCTCCTTCAAAAAATTGTTTTATTTTATTTGTTTTGGAATTAGTACTTTTAGACTTAATAAGTTCACTTCAAGTATTTCTTAAATTGGGGATTAAATAGCTCTAGGCCCCAGAGATCACAGAGAGTGGTGAGGGCTGTGACTTTGGAGAGTGGGACCATGTAACCCCACCCTCCACATCCCTTCATCTTTCCCTAGTTTTGTGTTTGTCCCCTTCTGTGTTACAAGGTCAAGGTGCTACGTCTGTGATTATACCTATCTGTCTTGCCTATCCGGTAACGTCACTGACTCTTCATTCCAGTGACTCTGGTTTTAATTTGGAATTCAAAATAAAAAGCTGATAATCCAACAGTGGAAACCAATTCAGGATGCGTTTTCAAGTTAATTTTCTTTTCTGGGCCTAATAACAATCAGGGACTAGGCAGGCTTTTCCATGTTATAACATGCCATTGGTCAGGCGGGACCAGCCAACAAAAAAGGAAGAAAAAAAACCACTCAACTAAGTAAACCTTAGTACCTGACTGCAGCTTATTTCTTTATTCTTCAGTGATATATTTATTTGTTCATTTATTCAACAAATACTTACTGAGCATGCCAAGTTCTGTTGTATACATTGGGGAAATACAATGATGGCAGAACTAGATATGATTATAGGCTACCAGGGATCATGTTGGCAGGTCTAATTACATGGTAATGCAGAATGCAGTAGGCCCTTCATATCCATGGAATTTGATTCAGGTTTGTTTGAATCTGTAGGCATGAAACCCACTGATATAGGGGGCTGACTGCACTATACCATTTTACAAATAAGGGACTTGAGCATCTGTGTTTTTTGGTATCCACCAGAGGTCTTGGAACCAGTGCCCCGTGGATACTGAATGACAACTGTGCAACTAATAGAATAATTTTGAGTAGTTCAAGATTAATTTCATGGGAGCTACATTACAATGTCAAGACATTCTGGAGGATTAATGCCAACAGACATACAGACAATTTATTATCCATTGCCAATAACAAATTACCTGCAAATGAATAACCACTTATTACCTTTCATAACTTCTTTGAGTTGGGAAATCAGGAATGTCTGGTTCTGGCTTGGGGTGTCTCAGGAGGATGCAGTCATCTGAAGGTTTGACTAGGGTGGGAGCATCTACTTTCAAGGTGGCTTACTCGTAATGGTTCTCAAGTTGTTGCTGGTGGGAGGCCTCAGTTTCTCTTCACGTGGGCATCACCACAGGGCTGCTTGAATTTCCTTATGTTGTGGTGTCTGGTTAACGTCAGAGTGGAATGATCCAAGAAACCAAGTTGGAAGCTGTGAGGCCTTTTAGGATTTAGCTTTGGAAATCACAGGTCACTTGCCATGTGCTATAGATTGCCGCATTCAACGTAGGAGGAGACTGTACGAAGATACCAGGAGTCAAGGCTATCTGGCTGGGTGTGCTGTCTTGGAGGATGGCTCCCACAGGTATTGTTTTGGAAGTAAGTTCAGGGAAAGAACATGAAATCTAAATAACAGAACCTTAAACAAGAATTCACTTTCCTACATGTAAAAATCTTAAGGGTAGGCAGTCCAGGATTATTGTGGCAATTCTATGCCCTTCCAGATTTCAGGTTTCTTTTATTTTCTCTACATTGTTAAGACTTTTGTAATTATTACACTGTGTAATATTAGGAAGAAAGAGTAAGGGAGAAGGGGAGGAGCTAAGTTACTTATTTAGGGAAGCCTCGTGGTTATAAGATGGCTGCTGCAGTTCCAGCCATTGTAATCTACACCCAGATAGCAGGGAGAATCAAGAATGAAAGGACACCTGTTAACTGAATTAGTTCCCTTGTAGAGTACTTTTCATAGAAATTCACTTGTGAGCTTGCAATTAGATCACATGGACCAAAATTAGTCACATGACTGCCCATATGTGCAGAGGAGGCTGGGAAATATTTTTAAGCTAGGCACATGGCCAAAGTGTACCTGTACAGGCAATGAGCAGTGTCTGCCTGAGGTTAAAAAAAACTCATGTTCTTTTGCTTCTTGTATAGATTGATTGTGTATTATTAAACCCACTTGTTTTCAATAACAAACAATTTGCATATGTGTTTCTGATCACAGTGGCTATTATTTTTAGAAAAATACCTAACAAAACAAAGCCAAAATGTATATTTTCATGGATGAGATGATTTCTAGGGTCCCAATGTTTGAGAACCATTTTACCAGCAGAATTTGCTTTCCTAATATACCCATAGACATTCAAATAAAGTTCCTGTATATGACCAGCTATCTATGTGAATTTTCTGCCACTGTCCAGTCAAGTGCCTGACATCATCCAAAATGGACAGAGAATACTTGTACTTTCTATTCTGTATTTTATAATTGGGTTAGCTAATTATCATGGCTTTATTTGCTTGTTTGCCTAAAGCCTTATCTCCCTGAACCAGACAATAGGAATGTTTGGTCTTAGTTCTACATTTTGTTCTAATTCCCTGCTTATTTAAAAAGCCCAAACATAAATCTAAGTCTAGAAGAGATGAGGGAAAAGGCAAAATTTTCTACTAGGTAGCATGGCAGACAACTATGCAGGATAAATTGTTAGATTAATCACGAGAAATAAGAAGGGCTTTAGATCACTGATTCTTAAACCATAGTTCCATAAAACAGAATTTGGTGAGCTAAACTCAGGTTAGTTAGTTAAAATTTGGTTAATGGAGGCTTCCCCACAACCCCTACTACGCAAACTGTAGAAAAATCTAAGTTAGTGGAAGGATATTCTCATATACTAAAAAAAATTTTTTTTTGGCATCTGTTTCCATGTGAATATAGACCATTGATAAAGGAACACTTGTAACTCTAAAAGGAACAATAATACTAATGGGGAAAATCCAAACAGCTGATCATACTTGTTTGATTTCTTTGACACTTTGGCTGTTTGCTGTGTAACTGTCACTGGTTTGCATGACGGAGTTAAGAGTGTGAGCCCTCCTTGAAGAGCCCAGGTCATGTCCCCAGAAGAACTCTGTGACCTGCTAATGATCTCCTGGCTTTGGAGACGGGGTGCTTTCTGTGATCCTTAACTGGGAAATGTACTTCATCTCTGGATGCCACAGGAGTGTTCTACTGAACGTTATTTTAATACATGAAGTCTTGGGAATGCCACTTGTTCTTATATTTGTCTTTTTAAAGGTGTCTGTTAAAAGTTGGCTATAGAAACTGCCACAGAGTGGAGTCCCTTAGGCTTCTTTAAATGGAAGTGATGGTGGGGGCAGCATGGAAGAATCTGCAGTTTACTCTGATTTTTTTTTTTTCTGCTTTCATTGTACTTAAAGAATGCAGTGATTTTTAACCCAAGGTAATGTGTGGGCCTTGGAAAATAGTTTGATGTGGATGCTGGAATACTATTCCACCACTTCTTGGTTGTGTGACCTTGGGGAAATTACTTGGTTTATGCCCTGGTGTCCTCTGCTGTGACAGAAGGATAATGATAGTACTACGCATAAGGTTATTTTGATTATTGAATGACTGGAAGCGTGTCAAGCTCTGTGAATAGTGTATTGTGAGTATATATTAACTGCTTGATAAAGTTTAGCTGTTCTTTTCTTTTTCTTATTAATGTTTTAACTATCCTTGGAACTGGAAAAAATCACACTTGATCCATTTTTTAATATGCCACCCTTCAACAGCTGGGGAGTTTTAGAATGAGTGGTTTTATTAAGATTTTTGGCTAATAGTGTTTAATAACTTCTTGGCTGGAAAAGCAGTTAGGTTTGTTTTTTGAGGGTTTAGTGTGAATTTTCAGGTGCCCTAAGTTTGAGTTTTGATGATAATCAAAACTGCCCCCAAATTTGACCACAGAATGTGTCAGTCATAGTTAGGGAATATGTGAGCTTACTATACAAATAGAAATACAAGGCAGTATAACATTTCTGACTATTTAAATCTAAAAACAAATCTATAAAGACAGCTTATAGGAAACATTGACTTGAATTCTCAAAAATTTTAACTAAAAAAAATAAATCTCAGTGCCAGTGGAATAATCTTAAAAAGTTTTTTGGTGTATGTGGTTTATGTTTTAGAATGAAAATCAGTTTTAAGAATGTATTCCAAGAGCTGCACCTGCTGTGGGGTTTGAGTAGTTGTAGAAAGAGAAATTTATACTTACTGCAGAACCATTATGGTCCCCATTTCAATACCTAACTTGTGCTCTGCCTCTCTTTAGCCAACTTAATAATTAGGTATATTTAGAAATGTACAAAGCCCCCAATCTTAAGGTTTAGAAAGATGTCTTAAGGTTTAGACAGGTGTCTTCAGATTCAGAAAGATATTGTGAAATTAGCAAAAGTATCACTACCAAGTATTGGTTACTATATGTGATTACTATATGAATTCATGTGTTGACATTTACTTGGAGAGGCTTAGGAAAAGATCTGCAATCCTCAGGAAGGAATGTTAGAGATCACGCTGAAAGCAGTAGAATGATACTCTCCCTGGGCGATTCCAAAATACAGCAGTGTTAAATAATGGAAACTCTCTGGTGACTTAAATCTCTAATCCTAATGATTTAATTACCTACTCATGAAGAGTTAGACTAACAGTCTAAGAGTTCATTGTGCTGTGGTGACAAAGAATGAATTTTCGTGTAATGTTCAGAGATCTTACATTAAATGTAACCCTTCAAAGAGAAATAGCCCATCTGTTTAACTTACCTCAGCAGGCAGTGTTACATATTAGCAACAGATACTTCCCTGGGACCATTGGCTGTCAAATTACCACAGAAAGCTTCTTGCTGAAGCTGGCTCCATTCAAACCCATTCTCAGCCAGGGTGGTGCTTATAAAGATGATTCCCAAACATGGGTCACTCTCTGCTTAAAGCCCTTCAGTGGCTCCCAGAGCCCTCAAAGGAAGCCTAGGCACCCTTTCTCTTTAATTCTTACTCTACCCTTCCTGCCCCATTTTATTATGCAGACATCTTGGATGTTGAGTCAGCTCAGGGAACCTCACTGGTGGCCAGGCTTCACAAGAGACTGGAGCTAGGAGCACAGGCTGCCCAGGATGCCCAGCTCTGATCTCCGTGACTCTCCCCACCATCTGCCTCATTCTCTTAATTTTTGCAGATCGCCTTTCTTTGCTTTGGCATGCTAGGACACGGCTATTCCACAACTTCTGGTTTAGATCCCTCCTGTAAGTCATCAGCAGAGATAGAAACTGGTTTCTCAGGCCCTCCTGCAAGTTCCTGGGAAACTGAATCTGATGGGCAAGAGTAAGTTGGGCTGAGCTCCGGGGATGGTCATGTGGATAGTATTGGCTGTGAAAGCAGGCTGCCATTTTGCAGGGTGGGAGTGTTCAAAGTGCTCCCAGGTGAAAACACAGGGAACTCTTTTAGATACTCCACTTCTGATTTCCTGCCCCCTCAGATGTCTTCAGATAGACTCAGGCTTTTGTGTTTGGTATTAAGGACTGTGATTGCTTTGTACCTAGTTTATTTATAGGGAGCTTAATGCCATCGAGAATTTTCCTTTTCAACTAGGTGGTATATCTGTGGTTTTTCAAATGTATTCATTTGCTTAATAAATATATACTAATTATCTAGATTATTTAAAGTGCTATAATATAGAGATGGAATATAATCATGTGTCATTTAAAGTCTAATTTATTATTTTTTTTGTGGAAACTAATAGTATATATTTAAGCTGCATTATGTCCAGGGCTATAATCCTTTATTAATACCTTCTCCCAGATCTTGTTCCAATATTTTGGCAGGCAAACTCTTTAATCATTTGCCTGTACAGAAGCCTCTGATTTATTCAGAAATTTTACTCATTCTAGTTACGTGTATGAGAAAAGACATGTTGGAAAAATAGAAAAATTTCTCCTTTTTTTTTTTTGCAGATTTTGCAGAAAATAGAAATTTTCCAACAGCAATGATGCAGGACATTGAGTTTGAGATTAACCAAATAACAAGAGTTAGGTTTTGTATAGTCTAGGATGCTGGAGGCTTTATGATTATGAACATGGCAATTTGCCAAATCATTTCTTTTTTTTTTTTAACATTTTTTATTGATTTATAATCAATTTACAATGTTGTGTCAAATTCCAGTGTTCAGCACAATTTTTCAGTTATTCATGGACATATACACACTCATTGTCACATTTTTTTCTCTGTGAGTTATCATAACATTTTGTGCATATTTCCTTGTGCTATACAGTGTAGTCTATTCTACAATTTTGAAATCCCAGTCTATCCCTTCCTACCCTCCACCCCCCTCAAATCATTTCTAGAGTTGGAGGTAGCTCAAAGTTCAAGACTTCACAAACATTCACACGCAAAGAGGAAAATCAGAAAAATCGTAGCCTAAAGGTCCAAAATGAAGTCACGGCTGGCTGCTTGGGGAAAAAAAAGATGAACTTTGATGGCAAAGGCAGCTGTTCTTCCTGTCCAAAGTATAGGTCACAGAGTTGAAGAGAAATGGGGTTTTGCCTTTCCTATCAGGCTTAAATTTAGCTCTCTGTCAGAACTGGTACTGGTGGGAGAACTTGGGCATGGTTGAAGATACAGCGTTGGATTTTTAAAGCTCACTATGGAAACTGCTGAAGGGGTAATATCATGGGAGCATTTCTTGGAGTGGTATGGATGTAAAGCAGGAAACCCTTACAAAGAGACCTGTCAGTGAGCCTATTCGTTAAATATTTGAAATTGCCTTCGTAGTTAGGGAACATACTTGGACTTGCACTCTTAAAATTGAATACCTTAAAAAACTCATTTGTGCCGTGATAACCAATGGGAAGTAAATGAGGAAAAGCAAGCATAACCCACTGATAAATGCGATCAGATGTGCTGAAGCTCAGAATGATCTTTCGTCTCAGGCTTCAATTTGAGAATCACTTTAGAATTCCTAACTGTTGAGCCTCTTGTTTCCTTCATGTCCTGGTTAGTGCTCTCAGGGATGTCAGAGAGCTTTTCATAAGAAGATGGTATGTTAATAATTTCATAATAACACCATGCAATAGCCCAGTCTGAATACATTTTGAGACAGAATGTTATCTCTGCAGTTGGAGAGTTGAAAGATTGCTTTAAATCTACTGAATAAACATACTCAGGTAGATGGAGAGGTTCTTTGGTTATGAAAATGTGCTATTGCTGTATACTCATTATGGCAAAGGTAACCTCTTAATCTTCAATATTTACTCCAGGTCCGTCCTGTCCTTTATGGAGAGGTGCAAGAATTAACTTTTTGAGATTTCTATCTGAGAAAATAAATGTGATTAAGATGTGGGACTGTTTACAAAACACACTTTCTGTAGCAGAAGAGCTAAAGTGCTAATTTAATGTAGGTGATTTTCTCATTTGAAGGAAAAAGTGATACGAACTTTGCATCCAGTCCTTATCGACAATGGCATTTTTGCTTATCCTAAGGACTTTTCTCATCTTGTGTTAGAACAGGACATAACATGTCTTCCCAGTATTGCTGGCCTGGTCAAATGCATATACAGCTTTCTGCTATTCCCATTTTACTTGATGTGTCTGGGGGCTGGCCAAGGTTAAAGGTCTAGCCTCTTCTGGAACTGACTAGCCAACCAGGTAATGGTCCCCTGACCTAGGGCTCATTAGTCCTAGCCATTTTTATTTTTTAACACAATTTTTACATTCAAGTACATTTTACAATGTTCAGACCACAAATTTAGCTCTCAAAGTTCTAGACCTTAATCAGGTTGGTGGAAACAGCTGGCTGAGATTTGTTATGACAATTAAAGGTAAAATTTTAGTTGTTTATTCTGTAACACTTAAACTAAAGTTAGAGAAATTGCATGGGGCATTCTCTGTTGAATGATTTTGTTTTTTCAATTTTCAGACCATCATGGGCTCTTAATTTTATAAATATGATAGTAATCAATTACTAAAAATAAAAACCAACACATAAAAAAGACCAGTTCCAAATTTTTATTAGATTTAACAGATATAAAATCAATTTGTCAAATGTTATAAAAGTATCTAAATTCTTCCAGTTTCTGCACTTAGCTCATTTTGGACCCAGCACAACCAGTTTGGGGACTAGCATGGGTCCTGGGTTTAGCCTTTGAGACATTAAGTCTAACTATTCAGTTGAAGTTGAAAAAGTTACATACATCCCACCTAGATGTGCCTGTTTAAGAAATTTCTAGGAATTATATCTTGATTTAAATTTGTTATATTAATATTGCCTAACACAACAACTTCCTTTTTTTTAACGGAAATTAATCCTATTCAAGGGAAGTGTGAACATATGCCCAGTCTGGGTGCATCTTGATCAAATTGGTTATTCCAGTTTCCTCTGAATAATTGGTCATAGGTAGGGACATGTGACACAATTCTGGCCAATTAGATGTGAGGAACATCAGGGTATTTCTGAGAAAGCTTCCTGTCTTATTAAAAATGATTCAGTGGAATAAGGGGACATGATACCTGGAGCTGCTATTACATACTTGGTAATCTATCAGTTTAGGAGGAAACTTGGAATTTATAATGAATTATTGAATTCTAAAGAAACTAACCATGTTACTACCTTTCAAACTTACTATGTGGGATTAAGAAAACTCCTCTGTATTGTTTAAGCAATTGGTAGTTGGTCTTTCTCTTACTTGCAGCCCAAAGCACCTAAACAGTATGTTAGGTAGGATTCGTTCAATGCAAGTATTTTAATAATGAGTTCAATTTTTAAGAAAAAGCAAAAATTGATTAGATGTTCAAAAATCAGTTTTCCAAGTAGTGCTCTACCCCTAGGACTGTTTTTTCCTCTGGTGGCAGCTTCTAGGCTTGCAGGCACAAAGCCTCAAACGACCAAATAGATCTCTGTAGGATTTACTCTGCAAACCAGACGTTTCTGCAGCAGCACATGTCATAAGAACAAGATGCACCGCAGCTGATGTTGTTGCTTTGGGATAAGATAGGGCATTTCTAATCTTCAGAGGGAATAGGTTAGAATCAAGTCTTAATCTTTTGTTCTGAGTGTTGAAGGAAAGTGTGCAGTGTACATGGTGCTCTGAGAGCAAGCTCAAGGATTTGGATTATCAAAGACTGCTGGAATCTTTGACTGAAGGGTTGCATTTTTCCCCCCCTGGACACTCTGCTCTCGGCCTTTAAAGTTTACTGAAATGCCCAGATGGAGAAAGATAAAAGCTGTACAGCTTGAGAAATACCTATGTTTAAAAAGAGCTATGACCAGGCATCTTGGAAGTTGGAGTGTTCAAAAAGTGGTAATAGAGCTGGAAGATTTTAATTTTTAAAATTATGAAATGAATGGCACTTCAAGAGTCTCTGACATTATTGTGCGGCAAGTACTGTTCTAAGCACTTTTCCTAATGCGTTTAATCCTCACAACAGGCCCACAAAACAGATACCATTATCATGCCCTTTTATAGTGAAGGCAGTGATTGCAGGGAACTTAAGTAACTTGCCCAAGGGCCACAGCCTCCACAGTCCTTGCTTTTACTATTGAACTACCCTCTCTCCATGCGGCATATTTCAACTGTACAGACAAGCACAGAAATGGTTTAAGACTCACTTGGATATGCAGTGCTCCACTCTGTCATTTAAAGAGACTCAATGTTTACAGACGTAGTTGGTCCTTGAGCGTCTCTCCCTGCTCCTCCCCTCCCCTCCCTTTCTGTGATCTTTCTTTTTCTCTGTCACGAAGTTTGATTCCGTTCTTGGTAGAGGGGCTGAGTCGGCTTGCTCATACCTTCTGGGCCCTGCTTACTCAATTAAGCAGCAGTTCTGAAAGTGATTGAAAGTAGTTTTCTCGAGACTCTTTTCTGGAGCCCAAAGCCCACCTCAGCTCTGCCTCCTGGGCAGAAAGCCCATACAGAGTGCCTTCTTTTAGCCTTCATTTAGTCCTCATTTTCCTGCCAGTGCCCAGTCACACCCCACTGCCCACTGTTGGTCCTGGTGACCTACTGCCCCACCGTTTCGGCCTCTCTCACCACCATGAGTCTTATGGGAAAGGAGGAAGGGTGCTGCCACTATTGACCTCGTGGTTTGGGGGGAAACAGGTTCATCTTTTTCAGTGCTACCCTGGACAGTGCGTATTTCCTGCTTGCCAGGCATCTGTAGGCGGCACAAGTGCGCGCTGTTTGCCTCTGCTTACAGCGCAGATACAGCATACTAGCACAACACGGTGCTGGGTTTCTGGGTGGGAGGGGAAGATGGCCAGCCTCTTTGACTTACTGTACATCCCTTTTCTGGCCATGAATGTCCTATTTTCTCTGAGCTGTTTGGCTTCCAAGGAATTAGGTTGATTGTTTCTGAAGGATTTGTGAAATTACTTTAAGAGTTAATTTGATAATGAAATGCAAATTTCCTACCGCCCTATGGTGATAAGCAGTAGAATGTTACAGGGCTGCTGAAGGCTTAGTTGTTAATATGGTTAGACAACTCAAAGGAATTTGGAGAGGTCACGGACTTCAGCCCATAACCCCTAAATGTATGTTTACCTTAAGTTAAAGAATGGTTTGAGTTAAGAACAGATCAGCATGGAGTTTCTGCCTTAATTTAGCCTTGATTTAGTCACCAACTATTTATAGACTGTTTGCTGACAGGTATGGGGGGATATAGCACTAATAATAACAGATAAAAATTCTTAACCTCATGAAACTTACATTGTAGTGGGAGAGACAGGCAATAAATAAAACAAGTAAGGGTTTTTTTTGCATTCTTTTTTATCAGAGTAAAGTCAGTTTACAATGTTATATCAATTTCTGGTGTACAGCATCATGTTTCAGTCATACGTATACATATATATATTTGTTTATATATTCCTTGTCATTGTAGGTTACTACAAGATATTGAATATAGTTCCCTGTGTTATACAGTATAAATTCGTTTATCTATTTTATAAATAGTAGTTAGTATCCGCAAATCTCGAACTCCCAATTTATCCCCTCCCACCCCCTTCCCCCTCTAGTAACCCTAAATTTGTTCTCTATGTCTGTGAGTCTCTGTTTTGTCAATAAGTTCATTTGTGTCTTTATTTTAGATTCCACATATAAGCAATACCATATGGTGTTTTTCTTTCTTGTCCTGGCTTACTTCACTTTGAATGATGATCTCCAGGCCCATCCATGTTGCTGGAAATGGCATTATTTAATTCATTTTTATTGCTGAATAGTATTCCATTGTATTTATATATACCACATCTTCTTTATCCAGTCATCTGTCAATGGACATTTAGGTTGCTTCCATGTCTTGGATATTGTAAATAGTGCTGCTATGAACATTGGAGTACATGTATCTTTTTCAAAGGTCCATAGTTTACATTAGTGTTCACTCTTGGTGGTATACATTCTGTGGGTTTGGACAAATGTATAATGACATGTATCCACCATTAGATTTGAATTAAGGTTTCCTCTGGATATATGCCCAGGAGTGGGATTACTGAATCATATACTAAGTCTATTTTTAGTTTTTTAAGGAACCTCCATACTGTCCTCGAGAGTGGCTGCACCAATTTACATTCTCATCAACAGTGTAGGAGGATTCTTTTTCCCAACATCCCCTCCAGCATTTATTATTTGTAGACTTTTTAATGATGGACATTCTGACTGGTGAGAGTTGATACCTCATTGTAGTTTTGATTTGCATTTCTCTAACAATCAGTGATGTTGAGTGTTTTTCATATGCCTATTGGCCATCTGGATGTCTTCTTTGGAGAGATGTCTATTTAGGTCTTCTGCCCATTTTTTGATTTTCTTTTTTAATATTAAGCTGTATGAGCTGTTTGTATATTTTGGAAATTAGTCCCTTGTTGGTAGCATAATTTGAAAATATTTTCTCCCATTCTGTCGGTTGTCTTTTCATTTTGTTGATGGTATCCTTAGCTGTGCAAAAGCCTTTAAGTTTAATTAGGTCCCATTTATTTCTTTTTGCTTTTGTTTCCATTACTCTAGGAGCTGGTTTGAAAAAAATATTGCTGCAATTTATGTCAAAGAGTGTTCTGCCTATTTTTAATTCTAGGAGTTTTATAGTATCCGGTCTTACATTTAGGTGTTTAATCCACTTTGAATTTATTTTTGTATATGTTAGAGAATTCTCTAATTTAATTATTTTACATGGAGCTGTCCAGTTTCCCCAGCACCACATATTGAAGAGACTACCTTTTCTCCACTGTGTATTCTTGCCTCCTTTATCATAGATTGATAATAAGTGCATGGGTTTATTTCTGGACTTTCTATCCTGTTTCATTGATCTATGTGTCTGCCTTTGTGCCAGTATCATATTGTTTTGATTACTGTTGCTTTGTAGTATAGTCTGAGGTTAGGGAGTGTGATTCCTCTAGCTCCTTTTTTCTTTCTCCAGCTTGTTTTAGCTATTTGGAGTCTTTTGTGTTTCCATACAGATTTTAACATTGTTTGTTCCAGCTCTGTGAAAAATGTCATTGGTAATTTGATAGGGATTGCACTGAATCTGTATATTGCCTTGGGTATTAAGGCCATTCTAACAATATTGATTCTTCCAGTTCAAGAACACGTATATCTTTCTGTCTGTTTGTGTTGTCTTCAATTTCTTTCATCAGTATCTTACAGTTTTTGGAGTACAGGTCCTTTGCCTCCTTAGGTGGGTTTATTCCTAGGCATTTTATTTTTTTTGATGTGATGGTAAATGATATTGTTTCCTTAATTTTTCTGAAATTTTGTTGTTATTGTATAGAAATGCAACCAATTTCTGTATATTAATTTTGTATCATGTAATTTTACCAAATTCATTGATGAGCTCTAGTAGTTTTCTGGTAATGTCTTTAGGATTTTCTATGTATAGAATGTCATCTGCAAACAGTGACAGTTTTACTTCTTTTCCAATTTGGATTCCTTTTATTTCTTTTTCTTCTCTGATTGCTTTGACTAGGACTTCCAAAATTATGTTGACTAAAAGTGGTGAGAGTGGGCATCTTTGCTATGTTCCTGATCTTAAAGAAATGCTTTCAGCTTTTCACTATTGAGTATGATGTTAGCTGTGGGTTTGTCATATATGGCCTTTATTATGTTGAGGTATGTTCCCTCTGTGCCCACTTTCTGGAGAGTTTTTATCATAAATGGATGTTGAATTTTATCAAAAGCTTTTTCTGCATCTATTGAGATGATCAGATGGTTTTTATTCTTCAGTCTGTTAATGTGGTGTGACACATTAATTAATTTGTGAATATTGAAAAATCCTTGCATCCCTGGGGTAGATCCCACTTGATCATGTTATGTGATCCTTTTAATGCATTGTTGGAGTCGATTTGCTAGTATTTTGTTGAGGATTTTTGCACTTATATTTATAAGTGATACTGGCCTGTAATTTTCTTTCTTTTTTTTTTTTTTTTGTGATACCAAAACCAGACAAAGGTAGTTTTGATTTTGATTTGCATTTCTCTGATAATTAGTGAGCATTTTTTCCTGTGCCTATTGGCCATTTGTATGTCTTCACTGGAGAAATGTAAAACAAGTAAGGTTATGACATTTAAAATACACAGCATCTTAGAGCATTTCCATTTTTGGACTATGATATATTTGGGAAGGTGGGCATCTGGATAGTAGGTAACATAAGAGGGAGCTGTAGTCCCCCTCCACCCTCAAGGGTGACCCTCTTCATGTTCCACTGCAGCTCCTGCCCCTTCTCCCCTCCAGCCTTGTCAATAATACTGACCGTTGGGTAAAGGGAGATAAGAGTTCTTGACACTCAATGGAGGGGAAACACTCAGTCATAAATAACGCTTTATGGTAGCTCCTTGTCATCATTGGCAGTGTTAGCAGTGGAAGTGAAAGTGACTTTTCTTTTCCAGGAAAGAATTTTGATGTGTTTCCAAGTGGGATGGGACAAGGAGGTCAGCCTAGGCATCTGGCCAGTTAGAAACGAGCTTTTTATTAAGACCACAAATTCAAATGGGGATTGGTCAGGGCATTCACATTTAGGGAAACATTCATAGTAATATCAGTCATGTGCAGAGTGTCCTTTAGTTTCCTAAGAAGATCCCCATAAATCAGATAAAAACTTGAAGAACATCTTCCTTTCCCTCCTTCCTTCCTCCCTTTTTCTGTCTCTCCTTCCCTGCCTTTCTCATTTTAAATAAACTGCACCAGGGAATTTTTTTTTCTTTTATAAGATCTTCCTTTAAGCAGAGTCCTTAGAAATCTCTTTTGATCAAGCATTTTAAAGTGCCTACATGGGCACGGCTTCATAGAGACATGGTTAAATTGACTTAGGCCTAGGCATTTCAGAATACAGATGAGAAAGGCAGGAAATTGTATTATGAGAACTACAGTTTGGACTGGGGAATATTTGGTCTCCAGCGATACACTGCTTTCCAGCTGATTTGTTTATGGATCTGATGATGGCTCTAGATGGTAACAGATACTTGATCCAGTTGCCCTGAGTAATTCCAAATTCTGGACGAGAGCACAGTAATTGATTTAAAGGAGAGGTGGCTTTTTTTTTGTTTTGAGAGAGATGTAGGGAATAGTGTGTGCTATGGTGAGTTGAAATGGGATACCTAATAACTCCATGTTAACTAGTTTTGTGGGGTTTCCACTTGCAGCTTTTTGGTAGCTGGAATATTTCTGTCACTAAGAAGAGCTCTTTTCAACACAGTAACCACCATTTGCTGATACGGCCCTCTCAAGCCACATCCACCATCTGACAGAGCTGATGGGCACTGTGAAATTACTGAAAGCTGCTTTAGATGAGTCAGGCCGGCTCAAGGAGCTTACATTTCAAGAGCAGAAGGATGGGTACATTGGTTGGAAATATGATTCCAGTTAAATGAACCCTGTTTATTTTTGTGTTCCTGAGTGGAGTACTTAAAAACAAAGAAGAGTCTTTCTGGCTATTTGTTCCTCTAGAACGGACGTGTTCAAATGGCCAATAGTGCTGATTGTTTCCTAAAAACTGACAGATGCTTTTGCATTATTCATCAAAAGTTTTTTTCTATCATTAGAATCACGCTGCTTTCACAGTGCTGCAAATGTTTTCTGAGATTTAAAGAAGATGGAGGCCTCATTGGTGCTTTTTTATCTTTTGGATCTGGATTGTGGGGATAAACTCTGATGTCTGAATTGCCTGGTTCTGCTAGAGGAAAAGAATTTCTGATGACAGCACTTAGTAGCAATTGGAATGCTGAGTCAGCTGCAAAAATTCAAAATAGCATACAGACTGGGAATAATTTTCCTGTGAATAGATCCTTAGGGAAGCAGCCTTATGGGGTGAGGGTCTGTAGGTTGTTGAATCCCATACTGAATGTTGTGACCCAGGGCAGGGTGAACAGGTGTCCTGGGAAGGCTTGTGCATCTCCTGGGTTTTGACGTATACTGTTGCCTCAGTGCTTTTTGTTTATTTGTTTTTTCCAACTGAAGTCCTAGCTTCTGGTGCATGCATTATGTTTAAACATAGTGTACCTTGAACTTGGCAGTGATGCTAGCACGACATTGGTGCTGATACAATCACTTAACATGCAAGAGTGTCGTCCCGTTTTTAAGCGGGATTTGTTGATTAGTTTGTTGATTGTTTTGTGGTTTGTTTGTTGGGCATTTACTGTGGGTCTAATGCTTTGCTTTTGTGACTTGATCAAAATAACCAGAATTGTTTTCTATCCTATGTTTTGCTGTGGCTCTAAGTCAGGCAAATGTCACTTAAATATGGATCAGTGAAATTTCTTTTCTTTTTTTTTTTTTTTTGGTGGGGGGAGGTAATTAAGTTTATATATTTATTCTTAGAGGAGGTACTGCGGAATTGAACCCAGAACCTCATGCATGCTAAGCATGTGCTCTACCACTGAGCTATATTCTCCCTGCCCTGGATCAGTGAAATTTTTAATAATAAATTTGGATCAAGCTTTAGGATTAGGATAAATGAGTTTAAAGAAAAAGGCAGATAGGTTTCCCTTCAAAATTAAAAATTTAAAGTAGCTTTTGTGGTAACTGGGAAAGAATATTTTAAATGCTAAAATTGTCCTCCATCACATGAAAGCATTTTAGTATTTTTAAAATTTTCAAATCTCTTTTTCAGCTTTTGTTGCATATGGTCAAGTAGCATATTAGGTAATTTTAAAAAAAGTTATTTTTTATTTTAAAAATGTTGCTTGTTAACTGCAGAAAATGGAAACCACACAAGAAAATGAAGAAGATTATGAATCATCTGGAACCCTGTAATCCAGAAACCACTGTAGTTGGCATCTTGGTATAAAGCCTTCTAGTCTTTTCTCCTTTTCCTACGATGCATGGTATACAAATGTAATGTTAGAACCTTACCTTTGTGTGACTCAGTACAGTGCAGGAGTCAGAAAAAAAGCAAATGTAGGTGGTGGATACCAGATGAGGGGCTGAATCACCACAAAAACTGAAAGGATCTATAAAAATGCTGCCTCATCTATAATACGGTGAAATCTCACAGACAGCTTATGAACTGCTTTAGGAAGTTTCCTTATATTGAACTTGGAGTTCTGGGAGAATAAAATATTTTGAATGAATGAATTCTCCTGCCAGCTAGGTGACTCTGCTGTACTCTGAAAGGTCTAATGAAACACTTTCAAATCATATTCTTCACTATTAGCAGACACAACAACACATTGATTGCCACTTAAGTTAATAGTTAGCATGTCTCACCATTTGTATTGACGCTTAGTCAAACCTTAGATTTAAATGCTAAAAAAAAAAAACCAGTGTTCCTATGATAAACAAATCAACCCCCAGGTTTTTTTTTTTTTTTCTCCATAAAATATTCTTTATTTTTCATGGCAACAGAAAAGAGTTGGGGATCTCTTTTAGGTCTGTTCACCGGGAACCACAAAATCATTGATGCAATGAACAAAAATGTATGGCATCACCACTGTGTGCCAGGCCCTGTTCTAGGCACAGGGAATCATGAGTGAATAAAACATTTCTGTTCTCTTAGAGCTTACATCTTCGTGAGCAGTGACAGAAAATAAGGAAGTAAATAGATGTTAGTAAGAGACAACCAGTAGGCCTCTCCAGATTGAGGCATCAGCACCTACTCCTCTGGGTTACTTAATCCTAACCTGAATTTCAAGGAGTCAGTCCTGGAAAGATGTGGAGGGAAAGCATTTGAGAGAGAGGCAGAGTGCCTGGAGGACTGTGTGGAGCCCAATGATTATAGGAAGGGGGAGTAAGGAGACAGGCTGAAGTGAGATCATGTAGGCTGTAGCGAAGAGTTTGGGATTAATAATCTTGGAGGCTGTTGGATCATTTTGAAAAGTCTACCTGACCTTTAAAAAGAAAAACTACGTTAGCTATGACATGGAGAATTTTATGTGGTTGGGGGAGCAGGGAGGTCAACTGGAATGCTGAGACATCCAGGAGAGAGATGATGGGGGGTTTGGATCATGGGGTTGTCATATTGATAGAAATGGTGGATTTGAGTTGTGCTTTAGATGAAGAGTCAGGCTTTGTGAAGGATGGAGAAGGGAAACAACGATGACGTCTTAGTTTGGGGCTTAAACAGTTAGGGGATGGAGGGGAGCCAGTTACTGAGACAGAGAGTCTGGGGCAGAGCAAGTCTAAGATTTACGTGATGTTTAAGACTCTTCGATGTCCCAGCACTGGCACCCGGCAGTTGTACATACAACTGAAGGCTGAAACTGAAGGAGGAGGGTGGTGCTGGAGATTGACATTTGGAGTCATCTGTGTGTGAACTGGAATGAATACCCCAGGATTAGGCCATGCTGCATAGGGTGGCGTAGAAACTCAAGTTCCTTCAACATTTGGAAGTGGTTTTATTGTCCTGAGGTAGACTTTTCAATGATCCAGAATCTGCTGACAGTGCCTTGAGATGCTGCTTTTTTCTGAGCTCTCATATCATTTAGGAAGAGGGAAAGAAACTAGTTTTGTTGAAGGTGTAATGTGCGCTGAGAATTGAACAAGACACCTTTGTTAAAATTGAAGTATAGTCAGTTTACAATGTTGTGTTAATTTCTGGTGTACAGCATGTTTCAGTCATATGTGTATCTACATATATTCCTTTTCATTCTTTTTCATTATAGGTTACTGCAAGATACTGAATATAGTTCCCTGTGCTATATAGTATAAACTTGTTTATCTGTTTTATATATAGTACTTAGTATCTGCAAATCTCTAACTCCCGTCCCCACCCCTTTTCCCCCTCTGGTAACCTTAAGTCTGTTTTCTATCTCTGAGTCTGTTTCTTTTTTGTAAATAAATTTATTTGTGCTTTTTTAAAAATATATATTCCACATATAAGTGATATTATATGGTATTTTTCTTTCTCTTTCTGACTTACTTCACTTGATGATCTCCAGGTCCATCCATGTTGCTGCAAATGGCATTATTTTATTTTTTATGGCTGAATAGTATTCCATTGTATAAACATACCAAAACCTCTGTATACAGTCATCTGCAAGACACTTTTTATACTTTATCCCACTGAATCTTTACCATGATGCTTGTGTTGAACATGTGAGGTGACTGGCCCAGAGTCAGCTGCCTGGTGACAGTGTGACTGAGAAATGAATCCAGGATTTGTATGCAGGTCTTTTGGCTTTCTTTTTGCTACATCATATTTGCAGATAGCAAAATTGCAAAGGAGTGGCAATATTTTCTTTTGCTTGCTCTGGCAAATTATGTGCAATTTTAAAGTAAATATGACACCTTCCATATGTTAAAAAAATTCTTTTTCAAAGCAGTACTTGCTCATGGCAAAGACAAGAAAATTCTTTAACAATACAGAAGGCTTTAAGGTGGAAATTGAAGAACTCTTGTCTCTTCCTCTTTAAATACCATTTCCTTTCCACAAATTTCAGAAAATTTCCAAGACTATATAACATATTTATATATATATATAAATATAAGAAATATATATATATATATATAAGAAAACTCGAGTAGAATCATGATGCTGTAAATACTGCTTTGTAACTTTTTATTCACTTAATGTGAATCTTGGACAGCTGTCCATTTTGGCAAATTTAGATGTATGGTATTATTTTTAATGACATCATACTATTTTTATGATTGACTCATAATTTATTTAATCAGGTCTCGTGGATGTTTAGATGATTTCTAGTTGGTTTTTAGACAATTACAAACAAGGTGGCAATGATCAGCCATGTTACCTCTCTCTATCTCTTGCTTTATTATTCCAATATCCGTACAGGATAAATCCCTGGTACTGTGATTGCAGGGTCAAAATGCACGTTTATTTTAAATTTAGACAAACATTGCTAAATTGATGCAAGTAATGTTACCTAAGTTATGACCTTATTATCAGCCTTGGAACTTCATCCACAATTGCTTTTTTTTTATATTAAAATTTGTGCTTTTCAAAGTATTTCACTTTTGACTTTAAACTTTTAACCATGAGGAAGGTTAAGCATTTTCCTCTATTTATTGGTCATTTCTTCTGTGAATTGTCTCCTCTTATCCTTTTGCTTATTGACTTTCAGGAACCCTTTATGGATATTAATCCTTTTTCTGTTATGTCTCTTTGCAAATGTTTTCTCTTAGTCTTTGCTTATTTTGAATTGTATTTTTGGCTTATGTAGATATTTTTAGATGCAGTTAAACTGATCATCCTTTTCCATTAGGGCTTTTGTCCTTTGCCTGTATCATAGAAAGTGTAAAAGCCCTGCTCTGGGAGAGCTTCTATGAGGACCGACATAGTTACATGATATTGCTTATGTGCTTGAAATTGTATAGACTGCAGTCTGAAATGGGTCCTGCATTCCACTGACCTACTGATGTCACATATGACTCTCCTAGCACCCTATGCTTCTGACATTAAGATGGCTGTCAGGTGTCAACTCTCCTGCCAACCTCTTACTTTCTTCCTGGACTACAGCTGTTTTTTCCTCCTTTGGTTCTTTCTTACTCTCTTCTTCACCATCAAGGTTTGCTTCCAGTTGCTCCTTCTTGTCCCTGCCACCCTTGTGTTTATATTTCCTACTCTCTCTTGACCCACCCCCAATACCCTCCCTGCCCTCCCTGACATTTTTTTCTGTCCCTTGTCAATTGCTGTATGCCTCCCAGGATCCACCCCACCAATCAGGATGATTGTAGACACTTTTCAGCCCTGTTTACTCTTGCTTGGAAGTCACCCTCACACTGCTGCAGAAGTGTGTAAATGTTTGTGTTCTCATACGTGTGTGTGTGAAGGCGTGTCATTATTTCTGAATGCAGAGACTCAAGAAATCTTGTTACCAGATAGTTTTGGTTTTAATGCTGGCCTTTTTTCTGGGATTGACTATTTAGAAACTTTATAAGCACATCTGCTCTGATTACACATGCGAATTTTGCTTAAAAGGAGTTTTAAGTTTTTTTCATCGTTCTCCCATTTTTAGGTCTTTCTACTTTAGAAAAATGATTTTAAGATCTATAGTGCAGTGATTTGGGATAGCGACTCTAATCAGAGTGCCACAAATAGGCTGTGGTGAATGCTCAGCTACTTAGTGATGTTTATGTGGCATTTAAAAAAAAAAAAGAGGAGAGCTTTTGGTATTAGGACTAGGATTTGGATGGGGACAAATAATTTTTGAAAAATAAACCTGAGGGGGTTCTCCAGGCATTTTCCTCACCACAGGGAATATCTATTTTTACATATTTTTTTAGCATGGATTCCTGCCCACCCCCTCAAAACACCTGCCACAGAAACGAGGTGTTTGCTTTAAATGCCTTACAACTTGATTGCCAGCTGGCTGTGCTTCAACTCAGCAGGTGGTCTGAAACCTTGAGCCCCTGGGAGACCAATGGCCTGAAGACAACAAAGGCTTGGGGGCGGGGCAGTGCTTTGTTTTCTAGAAAATGTGATCCCTTCCTCCGTTGTCTGTTATTTGACTCTTAGACAGAAAGCCTTGCAGGCACACAGAAGCAGAACTTCTGTGTACAAAAGTAGGACAGTTTGCCTGAAATCAGTTAAACTTTCTTGACTTTTTTTTGCCAAAAACAGCAAAAAATCAACTCTGTTAACCAATAGTTGGTGAGGGAAATAGGGGCTTGAGTGTAAGAATTGGGAACTGTTGGGTGTATATGAAATTTTTGGATTACAAAATACATTTTCTCTTTTAAATTTCAATTAAAATCCATGCAAGAGGTAGGTGGAAAGTGTGTACAGTGACTTTGAGAAATGAATGAGACGATAACAACTTCAGTAAATACTTGTACTATGTTAGTGTGTGGAGCCCACTGTGTGAGTTTCCTGTTGAGGTATCTTGCTTTTCAAAGAGATGACTCTGGATGGGGTATGGGTGAGAGCAGGTAAAATGCTGACTGGTCATGGGCTCAAAACTAAGAAAGCACCTCTGTCCTACTTAGCAGCTATGCACCAGTTAGAACAGATCTGAAATTGTGAGGTACTGACCATCCCCCAAGGGGACAAGAGGTGATAGAGAAATAACTGATAATGATTACTTGAAAGCCGGAATTTCGTATCTCTTAACCCTCGCTTAAACTGGGACATTTCCTATTTTATCAGTAGGGGATGAGACCTTGTGCTGACATCCTGACATACAGCCGAGCTAGTTTCACCAAAATGACTCTGAATTTAAGCCCAGCGCTGAACTGGGAAACTGGCTCCCACTGACCACATGCTAAACAGGCAAGGTGGGCAGTAGTGGTGCCTGGAGCTGTGGTTTCCAAACTTAAATGGGCCTCAGAATTACCTGGGAGAGGTTTTAAAATGCAGATTCTCAAGCAACAAGTGATACAGGAAAATGAATGCGGGACAAGAGGAGTCCCTGGGACGTGCCCTGCCAAGTGTGGGTCCTTGGCTTTGTGCATGAAGGAATTCAAAGGTGAGCCACAGCGAGTAAAGATAGATTTATTCAGAGAGATACATACTCCATAGACGGAGTGCTGGCTGTCTCAGAAGAGACAGGCCATGAGGTGTGGGGGTTGGGTGCTTAGTTCAAAGTAAAAGTTAGATACATACGCCAGTCGTACACGAAGTGTAAGCCATCTCGGAAGGTGCGGGAGTGAGAGGCCACGAGACATGGGGGTGGGTGTTTCATTTAAAGTAAAAGTGGATACACACTCCATAGAGAGGCCGTGGGCCCTCTCTCACTCAGAAGGGAGAGTGGCCTTTCGGTGTGGGGGTGGTTAGTTTTTATGGGCTTGATAACTTTAGATGCTAACAAGTGGGAGGATTATTCCAGCTACTTTGGGGAAAGGGCTGGGATTCCTAGGAAATGGACCACTACCCACTTTTTGACCGTTTATGGTCAGCCTCAGAACCGTCATGGTGCCTATGGGTGTGTCATTTCCCATGGTAACATAATGCAATGAGCATATAATGCAGTTCAAGGTCTACTAGAAGTCAGATCTCCTGCCATCTTGGGCCTCAAGGCCTACCAGGAGTTGAATCTTCTGCCATCTTGGTGTTAATTGCTGTGACATTGCTATAATGGCTGTGTCCTGCCCCTTTCCTTCTTGTCTCACAAGGATTTCCCAGACATGGTCTGGGGGTCTGTATCTTAAAGCCAACCCTGGAGACTGGTTGCTGCCTTAGGAGAAGTTGGATTTGTTCAAGGACCTCACTGGGCTTTGATCTCCTAACAGCCGTGTATATGTCTATCTTGAGCGTTAGCTCAAGTCAGACAAGAAGCTAGCATTCTGAAATTAATGTGTGGTCTAGTAAACTTCTTATTCTTTTTAACATGCTCCCAGTAGACATGCTTTTGTGCTTTGACATGACAGTTCTCGTAGAACTAAGAGAAAATATGTTACTGGCTTTAGGGAAGGTTAAACCTCACTAAGTCCCTTTGCCCAGCATCACCCAGGAAACAACCAAGAAGGTTAGGAGTAAGCAATAAATGAAACTGGCTTTCTAGTTACTGAAAACAAATACTGAGGTCTAGTTTTTAAGGTGGTAAACAGAGTATAATTCCTTTAGAGTACTCACAGCTACTGTTTACATGTGCTAAGTGGGGATTAAAAATGTACACAGACCTGGAACAAGAACCATTTAAAAAAGGCACCAAGCGCTCTCATCACGGTCTTCGGGGGTCAGGCTCAGACTTTGTCTCCTCTGGAGTTCAGCTGATCCATGCCACATCCCCCAGCCCCATTCCTTTTTGTCCTTAATTTTTTCCATTGCATCCCCTATTTTATTGTTATTTTTACATACTACATACTAGTCTTGTATTCATGTGAAGTAGTATCACTGTGATATATAAAGTTTCTAAAAGCTAGACCTGGTGTATTACAGACTTTAAGTATTTGGTTGAAGGGGTCTAAGGAATCAGCAAACCGATTAGTTATTTTTATAGATCAGAAAACTGGAGTCAGAGGTGTTGGAAAGGTTTATCAGTGATGGGCCAGTTAGTGGCCTGGGCAGGACTTGAAGGCAGACTTTCCATGTGGTGAGATGGAAGGAGAGCTGCCCGAGGGCACAGGGCACCTGATTTAAACCTGGTTCTGGTGCTGCCTAGCTTTATGACCTCAGACAGGTTCTTCATTTCTCTGACTCTACAGTGAGAGGCAGTTAGTTATCTCCACTTACTTCACAGAGATCTTAAGAGGAATAAGTCACCTAATGTTATGTCAGCAGTCTTCAGTCTGGGTGCACAGTAGACTCTGGGAAGTTTAAACAAACCAACGAATAAAATAGATGCTCCGTCCAGCTCCACCCTGAGAGATGCTGATTTAATTGACATGTGGTGGGGATCTGTGATCAACACTTTAAAGAAGGTCCCCAAGTGATTTTAATGTGTAGCCAGGGTGGAGAACTACAAATACAATCGTATCTGTTGTAGCTTGGGAATTTTGCTCCCACATAGCCAGTTTGTCATATCACTAAGTAAATGACAGAGCAGGACCTGTAGTCCTTTATATATATATGTATCTCATAATAAACCATACTGTGGAATGGTGACGACATCGTCATTTCTGATCTTACGTTGACATAGAAAACGCTTTACGTGGTAGATGGGACCAAATTTAGAATTTTAAAAATTAATTCACATCCCCCTTCCTCATGGGATAACATCAAGTAAAACCAACAAAACTGTATTGTTATGAATTCTTGTTTGTATTTCATTTGTTTCTCAGGGCCAATCAATATGGGACAGAAACTACTGTTGAATATAAAATGGGTCTTAATAAAAAGGAAAGTATTATGTGAAAGGCTTTATAAAATAGAAAAAAGGTTCTGACATTTAAAAAGTTACTGATTAATTCATTTCACCCTTTCTTTGACCTAAATCCTCCCATACGTATTAATAACCTTGCAGACTATGTGCAGGTAGAGTTGGCAAACAAGTTCCAAAATGTTACTGCTAACCAATTAGTTTCTAAAAGCCTTTCAGATAATCTCATCTTCTCCCAGGAGTGATTTAGGCAATGAAAAAAAAAAAAATCAATGAACTCTGCATTGTTTGCTCTTCAGTGGGAAGAATCATGACTTAATGAGCGTGGCGCTCTCTACGCTGTTTGAAAGCACACTTAGTCATAAGCTATTATTTGACTTTGAGGCCTTATTACTGGCAAAGAAGAGTGTTTCAAGTTGACGCCATTCCTTGTGAGAGCAGTTATATTTTATATAACGGTCACTTGGAGAATTCGTGTCTGTTGTAAGATATCCAGATGTTAATCAGGTTTTTTGTTTTTCTTTCAAGTTATTCTAATAGGCTTCTGGATGAATGAGGCTCTCAGCGTATGGAAAGATAAAATAATACTTGTGAAAGCCACATCAGCTGTTTATAGACTCACAGAACTTAGAGGAAAAGGCATTTCTGGGTTGAGGGAAGTGAAATAATCAGCGATACACTGTGACCTTCTGAATTTTACACAGCTGGTTAGCGACCGAACCCAAACCAGAACTCTTTCTGCTAGCCCTCCTTCTGCCCCTGAGCCTGGACCCATTATCATCCAGCCCATCACCAAGAGGTCTCAGTGCTCACCATGTACCAGGTCCCGAAATACGTTTTTGGTCTGTGCTGAGAATTTAGCATACCCTTTACTTCTGTTCTGATGCTTCGGGGCAATCTCCCTCTCCTTCCTTTGACAGAGACATTACCTGCATTATTTGGCACCCTTTTCAGATAGAAATGAAATTGTTTTCAGAAACTAATCCCTTTTAGTTACACAGATTTACTCTGATCTGTGGAAGCTGGCAAGACATCAATTCACATTTTTCATGTACCTTTCTGCTGAAAAGATTCTCTTGCAGAAGATTTGGACTTTTTTTTTTTTTTTTTTTTTTTTTTTTTTTGCTCGCTAATGCAGTTTGTTGATCAGTGTCCCAGAATAGGTGCATTGACAAAAGAGTGCAAGTGATATTTTTGTATGACCTCAACACAAGCATGGCTGTGACCCTGTGTGTGAGAAACCATTTCAAAGTGACCTTTAAAGTAGAGAATGAGCAGGGCACCAAGTGTGGTTATTACTGGTGGAGGTGATTTTGCTTCTTGGCCTTTAAAAGAACAGAGCTAAGAAACGTACGTAGGTATCTATATCCACAAACATACAAATCCATACACAAGTAGCTTGGTGTGTGCGTGTGTATGTTTTTGTTCACTTTTTGTGTTTATTTCCCCTCCTCTCATTCTCATTGGTTGAATTTTAATTTTGAACATACAGGATACTAAGAGAGGTGTCACTGCCTTTCTTATCTTTTTACTCAGTTCTCTCTCACGCTTAGAGGTAACCAGCTTTATTGTTTTCTGGGTTATCCTTCTTGTGTTTCTGTTTGTATTGATAAGCAGCTATTTATATATTTAAAAAAAGACCCATCCTTTGTTATGTAAAAAGTAGCATACTGTATATGTATACATGCTTGCTTACACTTTGCCTCCTTCACTTACTCCTGGAAACTCCGCATCAGTTCACAGAGACCCTCTTATCCTTTATAGTTGTGTAGTACTCCATTGTGTGCATGTGTATGTTATTTATTCAGCCCATCTCTCATTCTGCATCATTTTCACCCTAAGCAGCGGTAGAAGAGTTTAATGTGATGTCAGGGGAATAGCGGAAAGAGAAGACAGAATAAATGAACACAGTCACCACGGGAACCTCAGAAACATTATGCTGAGTGACAGAGGCCACATAATGCATGATTTTCATTTATTTGAAATATTCAGAAAAGGCCTACGTGCAGACACGGGAAAGTAGGTCAGGGGTCGTCTAGGGCTGTGGCTGAAAGTGGGAAGTGCCTGCCGATGGGCGTGATGGAAACAGTCTCAGTTTAGATCCTCACACAGCTCTAAATATACCAGAGTCATGAAGCTGTACCTTTAAAACAGCTGAATTTTCATGTATGTAAGCTATATTTCAAAGCTGCTAAAACAGATCACCATCAGGTGGCATGTATGGCATTCCTAACAGGATGTGGTTATCTCTCATTCAACCTTGGCTTGAAGAAGTAAACCCTCTTGGATGCCATCTAGCCTGAGTAGGAATGTTGGGAACCCACCCCCTTCCCCCAAATGGTACTTTCTATCACAGTACTTCAACTCAGAAGTGTATTTTTAAACAGCATTTTCTGCTTGAGGAACTTAGTGAGCTGATAACCCCCGAGGAACTTTACTCATTTTAAACTGACTGTGGCAGAAACGATTGATTTAATCCTTTTAAAGAGTTGAATTCTAAAGGACGTCATAGAGTGCTTTGTGGTGCCTTTCATTTTACAGATGAGACTCTGTTAAGAGTTTTAAAACTCTAATTATGTAATAATGTTGGAAATGTAATTCCCTACTCATCTGTTCTGCTCTTTAAATATTTATGCTATCCTGTTAGGCAGCAATTAAAATAATTATTAAGATGGTGTAGAGACATGGAAAACTGTTTATAATACAAATGAAAAAAAGCAGAGTGCCAAATGGCTGAAATATCAGGATTGCAACCAGTACGTCAAATTTGTGTTCATATTGAGATCTGGGGCATAATGGACAAGAACAGTGTGTGTGTTATATAATGGGCGAATGCCTGTTTCTTTCTTATTTTTTTTTTTTTTAATTTTTATTGAAGTGTAGTTGATTTACAATGTTAGTTTCAAGTGTACAGCAAAATGATTCAGTTACACATAAACATAGATACATATTTTTTCTTTTCAGATTCTTTTCCATTATGTCATTATAAGAAATTGAATATAGTTCCCTGTGCTGTACAGTAGGTTCTTTCCCTTAACATTCTTAAACATTGCTGCACTCTATCCAAATAAACTTTTGTAAAAATATTAAGGATACCAGAGGGAGAATATGGGATCAGAGAGATTGTTGGTATCTGCCTGAATTTGTAGCCTGTATTACAGACTAGCCGCAGACACCTTCCAGTACTCGGAATGTGTGATGAGGTTACTTCATCTGACGCCTCCGGAACGCTTCCCTTGTTCACCTGCCACTGGAGTCTTGCCTTTGTTCCCTTGTTTCTCATCTGATTTTATGGAATCTACTGATCCAGCATGGCTGGAGAATGACTTTTATAGAGAGTGGTAATTACTGTTATCTATCTCAGCTGAAGACAGAACATGGAGAAATTATGCTGACCCTGAAGTAACTTAGATGACACTGGAAGAATATTTCGTCTTGGACATGGGTGATTATTACTCAGAGGGATGAGTTATGAGGAATGGCTGGGGGGCTCCGTCTCTGGTTAGCTGTACAGCTCTAGTGGACTGACTACTCCCAGGTTTGAGGAAGGGAGAAGTCTCAAGACTTTCCTGGACTTGATTTTTCAATTTGACTTTAACCAAATGGTGTTTCTGTGTGATAGGGAACATCATGGAGAAAGCATAAGGCAGCTACGTAAATAATTTAAGTAGCACGTTGTTTCAGATGCCAGCCCTGCCAAGGACGTTTTGACTATGTATACTTGCTTGCTGCAGTGGATGATGCTGGCGTCTTAGCCCGTGGCTGAGTTGGTGGGATAAATGTGAAGCTAGTGAACATTTAATATATTATTCAGGCGCACTCCGTTTCTGAGGGCTTGGATCCCACTTTCTAAAATGGTTGCATTTCTTTGGATGATGCTTGTCAAGTGGTAGGTGGTATTTAGTAGCTCACGTAACAGATTAAACTTTTATATCTTTGTGCTTTTCCTGTTAAAATGTTGATGTTGTAGTCATAGCGATTCCATTTCAGGAAAAAGAAATGGGGCTGGGAAAAACAGAGGGAAGGGAGGTGCAGTGTGAACAAAGAAGAGGGCACTGTGTCGGATGTAGACAGTCCTTGTAAGAGGTCTGCAGTCCTTGCTCTAGATCTTTGATGGTGCAGTTAATTCAGTTTTCCTCCCTGATGTAAACAATTCATTTTATTCTCTCTTCCCAAACATCTTTCTGAATTATATCTTTTATCCCACCCCCTCCATTGCTCAGAAGTATCTTGTAAATCTCATTGCATTGCTGTTGGATTAAAATCTTATCATCTGGCATTCCCAACCCCCCACACCTAGTCTTATCCAGCCCCCAAAATCATGTATCCTGTTAATTCCCTTTTAGGTACCAAGGACAGAGGGTCATCTTTACCTATCCTCTGATCATAGCCCTGCTCTTTCCTGTCCCCAAATCTCCACTGACCTGTTTTATTACCATTGGGTTATTACACTTCTCTCCATTGGAGCACATCATATTCTCTTTTACCAGGTACTCCCACATGTATTTTTGTCTTGGCATTTTTTTTTAATTTCAATAATAAAACTATACTAATAGCTACTGTTTTTAGTACTTTACATGAATTAACTCATTCAGCCCTTAACATTTCAAGGGGTAAATGATATTATTCCTATTTTATAGATGAAGAAACAGGCACCGAGAGATTAAATACTGTGCCCAAGGTCATAGAGCTAGTATATGGCGGATCTGGAATTCTGTCCCAGGATGTCTGGATCCAAATTCTGTGTTCTTGACCACAGCTCTAAACTGCCATTAATAAAATATCTCTTTAGAGATTTCATTCTCTTAAAATTTAACCTCTTTAAATCCAAGACAGAGTCTCCTTGTTGTCTGCTTTGCCTCATTACATAACCCTGGAGTAGGGGTTGCTCTGTAAATATCTGTTTCCTGATGAGACCTAATGTCAGTGGCCACAGAAGCTCTAATAGACTTTTCTGGGAGTCTGGCTTGCTTGGTTTGACTTGATGACTTTATCCTGATGCACTGACTCTCTTCTGTTCTTCTACTTCTAATTACTGGTGTGGAATGGGCAGGGTAGCTGTCAAGAATTCACATCTGTGGCTCTCATTACCTAAATGAATGGGGCTCAGTGGTGGGTAAGTTTTACTAATGTGCATAAAGCCAAATCTCAAATTTTGTCCTGTGCTTCAAAGTAAGCATTTTAAGTTTGTGTGTTTGTTTTCTTAAGTAGTATTTTTATTACTTGCATGTCTGACATGTCAGGTAAAGTGAATAAGAGCAACCTATACTTCTCCTTTCTGGCAGTGTCAAATCCTAAAACCATCCTTAATTTTATGTGGTCCTTCCCTTCATTCCTTGGGGGAAGAAAAGGCTCTTCATGGAAGAAGAGTGAAAATTGGTTGTATTGATGTTAACTTGAGTAATCTGTGCTCACAGTGTTAAGCTTTGGGATCAAATTCTCTCCTAGTAAAAACAAGTTAGCCAAAAAAGCTGAAGTCTAACACTGTTGAGGTTTATTTACTGCAGTTCTTTGACCTAACAGCATACTACTTGATAAGGTAGGTACACAGAGCCGGTTGTTTCTGGTGCTCTAATGGTTACATTTATGCCTGAATATTAGTCAGTGAAACAGAAGCTGTTTCTGTGTGATGCGATGAAAAGAAGGATATTTGGAAGAGTATTCTGTAACTTGCAGAACCCAGGGAAAAATGGAATAATTTGCTAGCCTCAGGAAGAGCAACTGTGACAACTGTAACATCTCGGGGCAGCCAGTCAACAGCAGCCCTTAAGTCTTGGCCTTTGAAATGTTCGGTTCTGTTTTCATTCAGTGTTCTACTCAGGATGCGTGTTTCTTAGAAGGGAGTCAGATTTGCTCTAAGTTTAAGTCAGGTGCCCATTTCTTGACTGAGGTGACAGGCCACCAAACGCACATGAAATGGGAAAGAAGTATTTCCAAAGGAAAAGTGGGTGCTATTAACAAAGAAAGAGAAACAGGCAACACCGGCAGATGCCCACTTCCATCAAGGTTCATCTCAAAGCAGAGAATTTAAATGAGAGCATTTACACGGGTAATAAGTGATTGGATTTTACCTGAGTTCAGTCAATTTATTTCCCTAGGTAGAACATTCTAGCAGCTAAATTCATTAATAAACACTTTATGTTCAATTGTGAGAGCTTGATTTTTTTCTGATCACATTTTAAAAGATTTGTTTAGCTATTTTCAAGCATACCTAAAATTGAAATAATACAAACCCACATACTGCCATCATCCACCTTCAACAATTGCTGAAACATTTTGCCAATCATGTTTTTTGTTAATTGCATTTTAAAGTATTATCATAGGATGTTTTTACAGCTGGCTATATAAAAGCTCACAAGATTTAATGTGCAGTCTGAGAACTTGCTTTATGAACATAAATTCAAGTATCAAATTACCGTCGGTCTTATACCAAAAAGCGCGTTGCCAGTTAGAACAAAAGATGTTCTGTGCAGCAGTAATGCATTGTTTATCTAGAAGTAGAATTTTATTTCTGTCAGTAAGACTTTTTACTGGCTTAAGCCTGATGAATCAATTCTTGAACTGCTCTTTCCAGATTACCTCTTCTAAATTTGTCTCGTGGTCCTTGGCGTTTTGAGAGTGTGAGTCAAAGGTTTTATTTGACAGTAAGATTTCTGAACACCAGGGCACACGTGCATTGGGTGAGAGCTGAATGTGCTGTGATCTCGTTTGCAGTTGAAAGATGCATGAGTGTGATGCAGTCGGGGACACAGATGATCAAACTGAAGCGCGGGACCAAAGGGCTCGTCCGGCTCTTTTACCTGGATGAGCACCGGACTCGCCTCCGATGGAGACCCTCTCGGAAGAGCGAGAAGGCAAAAAGTAAGGACATCTTCTGGATTCTTTGCTTGGCTTAACACAGTAACACATGGGTTATAACTGAGTGGGCTCTGTGGAAGCTTCAGATCTGTAGAACTTTCCTATTTTTGCAGGTTTTAGGGTCAGTTGTTAGAGAATGTGGAGAGACCAAAAAAGTGATGACCATTTATTCTTTTGTTAATTATTTTGGGGGAATTTAAGTCCGTAAAAGTTTTCTTACCCATGAGTGCAATAAATGGTAATATTTCCCCTGTATTGGAGACATGTATTTTTTTTCAGTTGGGATATTGAGATTTTACACTAAAGGCCTTTTATTTTCCTATAAAAAGTGAAGGACATTATAAATCCAATGGGATTTAATGTATATGGCCATATTCTGAGCACGGTTCACTGATGAATGAGATAACAGAGTTGTTTTAATGACATCAAGTAAAATAGCTTTGATCTGCCTCCTCCGTAAAGCCTCTCCCACACCTTTTACACTCAGCACCAAGTCTGCATTTGGTCCTCCGTCACGTCTCTCTTCGTCTGCTCCTTCCTTCCTGTTTTCACAGGAACCTTATTGACCCAAATTCTCTTCAACTTTCTGGTGGCCTGTTTTGAAGTCTCCTAACCAGTCTCCACTCTGTAATTTCTTCTGCCCCTGTCAGTTAAGATGCTTTCCTGTCCAAGTCACAGATGACCAGGATGAAATCAGGCTTACACAATGCACACATTTATTCTCTGGCATAACAAGAAACGCAGAGATTGTCTGGCCACAGGTGTGGGGTGCTGAGTCTCTAGTTCTGTTTCCCTGAGTGATCTTGGCTCTGTCCCTTGTGTGTTGACCTTGTAATCAAGGCAGCAGTAACATGGCTTCACAACTGCTAGAATCGTGAAGATGCAGAAAAGGTCCATCTCTTTCTTTTGTAGAGAGGAAGAACCCCTTCCCAGGCCCTTCCCTCAAAGCAGAGTGCCCATGTCTCCTTGGTTAGAACTGGGTTACGTTCCCACAACTAAATCAGTCAGAGGACATAGCAATGGGGCCACCCCAATGGCTTAGACCCACCAGAAGTTGCCCTGGGGCTGGGCACAGGCTCATTTCCCCATGAGTCATGTGGAGAATGACTTGAAAGAGAGAAAAATTGGGACTCTGCCAGTAAGGCAGAGCAGACGGGTGGATGGTGTATATGGGCAATCAATGTGATTGCAGCACTTCAAGGGGGAGAGTACAGCTCAGTGGTAGAGCGTGGGCTTAGCATGCATGAGGTCCTGGGTTCAATCCCCAGTACCTCCATTAAATAAGTAGAAAAATAAACCGAATTAGCTGCTCCCCCAAAGAAGATATTAAAAAAAATGCAACAATTCTCATTCATGTGCCAAAACAAGTAAGCAGACAAACAAAAAACTGTTTTAATCTAAAGTAATCCTCCTTTCCAATGCTTCTCTGATGCAGACCTGCAGTGGCTGCCCCACCTAAATAATGCTGATCTCTGGTCTTACTCCAGCTCCCCCAGATCTAGCCTCTACCTACCTTTCCAGCTTTGTCTCCCGTTACTCTCCCTCTTGAGCTTCTCACTCCAGCGTAAACAGCCTGTTCAGCATCCCTGCTGCGGGTCCAGCGTTTCCGTGTCTTCATGTCTCTTCCCCTGGGCCGCCACCTGGTTCCCCGCCCCCGCCTCTCTAAGCTCTGCTCTGCCTTCACCCTCACAGCTTTCTCTCTATAAATCCCAATCACATTTAGCTCTGCTGTTCAGTTCCTACCAAATGTGTTTTTTTCCCTTTGACGTTGAACTGTCATCTTACGCGTATTATAAGTCGCCAAAGTCGGCTCTAGGTCTTTGTATGTTTTCCCTGCATAAATGTAGAAACCACACATTTGACATATTATAGCCCCCTTTTCTCCCAGTCTTCCTGCCCTACCAGGCATATCTGTCTTACTGTCATAAATTTCAACACATCCCGACCCAGCACCCTGGAGAGGTAAAGGGGTACGTGGAGAAGGTTCCTGGCAGGAAACGATGAAGCTTGTATTTCACATTCGAACTTCACACCACAGCTCACAGATGATGGATGTGTTCATCTTATTTTTAGATTTTAAGACGATCTGGCTTTTCTTTCTCTTAATCCGTACGCATATCTTCACCTGCCACGTAACTGTGTCTCCCCCTTCCCCCACAGTTCTTATTGACTCCATTTACAAAGTCACTGAGGGCCGACAGTCTGAGATATTCCACAGACAGGCTGAGGGGAGCTTCGACCCCAGCTGCTGCTTCACCATCTACCATGGCAACCACATGGAGTCCCTGGATCTCATCACCTCCAATCCCGAGGAGGCCCGCACCTGGATCACAGGCCTCAAGTACCTGATGGCTGGCATCAGTGACGAAGACTCTCTTGCTAAAAGGCAGAGGACCCACGACCAATATCCTCCCTAGAATGTTAAATTTGAACTGTGCGTGTATGTGTGTGTGTAAGGATTAGACTGTATTTTCCCATAATTTTGAGGCTTAAAGCCACTTTCCTTGCTGTCTCTTTATTTACCTCTCCCGAGCACTTTTCTGTCCCCTCCTCACTCTCACCCCAAGTAAACGAACATACAGAACATGTAGGAAGTTGAGCTGGTGTGAACTCAGGAGCAGGCTTCTTCTGAGGAGCCTGGATTTGGCGTCACAATCTGAGAAGTCTCCAAAAGCAGCCTGAAGTTTCCTAAGAGAGATGAGGTAGCTGGGGAAGCACCTATTTGAATTAGAGAAAATCCTACTTTGTTAGGAAGCCCTTTTAGTTTAACAAATGCTTTTGGGGTTCCAATTATGTGCCCGGTATTAAGTTCTTTCCTGCTTTTTCTCTCTTCTTAATTCACAGTTTGGAAACTGAACTGATTGATATTCAAGGGGAAGTTATTTTTTTACTTAACAGGGTTGACCCTCTCTGAACGGTTCAAGGAAGTGGAGTCCGAGCCTCATTCTTGATTAAACCTATTCTCATGGTCCTGCGGTGCTGACAAGATCAGTGATTCATGTGCTTGGTCTGAAGGCACCTCTTCTGCTGGGTTCAAGCTGCTCACGTGGCATGCTTGGCCTTTCTGGCCACAGTTTCCTTCTCTGTAAATCGAGGGTATTAGATTTGCTGACGGCTCTGGTTCCCTTGTTCACATTTTGAGCGGTCTTAAAGGAACATGATCGCCTTGTCCATGTGGGGAATAGTGCTGCCTCCTTGCTCTTGCACCCGAATTTTTCTCCAGGAGTGATGAGCTTGTGCTGCTCTGGCTGTAATCCCTCACCCAGGGCGTTGTTGGAGCAGAGTGGAAATACTTAGTCCATAGAAGGATGTCGACTGTGCAAAGGTCGAAGCTGATGAGTCGTGATGTTTCCATCGGTATTCACAACATGCAGCTAAATGCACCTAGGATTCATAAATGAACAAAACACAAACATAGGGATTAACTTACTGTGCTTTTTTTCTGTGAGTTTGGGTCTTAACTCCTTTACATTTGATAAAAAACGAATACTGAATCATTAAGAATGCTTTCTGGGGCAAACCACAGATCCATACTAACAGTGCCTAAAACAATAAAGAATATTCATTTTCTCATGCACAAGAGATCTGAGGTGGAGCAGTTTCAAGAGTTGGTTAATTCAGTGGCTCAGTAATGTCATCAGAGACTTGGTTCTGCCATTCTTGGCGTGTTGGCTTGGTCCTGTAGCTGGATACCTTTGGGTTAAAGAGATCTGTGGCAGCTCCAAACACAGAGAAGCCCTGCCCAGAGGAAGCAGAGTTTCTTCTTATAAACTCTTTTTTTTAAGAGCAAAGAAAGTTTCCAGGAGTTTGGCCAGAAATGCAATTGCAGACCCATCCTAAACCCACCTCTGACAAGGGAAATGAACATAATTGGACTTTGCTCTCAGGTTGCTTTGCATTCTTAAAAACTGAAGACTCCAAAGAGTTTTTATTTGGGTTCCATCTGCTGTCATATTAGAAATTAAATCTGGGAACTTCAAAAATATCTCATTAAAATATGATAAACTCTATTACATATTGACATGTTTTTATGAAAAATAACTTTTTCAAAGCAAAAGAAATTAGTGAGAAGGGTGGTATTGCTCTGCTCTTCTGCAAATCTTTAAAGTTTCCCACATATAAGATCATATCATCTAAAAACAGAGATAATTTTTTATTTCTTCCTGTCCAATTTGGGTGCCTTTTCTTTATCTTTCTTTTTTTTTTTTTTTTTTTTTTTTGCCTAGTTGCTCTGGCTTGAACTTCCTAACACTATGTTGAGCAGAAGCAGCGAAGGCAGGCATCTGTGTCTTGTTCCTGACCTTAGAGGAAACGCTTTCAGTCTCTAATTATCGAATGTAGTATTTGGTGTGGTCTTTCTCATACATGGCTTTCATTATGTTGAGGTAGTTTTCTTCTATTCCTGTTTTGTTGAATGTTTTTATCATGAAAGGATGTTGAATTTTGTTGAATGCTTTTTCTGCATCAGTTGAGATGATTGTGGTTTTTTTTTCTTCATTATGTTGATACAGCATATTACATTGATTAATTCTCATACGTTGAGCCATCCTTGTATCCCAGGAATAAATCCCACTTGGTCATGATGTATAATCCTTTTAACATGCTGTTGAATTTTATTTATTAGTGGCCCTTGAACAATGCAGGAGTTAGGGCACAGACCTTCCAAGCAGTTGAAAATTTGAGTATAACTTTACAGCTGGCCCTCCAAATCCGAGGTTCTGCACCTGTGGTTTCAACCAACTGCAGATTGTGTAGCGCTACAGTACTTCTCTATTGAAAAAAAAATCCACATATAAGTGCACTCACATATCTCAGACCCAAGGTGTTCAAGGGTCAACTGTATTTTGTTGAAGATTTTTGCATCAATGTAAATAAGAGATAATGGTCTATAGTCGTCTTACAGTGTCTTTGTCTGGCTTTGTTATCAGTGTTATGCTGGCCTCATAGAATGAGTTAGGAAGTGTTCCCTCCACTTCAATTTTTTGGGAAAAATTTGAGAAGGATTGGTATTTGTTCTTTAAATATTTGGTAGAATTCACCAGTGAAGCCATCAAATCCAGGACTTTTCTTTGTTGAGAGATTTTTGATTACTGATTCAATATCCTTGCTAAGTATGAATCTATTCAGATTTTCTATTTCTTTGTGGTTTAGTTTTGGTCGGTTTTTTGTTTCTAGGAATTTGTCCATTTCGTCTAGGTATCCAATTTGTTGGTGTACAGTGGTTTACAGTAGTCTCTTACAGTCCCTTTTATTTATGTAGAATAGGTAGTAATGCCCCCACCTTGCTTTCTGATTTAGTACTGATCTCTTCTCTTTTTCTTTTTGTCCACCCAGTTAAAGGTTTGTCAGTTTTCTTGATTTTTTTTGAAAGAACTACTTGGCTTCATTGATTTTTCTCAATTGTTCTTCTATTTCATATCCACTCTCATCTTATTTCCTTCTTTCTGCTGTCTATCTTTTTATTGAGACTTAATTGGTGGCCTAAAATATAATCTATCCTGGAAAAATGTCCCCTATGCACTTGAGAAGAATGTATATGTTGTTGGATACAGTGTCTGTATGTGTCGGTTAGATCTTGTTGGTTTATTGTGTTGTTTAAATTCTCTGTTTTCTTAATTCTGTCTGGTTGTTCTATCCATCATTGTGAGTGAGGTATTGAAGTTTCAAGTATTACTGTAGAACTGTCTCTTTCTCCCTTCAGTTCTGTCAGTTTGTGCTGTATATATCTTGATAGTCTGTCATTAGATGCATAAATGTCTGTAATTGCTTTATCTTCTTGCTGTATTGAGACTTCTATTAATACATAATGTCCTTCTTTGTCTCTTATTACTTTTTTTGATTTAAACTCTGTTATCTGAATTTAGTATCGCCACCCCTGCTCTCTTTTGGTTATGATTTGTATTGAATATTTTTCCCTGTCCTTTCATTTTCAAGCTCTTTGTGTCTTTGGATCTCAAGTGAGTCTCTTATAGATAGCATATAGTTGGGTTATGAGTTTTTATCTATTCTGTCAATCTGTCTTTTGATTGGAGAGTTTAATCCATTTACATTATAATGATTATTGATAAGGAAGGATTAACATGTTGTTGTGCTGTTTCTTTTCTTTATGCTGTATAGCTTTTTTGGTTCCTTGTTTCCTGCATTACTGTCTTTTGTGTTGATTTTTTCATAGCAAAATGTTTAAATTCCTTTCTCATTTCCTTTTGTGTAAATTCTATAGCTGTTTTCTTTGTGGCTATTTTGGCCATTACATTTAACATCCTAAAGTTTTAATATTGTAGCTTGAATATATACCAGCTTAGGTGAATAGGTTTTTGAACCTAATTTGTTTTGTCCATGTTTACTAGCAATGGAATGTTTTCATATGTAAATTAATCAGATTAAGGGCTGAGAAATTTCCTATTCTGAAAAATATGCTATCTGGAAAGCAAGTGTACCCCAGAACTACACAGAGAAAATACAGAAGAGCTGATATTTATGACAGTGAGGAAAGAAAAGGAAACAGGAAATTAATGAATAATGAAGAGAAAGCTGATGTCAAAAACAGGGAAAGTTATGTTGAGTCAGGGAACCACTCTCATACAGATTTGTCAGAATTTGGTAAGGGTTTAGATAATATCTTAATAATCGAATGACATTCTTGATTTGATACACATTTAATTACATTAATTGAGGAGAACAGAGCTGGGATGTTCATTATCATTACATTTCAATTAGGCCTGAAAATTTCAACTGTGAATGAATAATGAGATTAATGAATCTTAAATGGTTGTATGAAGAAAATCCATCCAGTATAAAGTGAAATCCAAGTTACTTCTGCAGGATGGCCATGTGGAATGGCAGCAGATGCAGCACTCACTTCTGTCAGAAGCAATCTAGTGTTGTGGTTGAGGACTGAGACGGGTGCTGCCCTGTCTGGGGTTCAGCCCCGACCCTGCCATGTACAGTGTAACTTTGAAGGAGTCACCTCAGCTCTTCTGCTTCAGAGTCTTTATCTAACATGGTGATGATGCTAATGATAGCACACACCCTGTGTAGTGGTGTGATGATCAAATGAGTTGTTATACACAAAGTGCTTCGAATGCTGTCCAGCACATAGCAGGCATTTTATAAATAGTAGCTACTGTAATTGCTCACAAGAGATCAGGATTGGCTAATCTTTTGCTTTCCTGTTCAGATAAATTGACATCTGAAAGCTTGGTGGCCCCAGCACGCAAAGATGATGGCATTGGTGCCCAATCTCAGCATTTTCATCTGTCAGATCTTTTTCCTCCACGATTCCCCCAGTTTACCTGTCAATACCACTAGGGAAATTTTCACCTCTAAAAGACTTGAGGCAGTCCCATGGATGTTGTAAACTGAAGCCTCACACCTTCCCTGTAAATCAGGAGTCCTACAAACTGCAGCCTGAAGGGCAAATCTGGCCCAGCACCTCTTTTTATGTGGGCTCCTGAGCTAAGAATGGGTTTTCAATGGTTGAAAAAAATCAAAAGAAGAATAAAATTTTGTGATGCATGAAATTTTATGAAATTCAAATCTCAGCATCCACAGATAAAGTTTTATTGGAACATAACCATGCCAGTTCACTTGTGGATTGTCTCTGGTAACAATGGTAGAGTTAAGTAGTTACAATTGAGACTGAATGGCCTGCAAAACCTACAGTATTTACTATCAGGTCCTCTACAGAAAAATGTCCCTATCCTGCACTAAATAATAACACTCAATGCTTTATTTACATTCTTCCAAAGTTTTTTGATAAAAAAAAAATGAGGCTGTAACTTTTCATTCAGTTTTTACTCTCCTAGTTTTTCTCTGTGGAATTACTATCTCTTTTCTTAAATTTATCATGCACATGGCTGTGAATCATTAGTTCAGGGCTTTCTTGGGTGCTCATATCTTAATTATGAAGAAGAACTTTGAGATATCAGAATACTTTTACCTGCCGTTGTATCTTATACCATATGTACTGTTACTGAGAGAATGGTTTTTCCTTTCATAGCATCCTAGAGTTGGAAGGGGCTTCCAGGTCATCTAGTTATGCTCACTGACAAGGTAGATGAAGAAATAGAAGCCCCAAGAAGTGATATAAGTGGCCCTCTGTCACAGGGCCAGGTCAGCATAGAACCCCAACTGGTGTGTATTTCTTGGTCCGATTCTATCTCTGTTTCTGCCTTACCAACCGCATGTCTCCTAGACTGATCGTCAATACCAGCTTGTGTGTTGACACTGAAGGTCTTGCAGAGACAAGCTGACCCAAAATGGTTTGTTTCTGCAGAATATCCATGCTTAGAGTTTGCTTGCCTCTGCTTACTCTCTGGAGAAGTCAGTGAGATGCTTGGGTAAAGAAGTACAGAATAAAAGGATGGAAATACTGCTATCCTTGGACTCATCTCATCACTTCTTTAATGAATTTATTTCATGGGGCACAGAGCAGTGTTACGGTCAACAGAAATAGAGCTTATGAAATGGACACTGTGTTCCCAGAAAACAGGGAAAAATGGGATTCAGGTACTTACTAGTAATTGCCCCAAGTGATTCACTCTGGTGATTCTTCAGTCATTTCTCCCCTAGTCCTGGGTCACCCTTTAACTTCCAGGTATCATATCGAATGAAGTCCTGCCTGAACTCTACGAGGAACAGTTGAATTTGGAAGAACTGGGCTGGTTATTTTCAAGTGTTATGAAGGGGACAAAATGTGAAACAGGTAGTTGCTATTGAAAAATCACTTCTATTTTACTTTAGAAGAAATAAGACTTTAACTTTCTGGTTGTTTTTACTTTATAAGGTACAATCTCCTATAGTCATAATCTGACTCCTGTAAGAAATGTAAGTGTTCTGAGTTAGTACTGGGAGGTTAGTTAGTCTTTTGTCTTAAATGAAAATCTCTCAGTTTGATGTCACCTGCTTGATAAACTAATATTACTCATTCATCCTTTCTTCTGACCTACTCCCATTCTCCCATTTCTTGGATTTAAACCTAAGCCTTTCCCTACTGGTTTTATTCCATCACCTTCATTCTTTTCCTCTTTTCATTGCCCTTTGAATTTTGAAGCGCAGTTTGGTTTACTAAGTATACACACCATTCCTAACTTCTGTAATTTACCCCCAACAACTATGAATCATACATTTTTAAAAAGCCCCCTGCTAAAACTCTTCCATTTGTTGCCATAACTCTTCTTCCTCACGATGTAAAACAACCCAAGGCTCGTCTTCTGGAGGGTCTTTTCAAATCTCTCTTCACATGATGTAAGTTCTTTGTATCTAAACTCATGTCCTCAGGCATCTGGTGTCATTCCTGAGCTTTGAGAGCAAACTCTAGCCTGTCAGGCTTGTAGTTTCTATCACTGCCCTTGATTCAGAAGTTGGGGTCTATTAGGTAAGAACCAGCAAAGCTTAGCAATAGGAAGAGGCACAGCATAGAGACAGGCCTTCTGTGTAGGAGACAAGAATGCTAGACCAGGTTGCAAGAGACGTAGGTGTGAGGCCCAGTTCTCTTACTAGTACTTCCCAAATTTCTCCCTCTCTTCTTTTATCTGAACAATGAGGAGATTGAACAAGATGGTCTAAATTTCTAAATGTGAGTGTGGGACTGAGAAAAGGGAATTGAAGAGATCATGTAGTGTGGGGTATTATGAAGGTAAAAAAAGTACTTGATGCAAAAATCACGGAGGGAGAAGATAAGGCCTGAATTTGGTGTCTTTGGGGTTTCGTTACATCATTGAGATGCTTTAACTGTTTAGATAAAATATTTGAGTTAAAAAAGCTTCCCAATGATTTGGTTTGAGTCTCATTTCATGGTGAAGGGAATCACTTATATGTGCTCCCCCCATTTCTTTTTTATTTTTAAATGTTTTTAAAAATTGAAGTATAGTCCATTACAATGTGTTAATTTCTGGTTACAGCATAATGTTTCAGTCATACATGTACATGCATACATTCGTTTTCATATTCTTTTTCACCATAAGTTACTACAAGATACTGAATATAGTTCCCTGTGCTGTACAGTAGAAACCTGTTGTTTATCTATTTTATATATACTAGTTTATATTTGCAAATTTGGAACTTGTCTTTGTTAGTACCTCATGAAACTGAAAGCCTGTGATTGCAGGGCCTCCTTAAAGGACTTTCTTCTCAAGTTTGGTGTTAATGATGAATGTCCTGTGAATATTCCGGGAAAGCAGTTTTTCTTTTGACAAAAACACAAGAGTTTTTCTTGACTTTTCTGCAAGTGGGTGAAGCAGACCTTTGAGGAAGCTGATAAGAATGGTGATGGCTTATTGAACATTGAAGAGATACACCAACTGATGCATAAACTAAATGTCAATCTGCCGCGGAGAAAAGTCAGACAAATGTTTCAGGTATGTTTTCCCATGGGGTTGTCTTTACATAATATACACATGGGAGGTGACTGATGTGCTGAGATATTTCAAAAGGCTATTTTGTCTTGTTGGAAGTTGATATTACCTGCTCTATGTTGTTCTCTTTTTCTTTGAAGAGAGAGAAATTGTATTCCCTCAAGGAAAAGAAATGCTTCCTAAACTTAACCTGCATCCACAATTTCACATACTAAAATGCTTTGATATTATCGCTGCTGTTTTCGGAGAGTAATTATAGGCACCTGACACTTAAATAATGGGGTAACTTGATCAGTTCCCCTATAGAGGGTGATAATATTTCATCTGCTGATGTCACAGGCTGCTGTGAGGATCAGAATAAAGACAAAGTAACATGAAAAAATAGCCCTTGGCAAAATCCTCAAGAGCCCTCTCTTTTGTTTCAGAGGAGTTTAAGATTTAGAATCCATAAGGCTTAGAAGTGCTGTATCACTCCTACCATTTAGGAAGCTGTCCAGAAATTCACTCCACTGCTTGTTGGTGTTAGTTGAGACGCCCTTTCCCTGTGGGTAGGTCCTTGAGGAAAGTCCTTGGGCCCGAACTCACCTGCGGTGCCCAGTTGAGGCTGTATTTACTCTTCCGTCCAAGGAGCAGAAGTGATTTCTGTTAAGTTGAATTTGGTGCAAAAATAATGTCATTGCTAGTAATTAACTGGAATATTAATTTAGGAAAGGCTCTTATTTGGAGAGAAGTCATATGCATAATCTATGTTTTGCAATGATTTTCTAAGTGACTAGGTAGGTGATATTTGTTTATGTGTAAAAATAAGTGTAGGGGTGGTATTTTATGATTAATGTTTTCGTGCTCCCTTTCTTTCCTTTTTTAAAAATGTTCATCTTTTTTTAGGGGGGTAGGTAATTGGTAATTAGGTTTATTTATTTTTATTTTTTAAATTGTTTTGGCCATTTTAGGTCATTTGAATTTCCATATACATTTTATTTATTTTATTTTTGGAGGGGGAGGTAATTAGGTGTGTGTATGTATGTATGTATGTATGTATCTTAATGGAGATACTGGTGATTGAACCCAGGACCCCACACATGCTATGCCTGTGCTCTGCCACTGAGTTTATACCCTCCCCAAAAGAGATTTTGTTTCCTAGCTACATGCTCTCAGAGGTGGTAAGGGCAGAGACAACATGAGGTGTGAGTGGCAGCAATGAATGGAAGATGGAGGCTGGCGTGGATCTGTGACCTCTTACAGTCACGGATCCTGTGGTCCTGTCCTTGGAAGCTGGAGATGGTTGTACTGGGGGAAACATCAGTGCAAAGTCCCATTGCACTGAGGAACAACATGAGGGAAAGGAAAGAAGAGGAAGGAATGAGATAGGCTGTGGAAGGAACCAGAGATGGAGTGAGGGACTCTGGAGGGGAAATTAGTTGTCATACAAGGAGCGAACTGTCCTTAAACTGTATGGAGAGGTTGGCCATGTTCCCAGGCCTTCCTGGTGACATCTCACTTTTGTCCTGTTGTGGGGAGCCCTGCCTCCCCATCTGTTCCTTCCATAGGAGATGTTCATGGTATGGGGGAGATAGCTGCTTCTGAAGCCAGAGAGGCCAAACTTAAAGAGGAGGGCAAGGTCTATACCTACAGAAATGATGATTTGGGCAGTCCTTTTTGGAAGTAAGAAAGAAATAAAATAAGATATTGAACTGGTTTTACTTCTGTATTTTTTCCCTCTTCAGATACCTTTTATCTCTAAAGTATCAAGTATTTTAGAGGGCAAACCAGGAAATGTTTATGTCAAATGTCTTTGCAAGTCTTAAGTAAATGCTTTAGAGAAGTTTTAAGAAAACATTAAGATCTCTTTTTATGACTTTAGATTTAAAGCTTTAAAGATGTCTCAAGCGGGGCGTGACTGAAGAAGCAGCTGGGCCTTCTGTATGTGGGATATTTCTATCATAGGTCTTGCATGTGGCAGGGTTCTGTAAGTGCTCGGATGGGAACAAGGATCTTGGTAGTATTTTAAGGAACATTTTCTTTCCTCCTTTTTAAAAAAAAATTTTTTTTGGACTGAATTGCTGGTGAAGACATTAAAGCCTTCCTAGAATTTTCTTTGCTTTTTTGTTGCAGTGCAAGATTCAACCGATTTTTTAGAAAAACAATCCTTTAAGGTATGGGTAGCTTCTTTTGAAGTCTTTGATGCTGTTGTTTAAACCTCAGAGCTTAACTGTTCTTAATTGTTGAGGCATTTCCAAGGAAGTCTTAAAAAATGTATCAGCTCTCTATCCAGGGTTAGATATTTTGAAACAAAGTTATGGCAGAAATATGAACCTTTGACCTAGTTCTTAGGGTGTGAGGATTCTACAACCAAGAGCCTCAAACACCAAAAATGTTGGCATTCTGTAGATCAGTCTATCTCTACCTTTAAAGTGATGGGAGGCAAAGCAGTCAGCCTCACAAAGAAACTGTGTATGATTTAAACGTTGGTCAAAGTGTTGGCTCATAACTTACCCAAAGTTAGCAAAGCTTAAAAAAAATGTTTTATATGCTCTTTGACTTTCAAAACTTTGTTTAAAACCATATACCGTGTGACCACACGTCACAGAATCTATGCATTTCAAAAAGCCATTCATTACTGGTCAGTTTTTGTTACAACTGTGTTCATTTAAAATAAAGAAGATCATGTAACTGGGTTGGTTGCTCATAGTTTATCCCCAATGGCTTTATGACAAATTCAGCCAATCTGAAGGAAGGTACGTGGTGAAAGATTCTTGCTCAATAATTACTAGGAACAAATAATTCCAATTAGAAATCAGTCCAGATGAATTTTTCCGGTTTCCATGGAGGAAAAGCAGAGAGGTGGCCACGCTGCTGACGACTATCAGAGCAATGAGCTACCTGTGCCGAATTAAGAGAGACACTGGAGTAGATGAAAATAACATTTCATTGAATTGCAGTTCAGAAGCTGATGAGAGACTGCTATTTTCATCATGTGTTAAATGTGTTTTCTCTCTTTTGTTCATGGTTAGTCTTGTCCAAGATTTCTCTTTTTTTTTTAATGCTACTTCAAAAGCCCAGCTTTTGGTTTACAAGGCCAGTGATCTAACCCCTGAGCTATGGAGCCCTCGCCTCGATCAGCTTTTGGTTTAATCGCTCACCTTTGAGGTTATATCTGTTTGTTTTCTATTTCATTGTGTTCTCCTTTTGTTTATAATTTATTTCCCTCTGTTTTCTATAGCTTAACTTGTTTTTTTTCTAGCTTTTTGAGTTGAAGTATTAGCTTATCTGATTTTAATCTACCTTGCTTTTTAATAAATTGAAAACGTCAGTTTTCTCCCTAACTGCTTTAACTTCATCACACAAGTTTTAATAACTGGTGCATGTGTTTACTTACATATGTTTCATTTCCTATTTAGAAATGTGTCATATGTTTCCAGACACAGTTTTTTAAAGCTTTCATTATTGTTTCATTTACTGTGATCGGAGAAATTCCTTTTTGTCTGGTTGATTCTTTCTAATGTGAAACTTTTCTGTGGCCTCATCTGTAGTCATTAAGTTGATCCATGTGTGCTTGAAATGAAGGTGCTTACCATTTGTGAAAGGTGTATTACCTTTTTTATAGTAAATACTGTCTCCCACACAGCACTGAATTTCCTATTTCAAACTCTCACACCGCCTTGTTCTTCCTGTGCCTCTTTCAGGAAGCAGATACAGATGAGAATCAGGGGACTTTGACATTTGAAGAGTTCTGCGTTTTTTACAAAATGATGTCCTTGCGGCGGGACCTGTATTTGTTGCTCTTGAGCTACAGTGACAAGAAAGACCACCTAACTGTGGAGGAACTGGCTCAGTTTTTGAAGGTGGAGCAAAAGGTATCATTAGATTCTTAAACTGAATGTTTGCCGAAAACAACTTGTGAAAGATTCATGGGTTTCTCTCAGGGTTGGGTGTACGTCTACTTTAAATTTAGGATGGGGTAAGTGTCACAAGTCCACAAAAACCTTACCCAAGAGCTATTTAAAATGTGTTTCTGGTAGCTTTTAAGAGGGAGTGACAAATCAAACACTTAATACAATTTTTTCCCTTAAATATGCAGATGCATTTGCATATTTTTCCACAAAGTAATGAATATTAACTCCAGTGTTTCCTTTCTGATAGAGTGGTAGTTTTTTTTCATACAACTAACATAGCTAGGTATTAATTACCTGTGACATAGTTCTTAACCATCAATATAGTAACTCATGGCTACATCCCTTCCCCCACACCTTGCCCTGTGCAGCTCTTCCATTTGGCTGTTCCTGAGCTGTATACTTGATAATAAACCAGTAACAGTAAGTAAAGCGCTTTCCTGAGTTCTGTGAGTCATTCTAGTGGATCTTGGAAACTGACTCATGGAAATTGACAAAAGACTTTCTCCTTGACTAGGTGAACTCGAGGCAGGCTCTTTTGAGCCATTTTTTCTATGAGGTTCCATTCTTGGGCCTTGTCCTCAAGAGCCCAGTTGTAGCACGAACCCTAAGTCAGTTTAGCCAGAACCCCTCTCCTCCATATCTGATCACCCTCGATATCTGATAAGATTCCTCATCTACCACTATTCCCCAGGGCATATTTGATCTCCCTGGCCTGCATTCAGGAAGAATCCCATTAGGGTGGGTTGGCCAGAACCCCGTTTTACGCCTGATGCTTCCTCCACTGACCCCTACTTTGCTTCTTGACTAGAAATCTCCACTATACTGAGATCTCTTTCGTCTTTTGCAATAGTTACTGATTAAAATCTGTTTTTGCTGCTTTAACTACTGTCCAGTTCTGGTTTTTCCTTGATAGAATCTCCAAATTTGTAGGGGCCAGGCAGAAATGTGGGTAGCCTGAGCACTCATTTGTGGCTGGCGTATGAAGTGGGGGCATTCTGTGGGGCTGAGCTCTTAAGCAGTAGGGTCTAATGCTAACTCCACATGCTTAGTGTCCAAACTGAATGGCATGGTTGGGTACCCAGTTAGTGTTGGAGAATCAGAGATTTGGTGGTGTCACAAAAAAGACACTAGACCTGGTAATACTTTACCCCGTTACCAAATCACATACATTTTAGGAATAACAGATTCAGATTTTATAAAGTTCATTGTTACTTTCTTAAGGATTAAACCAGCTAGCGTTAGCAAAATGTTTTATCCAAATCAATTATTTTTAATTAGTTTGACAATTTGGCAAGTGCTGAGATTCTCCATTAACAAAGTTAGCTATAAGAGGTAGAAAATGGGAATGAGGTAATAGAAAGAAAAAAATTCTTTGTTTTTTCTTTTGCCCAGAGGATATGCCCCTTCTAAATCTCTATTCCCAGCTCCTGCAGTTATAACTACTTTGTTCTCATCAGAAGATCTCTTCAGGGTATAGTGGGAAGAATACTAGACCAGGCATCCACAAGACCTGCATTTCACACCCTGCAAGCCTCAGTGGTTGGAGAGTCTTGGGCAGGCCAGTCAGCATTGCTTCTGAACTTTGGTCTCCTGATCTGTACTAAAGGAAGCCGACATCTCCCTTTCTTATCTCATAATGTCAAATTGAAGACTGATGGGGATCATGAATGTGGAAACCCTTTGACAGAGAGATTCAAAAGCACAGCAATGTGAGAATTTAAAATTAAAATGTTTAAAGCTACTGACTCCAAATGTTATTTGGGCTGGTGGAGTTAACCCAGTCCATTTGAATAGCAGTAGTGGATGTCACTTGCTAAGGCACATATGTTTCTTCCTCCTTTTGGTTATATTGACATTTAACCAGTAAATTTTAATTGAGGAAAACAAAAGCCAGTGTTCTGTGACATCTACCCCTGGCAGATGATTACCTGTTTCTAGTTTAATTTTCTAAGTTAGCTTGAAACTAAGTATGGATATAACATGAAAGAAATTTTTTAAAAAGTATCATATCAAGAGGCATAAGCCATAAAGGAAAATACTAATCCTGAGACTTTAAGTTTCTTTGTGGTCCAGTGTATCAAACACCATAAAATTAACATCACATACAAACCAGGAAAATATGCAGAAGAAAGAAATAGTGGATTTCCTTGAGGAAAGCATTCTCATAGGCTGTTGAGAAAAAAGAAAACCAATAGGAAAATGTGCAAAACATTTGAAATATATAAAACATTTCACAATAAGTCAGTAACCTATTAAAAATATTGATCCTTCATTGGTAATTTAAAAATGTGACATAAAACCAAGAGACCATTTGTCACCCATGAAATTAGTGAAGGTTAAAGAGATATACTGTCAAACATGGTGTCAACTTTTTATACCTCTGGTGAAGTTGTGGAATGGTACAGTCTTCTGTAGGACAGTTTTAGTATTCATCAAATTTTATATAATTTATAAGACTTTGACCAATCCATTTTACTTCTAATAATTCATCCTAAGGAAATGTGTATAGAAAAAAGTTATAAAGCTGTACATTTCAAGCATTCTTTAAAATAGAGAAAAATTGGACATGATCTAAATGTGCAGCAGGAGGGTCATTAATCAAGTTTTGTGGGGTTTTGAGTTTCAAAATAGAATTTTCACAGTGGAACGAATCTGAGGCAACTTGACAATCCATATGGCAGTAATTCATTGATTTCTGATGGCATAAGATTGGTATAGACACCAGAGTATTCAAATTCTGCAGATTTACTCAGTTGTGAAATGAAGTATCACTGCTGGCCACATATGCTGTCCAGGATTATTGGAATCAAATATTGGCCTGTGGGTCAGATTTTTATTTCATTGAAGCTCTTGGAAAACTGAATTTATGCCTTTGACAGGTCCAACTACTGCTTGATTAGGACTTTCATCCTTAAATGTGATGTGCTAAGGGAAATTCTCACTGCCTTTTTATATCCATGAAGAAGTGCCAGTTAAGCATAAAGCCAGCTGGCTGAGGTTTCTCTTCCATCACTTCTTTGCATCTGCAGATCAAGAGTACAGACATCCACGAAAACTAGTCTGTGGCTCCAAAGTACTAGGGTTGGTGGAGTTTCTTTGTTTCATTTTTTTGTCCCCTGTGTTTGCCAAAAGGCAACCTCCATCTCCTGCAGAATTCTGATCTGTTTCTTGGCACTGGGGCTAAATGTGTTTTGTATTTGATTCTTTTCAGAGTTTTGGTTCAGGAGTGAGAATTTGATTTCATTCCCTCATCCTCCTTGACAACCTTTCTTAGCAAGACTCTCCCCTGTTTTTATCCTTTTGTTTCTTGTGGATTGAGGAGGGAGGAAGAGAAGGCAGGAATATTGAAGCACCCTCATTGTTTGAAAATCCTTCTAGCTGTTAACCAAGAGCAAGGCCTCCCTCCATGGATAAGTCAAAAGCAGATTTCTATTTATGCAGTGCTTTCATCTGACATATGCATGTGGATGGTTTATTCCAAGGGAATTTTCAGAACTTTTCTTTTTTCTTTTCTTTTTTTTTTTAATTGACGTATAGTCAGTTACAATGTGTCAATTTCTGGTGTACAGTATAATGTTCCAGTTAGGTGTGTATATATATATATGTACATGTATATATATATATATTTTCATATTCTTTTTCATAAAGGTTATTACAAGATGTCGAATATAGATCCCTGTGCTATACAGAAGAAATTTCTTTTGTATCTATTTTTTATATATAGCGGTTAACTTTTGCAGATCTCAAACTCCCAAATTTATCCCTTCCTACCCCCTTTTCCCCAGTAGCCATAAGATTGTTTACTATGTCTGTGAGTCTGTTTCTGTCTTGTAGAGGAGTTCATTAGTTTCCTCTTTTTTCTTCAGAACTTTTCTGATCCCCTGTTAGAGGGCCCTCTTCTTACTGAACTTTCTGTGACATAGACCTATACATTATCCCTTGGTGGTCGTTCTAACAGTTGCTTATTTTGCTTTTTTCTTTCTGCAAAAATATTCCCTTGATTCCTCTAACCCAATTACAGGTGTCACTTGTGCTCCCTCCTGTCATTACTTTTTACTGAATCCAGACTGATTTGGTGAGTCATGGTCATTCTGATCTCTCTCTCTTGAGAAATAATTATAAATTCTTCTTTGCTGTTACTACTTCATTCTGGTGCTAGTGTACCTTTATTTCTCTTTCTCTCCCTCTCTCAAGCATTCTCCTCATTGTAAAAACATTCCTTTAAGAGCCTTTCCTGAATTTGTTTTATTTTTCTTAATTATTCACAATTAAAGCAGTTGGGAGACTGTTGAGAGTAATTATGTCTTGTAATAATTTTTCTCCCTTGAATATGATCCCCAAATGACACTTTCTGTGAAATAGTCTTATATTTAAATGCTTTGAAATTTGTGGTTTAATTTTAGGGTGAGTCAGAGTAGCTATTTGGGAGAGAGAGTTTTTGTGGTTGTCTTATTCAGTTGAAAACTGAATGACTGTTCATTTAGATGCTTCTCTACTCCCTCCTAAAATTATCCAAAAATATAGTAAGAAGATCCCCTCACCCCCATAAAACCACAAGGACAAAGAGAACAGGAGAGGAAACAGAAACAGCAAAACCTTGAAATTTGTCTGATCTAAAGGTGACCCGAGCGCACTGAAACTCAAGCTCACAGAGCGGGAAACTGCTAAGCACGCTTATTTGCTCAGAAGAACCCAAGAAGACTCAAGGATGAAATTCACTGATACTCCTGAAAAATAGGAAAGGAGCAGGGGTTGAAAACACACGCACTGGTTGGAAGTCTGACCAAGATACAGTTAGGGCTTCAGATCCTCTCCCTACCTCTTCTAGCAGGGCAGCTGTCCCTTCTCCACCCTGGCATGAAAGTAAGTGTTGGAGGAGGCCGGGGCAGAAGAATCTGTGCTAAGTCATGCCAGGCACAACTGAGCAGTGGGCACTGAAAATCGGGGGATTGTGGCAGATGGTTTATAAAGACGGCTGCAGTAACTCCCATGTCCCCGCATGTATGTCTCTTTGCAAGTGTGATTTGTGCCTCTCTTCCCGTTGAGAAGTGGGGTCTGTTTTTCGGCCCCTTGAATCTGGTCTGGCTTTGTAACTAGGTTTGACTAATAGATTGTGGCAGAATTGACGGACAAGGAATGCAGGCTTCAGGGAGCCTTGGACTTCCACTCTTGTCCTGTTGGGACTGTGAGACTATCATGTGAGGAAACTGGGTAGCTTCTCTGAGGAGGAGAGACCACATAAAGAGGCCCAGCCACCAGCCAGCACCAACCACAGCCATGTGGGTGAGGCTGCTTTGGACTGGCTGGCTGTAGTCATGTGGCCAGCTGCCTGCAGTCACTTCAGTAACCCCTGGGCGAGAACAGCAGAATGCCCGTGCAGTGGGACTCAGTCCCACTTTGCATCCCAAGCAGTTGTGATCAAGTAAGTGATTGTTTTAAGTCCCTGTTCTCACAGAAATAGATAATGAATACAAAGATTAAGTGAATATCTGTGTATTGAAGTGTGGGAACCATAGTCCTCTTCCAGTGTTCAAATCCTGGGTTTATCCCTTCCAGGTAGGACATCGGAAGAGTTTCCTTAGAGGAGTATCACAAAGTAGAGTGGATTGACTAGGAGCTTGGAAAGATACGCCCAAGTCCTAACTCCCAGGATCTGTAAATGTGACCTTACTTGAAAATAGGGTCTTTGCAGATGTAATTTAAGGATGTTGGGATGAAATAATCCTATATTTCATGTGGACCCTAAGTCCAGTGAGGACTGTTCTTATAAACAACAGGAAAGGGGATGTGGGCACAGAGAGAAGGTGGCTGTGTGAAGAGGGGAGCAGGGACTGTAGTGGTGAAGCTCCATGCTGAGGGATGCCCAGGGTGCCAGCAGCCGCGAGAAGCAGGGGGCAGGGCTGGAACAGCTTGTCCCTCAGGGTCTCCGGAGGGAATCATCCCTTCTAACACCTTGATGTTGGACTTGGAGCCTTCAGGACTGAGAGGGAGTAAGTTTCTGTTGTTTTAAGCCCTGAATTTGTGATACTTTGTTATAGCAGTTCTAGGAAACTAACACACCAACCCAAGGAAAAAATCCTAAAGATGTTTACGTCAGAAATCGCCCAATCAAATAGTCCAGAGAATTCTACAGTGAAGTCCACTAGTCAGTAAGCTCCACTTGTGAACAGAGAGCTTCCAACCAACTTTTCATTGCCTTGGTTTTAAACATGTTTTTAAATAGTCAATTTTAAAGATGGATTTTATTCCTGCACTGTTGGTGGGAATGTAAATTGGTGCAGCCACTGTGGAGAACAGTGTGGAGGCTCCTTAAAGAACTAAAAATACTCTTACCATATGATCCAGCAATCCCACTCCTGGGTATGTATCCAGAGGAAACTCTAATTCAAAAAGATACATGCACCCCAGTGTTCATAGCGGCATTATTTACAATAGCCAAGACATAGAAGCAACCTAAATGTCCATCGATTTATGACTGGATAAAGAAGATATAACATGTATATACAATGGAATACTACTCAGGCATAAAAACAATGAAATAATGCCATTTGCAGCAACATGGATGGACCTAAGAGATCGTCATTCTAGGTGAAGTAAGCCAGAAAGAGAAAGAAAAGTACCATATTATATCACTAATATACAGAATCTAAAACAAAAAAAAAGAAGAAGACTACGAACTCATCTACAAAACAGAAAGAGACTCGCAGACAGAGTAAACAATCTTATGGTTACTGGGGAAAGGGAGTGGAAAGGGATAAATTTGGGAGTTTGAGATTTTCAAATACTAGCCACTATATAATAATAGATTTAAAAAAAGGTTTCTTCTGTACAGCACAGGGAACTATATTCAATATCTTGTAATAACCTTTAATGAAAAAGAATATGAAAACTAATATATGTATGTATATGCATGACTGGGGCGTTGTGCTGTACATCAGAAATGACACATTGTAACCATGCTTCAATTAAAAAAAAACTGTACAGCATTGACTGCATTATATAAATGTAAGGAATCATTATTAAAATAAATCTAATTTTCCTGAAGTTATTTTAGCGCCAATTGCCTAGTGTAGAAATGTCAATCATCAGTGTTGAGACAGTGAGTGGCTTGGACACTGACAGCAAACAAGACTTTCAGATGAGTTCCATGGAAAACAGGGAGACAGTGTTTCTGTGTCACCTGAACAGCTGTGTCATATAGAAAGCACAACACGGGGACAGAAAGGACAGTAGAGAGCATAAACCTATGCTGAACCTTCATTCATACAGTAAAACCCCCATATAGCTTTCAAAGTGAGGTCTGAAAAATGCTGTTGTGTAAAATGTAGCTTTTGCTCTTGGGAAGTGAATTAAACGAGAGCAGGGATGGAGGTAGTAGGATAGGAGCTGATGGACTTACATTTCAGTTCTCATTATTATGAGGTTTTACGCTTTCACTGAGTTAGTCCTTACTACTTGAATTTTGGAGTGGTTCCCAGTAGCTCCTTTATGGTGCCTAGAAAATTGTGGGTTTCCTGGAATGCCTGCTGGTATTTTCACCAACTGAATGAATACTTTTCAAATGTGGTGGGTTTTGCTAGTACCTTTGGCTTTGTATCTGAAGGTAGTTAACGTGTTCTCAGCAGCAGCAAGCTCCAGCCCAGGGTGATGGGTGTTGTTTGTTTGTTTTCATTACTTGGCTCTCATGGGCTCTGGTAGACTGCCTGAGTCTAGTTCAGGGCTCCTCCCTCTCTGGACAAATGGCTTTGTAAACCAAATAATTGCAATGTAAACTCAGTCTTTCAACAGCACATATAGTTTTTTTATCAACTTGCTTCTTTTTATTTTGTGAGAAATCACTTATCTTTTAGACTGCATGTGGTAAGTCTCTCTGGCTTATAGCAGACAGGTGAATGAACTGCTCAAAGCCAGACGGGGTCAGGAGAGTTCCTTGCAGGTAGCGTGGTTTTATTTATTTATGGCATTTTTGGGTGGTGTCTAGTAACATAGGCCTCTGAATGGAGTATAGATGATAAAATTTACTCAAAGGATGCATTAGCCATTATGCAGCTGGTTTTGGGGAAAAGGCATTCTGTGCTCTTTCAAACATGCACAAAAAGGCTGCATAACACAGCTTTTTTCCCCCCTGCAAAACGTTAAATGCTATTAAATAGACTGTTTGAATTAGATTTCACTAAAACGTAAGTATTGCACCTAAGAGATAATGGACTTTCTGGAGAAATATCATTGAAATAAAAAGTACTGGCTCATAAGTTAGTTTCCTCTATTATTATTTGTTAGTATAGCTAAGTATCACAGATTGTGGAGCTGAAAGGATTTTCGATCAAAATATCACATTTTCTGTTAGTATTTAAAGAAATTATTCCCAAAGAGTTTGCTTTTCCCAGTGGCACTAAGTAATGTACATGCAGCACCTTGAGACTAACTCAGTAATATCGGCATATACTGCTTTTTTGGTGCCATATATTGTTCTTACAAATACTAATTCATTTAATCCTCATAACTACTTTATAAGGTAGCCACAGAGGCGGTAAGTGACCTATTTAAGATCACATTGTTAATTACATGAGCCAGCTGATCTGAACATAAGCACTCTCGCTCCAGAGTTCTCTGTTCTCTGTTAAGCTAGCTGCCTCACCCTTTTTTTTTTTTAAATTTTCTTTTGCTAACCTTTGTATTCTTGAATGAACATGGCAGGCTGCTTTCATGATTTGGTGGAAGGATCTGTAGATACACACACACAAGTGGATTTACCTAGAACATTCCGTCTTGATAGGGAGTCATTTTCTTTCTACGTATAATTTATGATTAGCGAACTTCACTGTTTGTGTAGAAAGCATTATTTTTGCAAATAGCTACTAGCTTCTGGTGAGTGGGTTTTTGGCAGTGCATCTGCACTGGTTATTGACTTGAGCTTATTAATTCTATTGCTTCACGGAGAACATTTGTCTAGTAGTTGAAGGACTGTTTCACTGATTAAATCTGAAAGGTGTATAGGAGTATTGAGATTGCTTAAGTGTTTTTGCAAAGCTTAAGTGGTTATGACCCTAGTAACCTCAAACACTGCTCATTTAACCATTTTGTACTGTGTCAAGAATGCTTTAAAAAAAATCAGTAGGCCTTTTTAGCATAGCAGAAAACATCTTATTTTACTGAAAGTACTCTACTATTGTTTGGTTTTGTTTTAGATGAATAATGTGACAACAGACTATTGTATTGACGTCATAAGGAAATTTGAAGTTTCAGAAGAAAATAAGGCAAAAAATGTCCTTGGCGTAGAAGGTAAAATAACCAGTATTCTTAATCTCTCATTTCTCAATCTGTTTGCTAAATTAAATTCTAGCAAAAATTTTAGGAAAGGAAATCAGGAGATATCCTTGGAATTACAGGTGCTTCAGATAAAACCCACAACACACACATACTTTTCTACAAAACAGATGCCATGATATTGCTGTTTCTCTTACTGTTGCAATGACAGTATGCATTTTCCACTCCAGGTAAGTCAGCTTGATGTCACTGTGTGTGATAGATGCCAAGAAATATCTTGACTTTTCTCAGATGGCTAATTTTTTAGAAATAGTCTCATCCTGATAACTTCATGAAGGGAAATTTGGTCCTAAAATAAGTACTCTATGAAACTAGTGACTTGAATGTAAACATACTTATTTAAAAATGTTAGCAAATTAACTTGTTTCACCTAGTTGGTAGTGGTAAAAGATTGTAGGAATCACAAATTCCATTAATACAACTATCTAATTTTATAGTTGAGGAAAGTGAGGCTTAAAGAAATTAATTTTCCCATTGTTACACACGTAGAATCTACCTACTAGGATCTTACATATAAATGATACAGTGTGAGTATAGCTTCTTGTACCTATAAGTTATATGTGTTTAAAATATGTGAGGAAATAAATTGTGGGCTGCTACCCAAGAGGAGAGCAGGTCCCAGGCAGGACTGATAATCTTTTTTTTTTTTTAAATGGAGATTAATTAATGGGGATTAAACCCAGGACCTTGTGCATGCTAAGCATGTGCTCTACCACTGAGCTATACCCTCCCCGCCAGGACAGATAATCTTAATGAAAGACCCCTGGGGCACCCCACTGCCCTGAAGAGCATCCAAAGCCATGGCTTACCTTGTTGGCCTCTTGTGTCCCCAAACAGGCTCGTGTGGACAAGGGGGTTTTGATACCATATGTGTACTTCCAGGGATGGAGGCTAATTAAACTGAAGGGAGATGATTTAAAATGTATATAACTAAAAACTATTTTAAAAACCACCAGAGAAGAGAAACTAATTTGGACCTTTCTTTACCAAGAAATGAATCCTTTCCTTGGTAGGGCCTTGACAGGTGGAATTAAACATGACTTCTAAGTGGTAGCCATAAAGATGGGCATGAAGACATTCTCCAGCATTTCAGAGGATATTTACAGATAGTTTTACCACCGGATTCTTGAAGACTTGAAATAATTTACCCTAATAATCATTCCACTTAGGTGCTGGTAGGACATTCATGTGTTTATTGGTATATTAATAAATGCCTCTCCTACCCAAGCACTATGATTTTGAAAAACTACAGGAAACCTGATGGAGTTTTCTACGTAGTTTTTAAGCACTTTTTCACAGTTATCAGATGTGCTAGCAATTGGCAGCATCTTCCCAAACCAATTTCATAGTCAAGGAATTGTACCCTGAATTTAGGCTGTGCCTAACTTCTGACCTGTGACCTCAACCATGGCACTGACAATACTGTTTTTCAGATCAACTTAATAACCTATCAAATTGCTGGTGATCACTTAGTATAAATACGGCTTTAACAGTGCATCAGTCACCCATCAGGTCACGTGGCATAATCAAAGCTTGAGTTCAGTAGTATCTGAATAGCTTTGCAGTAAGTCTCCTCCGTCCCCCGTCAAAATTCTTAGAGGGTCTGTTTTTCTGTAGATTATGTTTAAACTGCTACTCCCCAAAGTCATATTTTAGTTTTTGACACTGTCTATTTGACCTGAAGCAAATCTCTCATTCATTGCCCACTGTTCCCTGCAAAGTCTATCCTGAATGTAAATAAGATGATCACTATGGGCATACTTTGGCCTTTTTTGTCCTTGTTAGAGTCAACTGAGTATAGACGCTTTAAAGCTATAGAGCATCACTCGCTCTCTCTCTTCCAAAGGCTTCACGAACTTCATGCGTAGTCCTGCTTGTGACATATTTAACCCACTGCACCATGAAGTGTACCAGGACATGGATCAGCCCCTTTGCAACTACTACATTGCCTCTTCCCACAACACATACCTGACCGGGGACCAGCTCCTGTCTCAGTCCAAAGTGGACATGTACGCCCGGGTGCTACAAGAGGGCTGTCGCTGCGTGGAAGGTACGTGCTGTGTCTGAGCTCAAGTGTGTGTTGATGAACGTGTCCTTTAGTCAGTCAGATATCCTTATAAATAAAGGAGACCTAAAAAATACACTCACACTAATCAGAGCCATTTTTTTTCTCATTGTAAAGTCATTCTTAAGTCATAATCCTCTCCCCCTCTTCCTTATAGTATAGTCATGAGGGAGAGACTTGTGTGCTAGCAGTTGCGAAGCACACTTTCAGTTGCTGGAAAATTGTGATGAAGATGAAGATTTTCCTAGAAAGATTTTTTAAAAACTTTTGATTAGACAGTGGCAAAAATAGCTCAGGGTAACTATTTGTTTTCAAGATAATTAATGGTCTGTCAATCAGTCAACATTTACCATATTTCTAGGGGCTTCCTGGGGGTGAAGACACAGATGTAAGACACGATTTCTGTCTTCAAGGACCTCAGGGTATAATAGAAGGAGTGGACATTAGAAACAGTAGTGCAGTGAGAGAACTCACCAGGTGAATGGTGTCTGTGGTAGAGAAGTGCTGTGGAGAGTAAGACGTGAGGTAAAACGCAATGAGAAATCAGGTAGGCTGGGAGGCGGACGTGGGTCGGTGATAAAGTGTTTTGAGTTCTGTGGTGAGGAATTTCAATTTGAGCTTTTGGTAGCAAGGGTCTAGTGAATTGTTTTAATACCTATAATGAAATGGCCAGACTTGCAATTTAGAAAGATTGCTTGGGCAGCAGTGTAGGAGGGTAATTTAAAAAATATTTATGTATGTATGTTTTGGAGGGGGCAGATTAGAGCAAGGAGCATGCTGGGAAGGCTGTTGAGATGACTCAAAGGAGGGATTATAAAAGCTTGGACTAAGTGAGAAAGAGATGATGATATGGGTACTAATGAAGTGAGCTTAACAGGACCTGGTGAGAGCAGTAAAGGATGTAAGGCATGAGGGGAAGAAATGAGTGAATGGTGGTGCCCCCACATTCATGAGGAACTGAGTGGACGAGCATTAACCAGTTCAGTTTTCCACCAGCTGAGTTTATATAGTGACTTTGTAACATGTACGTGGAGATTTGTATCAGTCAGTGGGATAACAATGTCTGAACTCAACAGAAGGAGCCAGGCAGGATAAAGCTTTCACAGTTCTGAGTTTCGTAGGTGGTAGTGCACAAGATCACTTAGAGAGATCTTCGTGTATAAGCGTACACGAAAGTGTGCAGAGTCACTTAGGGGACTGGAAAAGGGAACAAGGCCTGAGGACTTAAGCCATCCAATAGTTAGAAGTAGAAAGAACAAGGGGACTGATGAAGACAACTAACACACAGCAGGCACTTGGACTTAAGGGATGAAATGGTCAAAGAATGTCCCATGCAACAGAAAAATAAAGATTAAGTATCCAGTCTGGTTGCATTTGACAGCTGGAGGGTTCCAAGTGTCCTTTGCTCTATGGTTTTAGTGGGTGATGGTCGGGTAGCTGATCTGCTCTGGATTAGTCACTTAGCATTCTTCTGCATGAGAAGAAGACTTGAGGATACAGGGTTGGGAAAGTTTTGAGACTTGGAAGAGGAGGAAATGAAGATACAGGTTTGTTTTTAGATGGGATAGAGGACAGGAGATTTTGGAAGTGTTCTTGCCTGAAAGCATCTCCTTCCTCAGGATGGTAGAAGAGAGCACTGTCCACTAAGTGTAGAGTGGGCGGAGGCTGGCTGGGGCTTAAGATCAGCAAACAGTAGGAAAGGAGTTGACAAGATAAATTGGGGAAGTCCTCGCTAATTTCAAAAGCAGCCTTTAACAAAACAGTCTGTTCATTATCCAAAATTGGCATGTTTAGACTTCTCCCACCCCATTCTCAATAGATTAGGTATAAGGGCAATGAAGACAGATGATAGGATTGATCCAAACCTTTGGATTTCTAGGTCATGTGAAATATCTTCAAAATGCTTGTGAGAGCTCTTTTAAGTAATTGACAGTAGGTGTATGAACTAGGAAAGGAAATGAAGGAGCCACAGAATGAGGTTAAGAGACTAGAAGACAAAACAAAACAAAACAAAACACCCCCCAGAACTATGGAGAATGTTGTCAACACATATACAAAACACAAGAACAGAGAACTATTAACACAAGGTGGGATTCTGGATGTAGTAGCAGGTGATGACTATATCCAGAGTGCGTCATGGGTGAGTGTGGTTAGAGCGAAGCAAGGAGTTGTTGGCTTTGAGGACTGGAAGCTAAGAGATTGGGTGGATTGGCCACATGGACTTTTAACTCAAAGGATGCTGATGTGGGGGTAGAAGTTAAAAAATTAAAAGATTAAAAGTAGGCTATTAAAAACTGTAAACCAGATATTTAAGTTCAAAAAGAATGCTATAGAAAAGGCACTTGGAAGATGCCAGAAAGGTAGAGATGGATAAAGGGAGGTTTAAAAGTGGGGGGCTTTGTTTATGAATGTAGAACCATTGTTTGAAAGTAGCAGTAAAGACCACCTCATTCTGTGATGTCTACAAAAAAGCGTCTGTGGAGACAGGAAGCAGTGTCCTCCATGTAAACTGGTTTTGAACCACAATAAGGAGGATGAGGAGGAATTCCAAAGAGTCTGATGATGAAGGGGAATTTGTTTATGATGGAATGGAGATTCCATGGAGCAAAGGGGAATTGCTTTTTGGTGGGAGCATACTAGGAGTCGGCACTAGGTAACACGTTGTTCTTGGGAAATTATTCAAATAAAGCAGGAGGGCAGTGGTAAGTGGAATAATAATACTGGTAAGTGGAGGAGCCTTTCTTTGTCAAATAATTTCTGACATGAAGAATTTTCTGCTACAAAAGTGAAAGATGTAATGTTATAGCAATAGTAGCAATAATGTTATTAAGGTAAATTAGCACTTTTAAAAATGGACAGGTATTGAAAACTATCTACATTGCAGAGTCATTAGGACTACTACATGTTTAGCACTCTGGGTATGTCTGGTTTAAGACATGGCATTTTTGCAGTAGGTGCAAAGAACACCTACTGACAATAGTGACTGATAATTGAGTAGCTTAAGCAACTGAATAATGAAGATGCTTATAAAATATTCACATAGAGAAAAACCTTTCAAGCAACAAAAGGTCTTGAGGTGACATTCTGTTCTCAGCCATTATTCAACCCTTTGTTCACGCAGCACTCAACAAGTTTTATAAGTCTGACATGCAGAGAGATGCCTGGGGCACACACCCGCCCTGGATTCGGAGTGGTGGTTGTCTGTCACTTTAAATGGTGACATTTTCTTGGAGGCCAAGTATGGAAAATGGCTTCTAGTGACGCCATGAAGTGATAGTCAACTCCGACAGCTTTGCAGTTTTGTTATTTGTGTCCAATATTCTATTTCTTTTGCTTTTTAGGTCTTTCAGGTACCCAGTCTTCTCTTTTTTGATCTCACTGTCCAAAATCAGTGTCTACCCAAGCTTAACCATGTTCCTGTGATGAGCTCCTTACTGAATCAGATCTTCTAGTTCTCCAGCTTTGTCTGGAATATTTAGCAGGGAAGTTACCTGATTAAGACAACTGATTGTAAGGCACAAATAATTTTTAGTTTCAGCTTTTTGAGGGATCTTTTAATTTTAAATTCCACTTTTAGAAATTGTGTGCAGTAGGTGATATTGAATATGGACCTTCTCTTGTACCTTCTTACTAGAACCTCCTTGTCTAAAAGGCGTTGGTTGCTCCAGACATTCCCACAAACTCAGAATATGCACAGCTACGGTATAATTTTAAAAATTGTGCAATCTCTCAAATATCTCCCTCGCCAAGCTTGCATCAGCAAATGCCTCCTCTGTTATTTGGCTTGAAATTCTTACTATTGGAATAATCTCTGACTGGACAGTGAAAGTCAAGCTGCTGTTTCTGGAAGGTTTTGTTGAGAAGAATTATATTTCTCCGGGAGACTTGGTCAGCTTTGTGCTAGCTCCATTTCTGTTTGGAACCATGGTTGTCAGCTTGGCTTTGAATGTACTGTAGGAAGGAACAAGGAAACCACTATGATTTCATCCCCGTTTGTGGGCTAGATTCTGGCTAAGTCTGTACATTCTCATCCATTTAATTTTTATCACACTAAGGAAGGTAGAGCAATCTTCTGAAGAAGGCACCCTAACTTGGGGTAGGGTTGGTGGCTCAAGGTCCTGTCACTAGGAAGCTTGGAAGCTGGGACTTAAACCCAAGTTGTCTGACTCCCCCACTTATTCAGGAAGCCTATGTGCTTATTGGAGGAACAAGCATTGAATGACATGACCAGCCCAAGGGAAGATCAAATGGGGGTCCTCAGGTCACATAAGGAAGGTTAGAAAGCACGACACACAGCACAGAAGGGAGATGGGCTTTAAAAGGGGGCATTTGCTTGGCTTAGAATTAGGCCTGGCATCTGAATATCTAGATGTTCCTGAAGATTTTAGAACCTGATGGCACGATCTTCCATGCTCTTTCTTTCAGTCCCATAATTTGAAGATTTTAGCTTTCATTTCAAGCTTGAGCCTGGAGGGGCCGATGTGTGTACACCCAGTGATACTTTATCTACCTTGCGTCTGGATGAAGTTGTTTTTATTCTTACACAGCTGCAGCTAGGATTTAAGGAGCTTGATTTATAGAACGTAGCAGGTCATGGATTGAAAATTTCAGGTCCCACAAATAATCTTCTGAAGTAGCTTTTGCCAAGTATTGCGCTTAGCAATGGAGAGTAATGATTCTGGACAGGTTCTTTATGGTATTGTGACCTGAAGAATCTCTTTACTTTCAAGCTTCTGTTTTAATAATATCATGTTTTCCACCTCCATTAGTTCAGCTGCAGCAACGTCCCCGGTCAGGATATACACGACATCTTAGGGAAGACTAAGAAGTCTTTTTTTGGCGAAGTGAGTTTGTCAGCAAATCAAATTGACTTTTTTTTTTTTTTTTACGTGGCCTTCCATTCCCCTGATTTTCAGCCCTGGTTGCTTAATAAATATGAACGTTCTGTCCAGGGGATTTTCACTCTCATTATGGAACTGATGTTGCATTGCTGGTGTAATCGGTGTACAACTTTTCCTGTGAGCTCTGGGAGCACCATCAGGGTGGAACATTTTTAAGTTCCATTATGAAAAGCTGTCATGGTGGCGGTGCAGCTGGCCTTCAGAACTGACCACCTGTTTGTGAGGGTGCTTCCAGGGGCCTCGAATGTGTGGTCTGATTGAAAAATAGCCCTGACTATTTTGTGGCTAGGAAATTGGTTAGAGGATTTCTGCTTTGCCAACATTCCCGTTATAGCACTAGGTCTCTCAGGAGCCCTTCATGGCCGTTTGGACTCGGCTATGGATGCCACGCGTTCGGACCATTTGAGAGTGTTGTTATCCTCATTTAACAGACAAGTGATAAAATAGACCTAAAAAGTGAACTTTGGGAGAAGCATCCTCAACTGTGGATATTCTGCCTGTGTTGTAAGTATAAGAGAGCACCTTCTTTCATGACCAATGCAGTGTCTTTTTTTTTTTAAAACATGGTCAATTATAAAAGTTAGTATTAATGTGACAATAATTTGTAACTCCACTTTTTGTTCTCTATATGACTTAAGAGACTAACACATTTATTTTTATTTTTTTATCATTTTTCAGTTTTATTAGGTACAATTTGACTGCACAGATATAATATATTGCATGTAAATACATATGTACAATATACTGGATTGCTTCTAAGAACAGTTTAAAGCTTTAGCTTTTTAAAGTTACATAGTTGTCAAAGGAATAAAGCCAACCACAAAATAAGATTCAGCAGAATGCAGTAATCCAATCATAAAGAACAGTCAAATGTACTTACACATATTCAAGAAGTCAATCATCTAAGTTATAAATAATAAGTAGTTCATTTGTGTCCTTTTTTTTTTTAGATTCCACATATAAGTGATATTGTATGGCATTTTTCTTTCTCTTTCTCACTTACTTCACTTAGAATGATGATCTCCAGGTCCAACCATGTTGCTGCAAATAGCATTATTTCTTATTAAGAGATATTTTTATCTGTGTATGATAATCAAGTCAGTGTGGCATTGCCCTTTCTACTTTGCCTTCTTTTTGAAAAGAAATTAGCTCATTTATAAGGAACACGTTATGCTCTTTTTCTCCCAAGGGTATAAATTGGAGCATATTGTTTAAGTTATATACTTTTGAAACATCTGTTTGTTCTTTCCACGCCTGTATCTAAAGACAAATTAAAGAATGTCAAGTACAGATACAGATGGAGTTTCTCTTCTGAGAAGATACCTTTATATATTTGACCTCATTTATAGGCCCAAAGGAACAGTGTAACACCATATGATAGCACTCCAAAATACTTGTTCTTAAACTTTGTTTCCAGTATTTCTATGGTATTAACCTTGAAAGTTCTTTCTCCTTTTACATTTTCCATTTTCCCCCTTAAGAATGTTTTAATAGGCCATGTTTAATTGAAATATGTAACTGTATTAGTAAGGGAACAGAACTAACTCATCTCTTTTCTTTTTTCTTTTCCTCCCTTCCCTTCCCTTCCCTTCCCTTCCCTTCCCTTCCCTTCTCTTTATTTCTTTCCTTCTTTCCTTTCTTCCTTTCTTTCTTTCTATCCTTCCTTTCCTTTCCTTTCCTTTCCTTTCCTTTCCTTTCCTTTCCTTTCCTTCCTTTCCTTCCTTCCTTCCTTCCTTCCTTCCTTCCTTCCTTCCTTCCTTCCTTCCTCTCTCTCTCTCTCTCTCTCTCTCTCTCTCTCTCTCTCTCTCTCTCTCTCTCTCTCTCTCTCTCTCTAAGACAGACAGAGACAGGGAAGAAAGAAGAAAGGAAAGAGACTTTTGACTTTTCTCGGGTCTGACAACCCGTGTCCTTATTCCTACTTTGCAATGGTTGATTGGCAGTGGGAAGTAGTTACCTCACTTGGACACACATTTCCTGTTGGACTGCTGTGCTTATTGTTGTAACCAGCTAGGTTCTTGTTGGTATTTGAATTTGTGACCCCCTCTCACAAGGAAGGGCAGAGTCATGGGAACTGGCAAGGTTCTATGGGGGATCCTCGTTTAGGATCTAAATCCTTGAGCAAGGATTTGATTCCTGATTGGGATATAGATGAGCGAAGTGAAAGAGGGCATCTCAGTTGACCTTAAATGAAAGAAGCAAAGGCACAGGAGTAGGATTGTAGGTGAGAAAGTGGGACTAACTGGAAGAGCAAGTCTGAGTTCGGGTGTAGGAGAAAGTAAGTTGGACGTGTCAAACAGGAGCTAGGATATTAATTATCTGGTTTCTTTAACAGTTAACCCTAAAATCTCTGTGCCTTAAAACAACTGAAGTTGATTTCTTATGTGAAACCCAAAATAGCTGTTCCTAATGGGCGAATCTTTCCAGTAGTGATTTCGGGGTGCAGTCTCTTCCCCTCTGTATCTGTGCCGTCTTCGGCACCTGACTTCTGGAGTCACGGCAGAAGAGGAGAGGGCACGGATGACTGTGTAGGGCAGGCTTTCCTAGACCGGACCTGGAAGTGGTGCACATCATTTCTGCTCATATTTCAGGGTCATGTCCTGCTATAAGCGAAGGCTGGGAAATACAGTCCAGCTGTGAGCCAGGGCAAAGCAGAAAACAGGCTTAGCTGAATGGCTAGCCAGTCTCTAGCACCGGAGATAGGGACCTTGGGGTTAAGCAGGCAGGAGCTGCTATAGGATGTTTATTAATAGTCTGCTGAGTACATGCTATGTGTTGGATGCTATGTAATGCACTGAGTAGGATTTTGAGCAAAGTCGTCACGTGGAGAAAGCAGTGTTTTGAGAAATTAGTCTGGTGGCAGACTTTAAAACAGGAGAAGGCAAACTCAAAGTCAGGGAGGATGCTGGGGAGGCTGTTGGGCCAGTGGGGGTGTCCATACATGTAACAATGTCAATATTATCAGTAACAGTAATCGTTACTATGTGCCACGCAGGACTATAATCAACTTCACATGTACTTATACATCACTCAAGTTTATGATTCAAGTCTTGTTATGAGTCTTCTTTTATGGATGGGGAAGCAGTACCTTAAATTATTAAATCATTTGCCCATATTCACATAAATCTTAGCAGGGCCTGAGGATTTGAACTTAGGAAGTCAATACTATTTTAAAAGTACTGTAGAATTAATAAAATGGAAATAAACCTAATGGAAGCACACTGAGTTTAAGTGAACAATGATGAAAAACCTTGTTACTGATTTGAGAGGGTGATTGTGACTTTTTAAAAGACTTTATAATAAACTGAAGAAGTAAAATTAGAGAAACAAACTGTTGAGCAATATCACTGTCCTTGGTCACACTTGGCTGGATTTAGCTGAATTTCTAATGAGAGTTCTTGGTAAATGCTAAACTGCTTGTGAATATGACATCTTTGTTAACTATAAGCACTCACAATAAATCGTTTATAATCTTTAATTCTTATTTTTTCAGTATTATTGACCAAAGTCTATTTTTCATTCAGGTTTCTTTTGTTTTTTTCCCCCTAATGTCCTCTTTCTAGGATCCAGGATCCCACCCAGGAGGCCACATTCTGCTTAATCATCACTTCTTAGGCTCCTCTTGGCTGCGACAGTTATTCTTATTCTTTTTTAAATTGAGACGTAGTCAACTAAAAATGTTATGTTAGTTTCTGGTGCACAGCATAGTGATCCAGCTATACACACATATATATGTTCTTTTTCATTATAGGTTATTACAAGCTGTTGAATATAGTTCCCTGTACTATACAGTAGGGCCTTGTTGTTTATTCTGTGCATAGTAGTTTGTATCTGCTAATCTTATACTCTCAATTTATTCCTGCCCCCTCTTCCCCTTTGGTAACCGTAAGTTCGTTTTCTGTGTCTGCAAGTCTCTTTCTGTTTTATAATAAGTAAGTTCGTTTGTGTCATTTTTTAAGATTCCACATATAAGTGCTGTCATATGGTATTTGTCTTTGTCTGTCTGACTGACTTAGTATGATAGCCTCTGGGTCCATTAATTCCTTATTCTGATAAATATGCCGACACACTCATTTCTGTCTGACAATCTTTGTCATGATCAGAATACCTATAATCTCAAATAATAAACTTAAAATAATGCTTGTCTGATGTTTCCAGAAATATCAGGAAACACCAGAAACTTTGGGTTGTTGATGTGACGTTCTGTTTTGGCAGTTGACTGTTGGGATGGCCCCGACGGGGAGCCCGTAGTGCACCATGGTTATACTCTGACTTCAAAAATCCTCTTCAGGGACGTGGTGGAGACCATCAACAAGCATGCCTTTGTGAAGAACGAGTAAGTGGAGCACCATGGGGGAGCCGAGCCCTGCCTGGCGTGCCCGGCTACCAAACCACACACCTCCTCGGAGTCTTCATCTGCCTTTCTCCTATCCCCCGTTCTCTCCTTCCTTCCGAACAAACACTGTGAACAAAGAGTATGGGCCCCATGTGTACACTTTCTTGTGCTCCCTCTTTTCCTGACCCCATTCTCACTCAAAATGTTGCCTCCTCGAAGCACGTTCTTATGACAAGTGGCCTCAAAATTTCTAAACCCAGGACATACAGAGCATCTATAAAGTTTAGAAACACAGGTTACTAAATAGCTTATTGGTTTCATATTACAATACAATAAAATAGAAATATCTTGGTTTCCTGACGTGCTGGATGTTCTATGTATATTAAGGATCTGGAGTTCTTATTTGATCCCAGTTACTTGACCCCTCCTTGGCATTGGATAATGGTGATTATTTTCTCCTCTATACTTGCTTTTTTTTTTGGCTTCTATTATAACATTCTCTCCTCTGCTGCTGCCATGGCTTCTCACTCATTTTCTTTGGTTTATGGTCTTTTATTCCATTTCCTCATTCCTTTAATAGCCACTATTTCATAAGTTGCCCTTGGTTTACTTTTTGGTTATTTGTCAATTATGTATCCAGAATGTTTTCTCTAAGTTTCAGAGATATATAGAAAAATTCTTAGTAAAAATTTATGAGTATCCCGTAGGTACCTCAAAATCCACAAATTTCATTATTTATTCAGACATTTATTCCAATATTGAATGGTGCCCACTCTAGGCCGGGCATGCTATGATAGGTGCAGGGAGCCGTGACACTGAACAAGGATAAGACTCCTACCGTCATGGGGCGTCCATCCCAAATTGAACTCAGCATCTCATTCTGCCAAACTTCCTCTTGTGCCATTTCCTCCTAGGTAGGTGGGTGGTAGTGTTTACCAGTGGCTTTAGCCAGAAACTGGGAGTCATTCCAGATTGAGCCAGTCTAATCTTGTCCATTCTACTTCCTAAATTATCTTTTGACTCCATTGCCTTCTCTTCATTTTCATTGCCTTTGGCTCATCCTCCACACTGGTGCAGTAGTTTCCTTTCTGAAAATATAAGCAGATGTTTTAATTCTTAAAGTCCTTCAAAAGCTCCTTGTTTACACAGTCATGCCTCCCATCCATGCCCCCTCACCTCTTCCTGCTCTTGCTCTTCCAGGATTTTCTGCTACCATCAGTCCGCAGAGATTTCGGCATCTGCCTTCATTGACTATTTTGGAGTCTCTGGGGCTCACAGTGCTTTCACAACTCCCCGCCCTTACCTGTGCTGTTCTCTCCGGCTGAACACTCGTCCCCATCATTCCACCTGCCAAATTCTTGCTCATCCTGGGACTGCATAGGTGTCCCTCTGGCAAACTCAGTGATATCACCACTGATTTGAAGCTCCCTTTCTCTGTCCTTAGCACCCTGAGCATAGTTCTACAGCATAGTTCTATCATATCATACAGCAGCCTCTAACCATCGTTGGTTACTTGCCTTCTTTTACATCTTGAGGACCATGAACTCATTGATATGGAGCTGTGTCTTATTCATTCTTTACTGCCCAGCCAGTGCCTGCAATATACTAGACATTCAAGAAATGATTCTTGAAATTAAAAGAGGCAAATTAAAACCACAATTGCATAAAATTAATTTTAATTAATTATAAACATTAATAGCCTTTAAAATTTTAAATAATTTGGTCTTCTCATTAATTAAATATGTGCTTAAAATATGAGCTGTTCCGATAAGAGAGACTTGCTGCATAGCAGGTTTGGTTTCTGGCATTTTCTACATGGAAGAATCTTGAGTACTGAATTCTGATGGCTCTTTCCTACCTTGATGGCTACTAATCAGCCAAGTTGATAAAGTGATTTGCCTTTATTTTCCAATATGTGAAGTAAAGCGTTGAGAAGACCTGCTATCTGTATACCTTGGAGGATCCTCTGGGGACTTGACAGTGCTAACTTCAAATCTGGGAATCCCTAGGAGAAAGGCACTTCAAATTAAAGCAGTTAAAAAGCTTGTTTAGCAAATTTTAAAAGTTCAGTGTTTTTCTTAAATTTTAGTTGCATCTTTACAACTAAATTTTCTCAGCGTTGGAACCACTGACTTTTGGGGCCAGATAATTCTTTGTTGTGGGGAACTGTCTTGTGCATTGCAGGATGGTGGGCCAGTGTTCTTGACTTCTACTCACTAAATACCAGGAGCAACCCCCGCCTCCCCACCTGCCCTGGTGTGACCACCAAAAATGTCTTCAGACACTGACACATGTCCCTGTGGGAGAGGTGCTGCAGCCACACCCCTCCCCTGTTGAGAGGCACGGCTTTACACTAAGCACCATTAGATGCTAATAGGCTTTTTATAAACACATTGATAATTTTAAAATTCATTGCTACAACTCCCTGATGTGATTGCATAGACAACTCAGGGTTGCTAGTTTGTTGTTGTTTTTCTCTTCCCAATGCTTCTGGGGTAAAACCCATGTGAGGACAGAACAGCAAACAGATTAGAGTCCGGTAACCAGACCAACCTCAATCACAACGGTTTATCTCTTACGTTACCCCCGGCGTCAGGTTTACTAATGAGGATAGAATGTAATTTCAAGAGGTCACAGCCCGTACTGTGGAGCTCGTGCCTGTCATACAAGCCCAGAAACAAAGGTTTTTCTCTACACGGCTGTATTCGGCAATTTAAATACTGGTTTGCGTATTCTGGAAAAAATATATTTCCTATGACTTTGGAAGATTTGTGATAGAAAGCCAGAAAAAAAGGAAATAAGCCTGAATTTGGAATAATTTCTTATTCTGAGGAAAAAACAAAATCAGAGGAGGAGTAAGTAAGGTCATGTAAGCACTCCTGGTCCCTCAGGCTGTGTGTGGTACTCACCGCGCTGGGGTCTCGCATTCTCTGCACAGAAGCCTGAGTGCTGGCGGCAGAGTGAATGCTTGACTTGTCCTTTCTGAAAATAAAGACTATTACATAATTCTATCCAAATGGTTTTGAAGTGGCTGACATAGGACACTATGAAACAGAAAATTCCATGATGGTATTTTATCCTCGATAGTAATTTAGAAGCTGGTTACATATTTTTAGAGTAAATATCTGCATTTAATAATAGTTAGTAGTCTCTTTGATGTTTCTAGACTTTTGAATAAATAAGACAAAATCACAAGTTTTCTTCGATTCTTACCTCTTAAACTTTTCTGTTTTTTTCTTGTAAAAGAGGCATAATATATATAATGTGGGTGATATGTGTATGAGAGTTAGATGCAGAAATTAGACTAAGTCATCCCACATGGATTGGTATTTTGTTCAGCCATTTTGCCTGATAAAATATATTTGGTCAGTGGAGTTTTGTTTTTTTTTTTTTTTTTAATGCATCTCTTATCTTTGTCATTTAAGAAGCATTTTTAATGGCTGCATACTGATCAAATGATAAAATGTTTCATGTATTTATTCATTCAGCCAATAAATAGTCAGAATCTTAAAAAAAAAAAAAGAATAATTTTAATTCCCACCCGTCTCACAACTACTGCCACTAGGATTGTAAGAACATAATGAACACAGAATGACTTTCAAAAGCCCCGTGAGTTGCCTGTCCTCGATGCCTTCATCATGTGTTGCTGTTCTCTCAGGTTCCCGGTCATTCTGTCTATTGAGAATCACTGCAGCATCCAGCAGCAAAGAAAGATTGCTCAGTACCTGAAAGGAATATTCCGGGACAAACTCGACTTGTCCTCTGTGGACACCGGAGAGACCAAGCTGCTTCCGAGCCCTCAAAGTCTGAAAGGCAAAATCCTAGTGAAGGTAATTAATTACCTTAGGAATGTAATAAAAGGCATTGATGGCCAACTAAGCCCCCCCTCCCTTAAGGACTAAAAACTGGTTTATTAAGAGAATGAGAGTCACTAGGTGAAGGGTTGTCTACATGGGTGTGTGTACCTGGTTCCAATTTAGTTATAGTCATCCCTCCAGAACAGGCTTCTTACAGACTGACCTTGTATTCTGGGATTATTTTTATGAAGCGGGAACATCAATACTATAAGCCAGGTGTTGAATATTTCTGTCTGCAGCCGTTCACGCTGGAGAGAAGCATGTGTACGGGAGGCAAGGGCCACATGGGAAGAGAGGCTCCTTGTGTCCATATCCGAAAGCGTTTCTTTCAGATTCTTCTCTCCCATTTCAAGCTCCAATAACTGTCTGTCAAAAAAAGGCTTCATGGTTGATCAGCCTTGGTTATGTAAGTGAGAATAACTCACTTCAAAGAGGAGCCCAGGCTCAGACATAGTGCCCCATAGGATTTGTCTGCATGTGGGGGAGCAGTAAGTGAATAGAATGACATTTTATAAACAGATCTTAAGAGGGAGAAAACTTACTACCTGAAATGAATATTGGTAATACAAGGAAGAGCTAGAAAGACAGCTCCTTGAGTTTTCAGATTGCTGACGTGATTTTACTTAATTCCAGTTACTTTTGTGTGTTTGGACTAAAACCATCTTGGATACTTGTATTGCTTTGAGACTAAAAACCTAAGAAAGAGGAATAGAGGATTAATATTCAAGTGGGGTTATATTTTACTTAAAATGGGTGTGCACAGAAACCAGATATCACAGGGGAGGCATAGGAAATTACACTATGAAGTGTAATTTCATAGCAAGACTTTAACTGGGGCTTTGAAGACAGCAAATGGGAAAGAGATAATCATCTTTGGAATTGGTCAAAACCTGTTTTTCTATCGATTAAATGAGAATTATAGGTTAAATCCATCAAAGTGACACTGGGCATTTGTATGTGCAAAAGCATTTTGAATAAAGGTTTCAATTATATAATGCAAGAGATAACATTCAAGGTGAATTTTCCTGAAGTCTTGCTAAAGCAAAGTCATGTAGTGGTAAAAACTGACTTCTGGGTTATGGTCTTGTAAATCTTTCCATGTTCCCTAAATAGTCATGTGCCAAGCAGTCAGAAGTTTAAACTCTGAATGAGTCCATTTGATTGAAATCCTTTCCCTTTGGACAGTGGGACTTAAGGAATATTTGATATGAACTCATTAAATCTCTTGTGCATAACTGAACTTTGAGTCACTTTGACACAGAATGTCCCAGGGCTACTGGGCTCCAGGCTGAACTGGAGCTGGGAGATCTGAGGCGCTTGTAAGGAGAGGCAGTGGTGCGGGCTGCAGGTATTTCAAAGAAGATGAGGTCTACTTGCTAGTAGTAACCTTTGGAAAGGCTATTTTTTCTTTAAATCCTTGAATTTTCCTTTAAAGGAAATTTCCTAGATTTGTGGACCAGCACATTCCCATTGGAAGCAACAACAAAGGAACTGATTTTCTTAGTTTCTTTAGCATCAGCGCGATCTCTGGTCCAAAAGGCAACATTTGAATGACTACTTACTACTTTGGAGACTGGCAAGTTAGTTATTGTAACACATGTACTTTCCAACTGTGTGTGTGTACACACATGTACACACACACACACAAATATATACAGTAGTTCCTTGGTATCCTCAGGGGATTTGTTCCAAATCTGCGATGCTGAAGTCCCTCGTATGAAATGGCCTAGTACAGTAAGCCCTTCACATCCGAGGATTCAAGTAACCCTTGGATACGGAGGGCTGACTCTGTGTGTGTGTGTGTTTGTGTATCCTGAAAAGTAAACAAAAATTTGCTTTTGAACAAAAATGATAACAAACAGCAATTTTCCGTTGACTTGTTGCTGAAAGAAACCTTAACTGGTCCAAGGCTTTTACTTTTACAGATGTGCCAGAAGTGTCAACAGAGTTGTTACCACTCTCCTGGGCTTAGGCAACTAGCAGCTAAGGGGTAGCTATGGTTCCTGTCTCTTGCTATATTTCCATACACCATGGAGGACTTAATCTCATTCTTGAGCGTAACTCCTGCATATAATAGTATGTAGATCAGAAGGGGACAACTAGGTCATTCTTTATTTATACTAAACCACTGTTAAGTTCATAAAATTCTACCTAAGTTTATAATTTAGGAGTAACACTATTAACAACAGGCATTAAAAAACAGTGTTGCTTTCTTTTCCTATCTGCCTGGATACAGTGTCTTTCAAGGACCAGCAGAGGGGAGGGTACAGCTCAGTGGTAGAGTACATGCCTAGCATGCATGAGGTCCTGGAGTCAATCCCCAGTATCTCCATTAAGAAACAAATAAATAAACCCAATTACTCCCCCAACAAAATTTTTAAAATGAAATATAAATAAAATTTTTTAAAAAAAGCATGTTTGGGCAGAGACCAAAGCTACCATTACTTGCCAAAACACACCAGGGTCAATTCCTCCTGATTAAGGGGAAAAGAAAAAAAAAAGGGACAAGCAATATGGAAAAATTTGGCAGAAAATATGGCCCTAATGTCTTTTAATTAGATTTTGAAAAGACTGAAAATGAGGGCACCTTGTGAATACTCTGGGATGGCAGCTTTCTCTTTATTCCCTCACCTGCTGCCACACTTCAGTGAAGGGGATTGGAGCTCAGTGCCGCTGCCAGGCCGGCCCGTCACTAAATGCTCATGATGGTTAAACTTTCCTTTCCTTCCTGTGGTGTCAGAACCAAGTGCATCACTCAAGGGTTGCTATTCCTTATTTGGTAATGTTAGTTTTTAAAAATTGAAGTATAGTTGGTTTACAGTGTTTGTTAGTTTCTGGTGTACAGCTCAGTGATTCAGTTATATATATATTCTTTTTCATATTAGTTTTCATTATAGGTTATTACAAGATATTGACTATAGTTCCCTGTGCTGTACAGTAGGACCTTGTTGTTTATCTGTTTTATGTATAATAGTATCTGCAAATCCTGAACTCCCAATTTGTCCCTCCATCCCCCCTCTTTTAGGTTGAAGAAAATGTTTAAGTATCCAAACTCCCAAGAGGTTTAAAATCAAGAGTTTGGATTCCTTTTTTTTTTTAATTGCAGTATAGCTGATTTACAATGTTGTGTTAATTACTGGTGTACAGCATAGTGATTCATGTATACATATACATGTATTCCTTTTCATATTCTGTTTCATTATAGACCATTACGAGGCATTGAGTATAGTTCCCTGTGCTATAAAGTAAGACTTTGTTGTTTATTTTATGTATAGTAGTGAGTATCCTTAATCAAGTTTTGGTTTTTTTTTCCCCCATTACATAAGTGATTCAGTCAGCTTTGAAACTATCACTAAGCCAAGCATCCAGGGTCAAGAGCTTTGGGTATTACACAAGGTGCAGGAAAACTAGGAGGGAGATTTCTCTGACAGCCCGACTGTGCTGGTGGTCTTGTGGAGGGAGAGAAGCAGGTGGGGGACAGATTTAGAGTGTGAAAGGGGGGCCACTTGTGGAGTGGAGAGCAGGAGGACTGGAAGTCACTGGAGCTGGAGCTGAGAGAGGGTCAGCCTGGGAAGTAGTCAGAGGTGATGGTTAGAAATTTGTCATTATTTTAGACTTACAAGCATGTGACCATCCTTCCATGTTTAAGGAATTTCCCCCATCTTTATGTTTTGAGAAGCTAAAAATGCTAGACATTTTGTTTTGCTGTATTCCTCTCACTGGAAGGGGGTCACGAGGTCCAGTCCACACTCAGGGGGATGAAGTTATAGAAGGGCCTGAATACCAAGAGGTAGGAACCATTGGGGTTCCTAAAGGCTGCCTACGACAGTGACCTTGGCCATTAGCCTCAGAGCTGGATTCTGCACCCCAGCTCCCGCCCACTAAAGATTCTGGGAGCAATTCAATTTCTGCTTGCCGGTAAGATGCTCTACTGATATAGATGGTTAGCTGCCCTAGAAGCCCTTATCAGGCCCTTGGGCCATCCCTTCCGCTTCTGCTTTTTATTTACTTGTACTTTTTCTGAATATAGATTGGGAAATGTAGAAAAGGAGAAAATAACCATTACCTGTAATACTGCTACCCAAATGTTCTTACTCTTAATAATTGATCATTTCTCTTGATGGAGTTTTTCCATGAGTTTTTTTTCGTTGTTGTTGTTCTCTGTAACTTCTTTTTTTTAATTGAAGTACAGTCAATTACAATGTGTCAATTTCTGGTATACAGCACAATGTTCCAGTCATGCATATACATACAAATATTTGTTTTCATATTTTTTTCCATTAAAGATTATTACAAGATATTGAACACAATACCCTGTGCTATACAAAAGAAACTGTTTTTAAAATCTATTTTTATATATAGTGGCTAACATTTGTAAATCTCAAACTCCCACATTTATCTCTTCTCACCCTTCTTTCCCTGGTAACCATAAGATTGTTTACTAAGTCTATGAATCTGTTTCTGTTTTGTAGATGAGTTCATAGTGTTTGTTTGTTTGTTTTAGATTCCACATATGTGTAATATAATATGGTATTTCCCTTTCTCTTTCTGGCTTACTTCACTTAGAATGACAGTCTTCAGGTCCATCCATGTTGCTGCAAATGGCATTATTTTATTCTTTCTATGGCTGAGTAGTATTCCCTTGTATTTATATTTACCACATCTTCTTTATCCAGTCATCTGTCAATGGACATTTAGGTTGCTTCCATGTCTTGGCTATTGTATATAGTGCTGCTGTGAACGTTGGGGTGCATGCATCTTTTCACATTAGCATTCCCTCAGGATCCCTGAGTTTTTATGCATTATTGAGATCATGCTTTAATATGTGTATATAATTCTGTATGTTGGATTTTCTACCATTTTGTTGTAAGAATTCCCCCGTGTTGTCTAAAAGCCTCTGATTGCTAGTGGTTGCTGGTGAGTGGTTACAAGGGCCCTGCTCCAGCCAGGCAGTGGTCTCATTGCATCGTCCCTGAAGACGGGCCTGGGCAGTGCAGAGGGCCCAGTCAGCACCGGGGAAGGACACATTCAACCTGCTTGGGAGGATAAGATGCTCTAAGGACATGGGGTGGGGCTATGCCTATTAAGATGAGTCATAGATGCTCGAACAGAAGACTGGTCTGATTTTTATTTATAAACAAGATGCAGGTTCAAGCTCCATTATGTAAGTTACAGGCTTGGCCATAGTTTTTTACCCACCATGTGCTACAGTAAAAATTAATTGTATGTAATTGGAAGTAATAAAACTGACTTCTCTTGAAAGACTCTTCTCCCCTTGTTTTGCCTCTAATTCAAACTATCTGCCTTATAGTCAGTCTGAAGTAATGACTGGCAAAGGGATAATACATTTTATTTTCATTTTTCAAGTTTTAAAAATTATTTTTAATTGAAGGAGAATTGATTTACAATGTGTTTGTTTCTGGTGTACAGCATAGTGATTCAGTTACACATATCTATGTTCTTAAACATTATTTTTAATTATGGTAAAATATACACAACGTAAAACTTACTGTTTTAACCATTTTTAAGTGTACAGTTCAGTAATAAGTACATTCACGTTGCTGTGTACAGAACTCTTTTCATCTTGCACAACCCCATACTCATTAAATTCCATACTCATTAAACAATTCCCCCCATCTTTGCTGCCAATCCCCTCCCCCAGCTCCTGGAAACCACTGTTTTACTTCTTGTCTCTATCAATTTAGCTACTCTGGGTACCTTATATAAGTGGAATCATACAGCACTTGTCCTTTTGTGACTGTCTTATTTCATTTAGCCTGGTGTCCTCAAGGTTCATCCCTTTTGTGGCACGTCATAAATTCCTTACTTTTCAAAGCTAAATAATATTTCATTGTATGCATATGCCACATTTTGCTTATCCATTCATCTGTTGGTAGACACTGGGATATTTCTACCTTTTGGCTGTTGTGAATTTTAATTTTAATTTTTTCTTTTTTTTAACTGAAGTATGGTTGATTTACAATATTATATTAGTTTCAAGTACATAATAATTCAATATTTTTATGGATTATACTCTATTTAAAGTTATTATAAAATAATGGCTATATTTCCATGTGTTATGCAATATATTCTTGTGACTTATTTATTTTATACATGGTAGTTTGTACCTCTTAATCCCCTACCTCTCTTGCTGAATTTTCACTTTTAAATGGAACATTTTGTGTCATTTGAGGGCAAGAAGCTGCCTTATCACCTTGGAGATGATGCAGAGGAAGGGGAGGTTTCCGATGAAGACAGCGCAGATGAAATTGAAGATGAGTGCAAGTTCAAGCTCCATTATGTAAGTTACAGGCTTGGCTGTACTTTTTGCCCTCTGCGCTACAGCAAAAATTGCTGCTCTATTGTAATCTTCACAAAAACAGTGGCTATAGTGTAAAAAAGGGTATTTATTGAGAGTTACTTTGTGTGCTGTTACACAGGCTCACAAATGTTTATTGAGTGAATGAGTCAAGGATTCTTGTGTCTCAGGGTTGGAAGAAATGTTAGTGATTAACCCATCTGACCCTCTTTCCAGGGATAAATTCCCTCCTTTTACAACTTGGGTAAAAACTCAAATTGCAGTTGGAAATGTCACTGTCTGATGAAATAAACTGGCTTTAGCATTGTCTCCCTGCCTCCTGCTGGCAGCTCCAGCTTGCTGCCTGCCAGGTTTGGCTCGCAGAACCCACTGCATGTGGGTCTGCTCTTCTAGAATGTTCATCCCCTCCCTGAGGGAATGCACCTGGGACCAGAGGATTTCCAAGTTCTTTCAGAAATGAGTCTCTTAGCTAAAACTTTAATCTGCTACATCTTAGATAAAATGGCACAGAATAGTTTGTAACCTGCATGGTGCTTCAGACCCCTGTCCTAGTTGAAGGAGCTGCCTTTGTGGAAAAGCACCATTTAGCGAGGTCATCAAGGGAAGTGCTAACCTGGCAGAAATGTAATGTTTAAAGACCTCCTCCACACCCTGCCGCTGTCACCATGAGGGGCTTGGACTTCTTGACCTCCCCCACCTTCTGCCTCTCACGTGATTGCCAGGATCACAGGACGATCTGAGAGTAGCACCTGCTCACATTAGTTTGTTATAGGGTTTACAGTTTCATTTCTGTAGTAAAGTAGTATTCCTCTAGGCATCAGGACTATTATTCTACCCTCTAAAAAAAAAGAGAAATGTTGTACAAAATCTTCTAAGGTACATCATTGCCCTGAATTCAATGATTACACATTGAAAACCGTCTACTCTCTTCTAGAAAATAGTAACTGTGGTGGCTTCTTACATGTATTAAAGGGAGCTGGTATTCTTTTCAAAGAGGGCAACAGCTTAATGACAGCTGAAGTCTCAGTAGATAGTTCTTTCTTGGCTTTAGTGCATTTTAAAAGGGATGAATTGGAGAAGATTCAGCTTGAAGTGCAAAGGAAAAATTGCCATCTGTATTAATCTATTGACCTTTAATAGTTTTTACTGACTCAGTTAAACACCACTAACTAACAAGGCTGTGATTACAGAACATGTAAGTAGATTTAAATAAGTAGAAATACGGTTAATATCTTAGTTTCTTTTTCGCTCTTCCAGCTACTTGCTATTTTGGTAATTACTTCTGATTATAGGTAACTTAGTTCTTGTTTTTTTTTAAGCTTTATTTTATAAACCAAATTTTTGTCTCTGAATTTCATTGTCTTTGCCTCTTGTTTCCCAAAACTCTTGGTTGCCAGCCTGAGTAATCTGTCATTCGGCAGCAAGGAACAGTCTTGACTAAGTTGTGTGTTTAGAGAATGCAGTTTTTAGTGAAACTGGTGGAAATTTAGCTACTATCACCCTAGTCATTTATTGCTCTGAGTAAAACCCAAGTTATTGTAGTTTCTACATCCTCCCAGTAACATTAGTTTTCTTCTAATGTCAGCCTTCTAATTTTCTAAGTTACACATCTGTAATTGTAAAAGAGAATTAGCTATAGTTTTATGGAAACAAGTCAGTAACGTCACGAGTGAAAATACCGACTGGGTTCCTCTCATCTTCAGAGTCTCTTCACTGTTGCCTAGAAACACGTACAGGTAGATAGTTTAGAATGTGATTCCATAAAGACAGATGTGCTCTTTCATTTGGATTCTTTAACTTGGGCCTAAGTGAAGGTGGAGAGCGCCTGACCTGTAACATTTTACAGGGGTCTCTTTGTTAGATGTTAGGATAGTAAATACAGAAAGGAACCAGTATTCTGACGGAAATATGTAAGGTTTTTACTCATCTTTTTCAAATCTTTTATCTCTATTTTTGAGCTCTTCTGAAAAAAGGCAGTGCTGTATTTAGAAAGCCAAGTGTTATCCTGTAATCAGTCAATTTTGGTCCTGTTGTCAGCCGAGGACTCAGATGCCTTTATCTGAGTGTTGAATGTAAATTGCCTGATCATATTTCTGCAAAAAGAGGCTGTACTGTGCATAGTTGATATGAAACCAATAATTACCTTAGAGAAAGTTCTTAACCTCCCTTTCAAGTTAACAGAATGTGGTTAGATTTATAAGTTATACCTGAATTACTGTAATAGATGAAGATTCTAGCTTAGCACTCATGAACACTGGAATGCTTGCTCTCATGGGGCCATGTTGAACAAATATTTTTTAGTTAAAAAAAATTTTTTTTTTTTAGTAGGGGTAGGTGGTTAGGTTTGCTTATTTATTTTTAGAGGAGGTACTGGGGATTGAACCCAGGACCTTGTGTATGCTAAGCATGCACTCTACTTGAACTATACCCTCCCCCCCAACAAAGTTTTATTGGGGAACTCCTGCTGGAGATGCAGCCAACGTGCTTTAGGTGCTGGAGCATACAGCAATAAACAAAACAGACAAAAATTTGCTTTTGTGGGGTTTAATACATTGATGAGAAAAGGGAGGGTAGGCAGGATATAAAACACGTAAGTAACATGTCTAGTGTACTAGGCAGTGATAAGTGCTAAAGGGAAAAAGGGAGGGAAGACGTGTAGGAAGTGTGCGTGCACGTGGGCATGTGCCTGCCTACATACGTGCACATGTGTGTCTGAAGGGTCTATTGCTGTTTTAGGTGGGAGGACCAGGAAAGGTCTCACCAAGAAGGTAACAAGTGAGTAAAGACTTGAAAGAAGTGAAGTTAGCCATGCTGATATCTGGGGAAGAGTGTTCCAGGCAGAGGGAACAGCAAATGCACTGTCAGAGGCAGAATCTGGGGCTCGCCTGGCATCACCCCAGCATTAGAAGCAGAAAGGGAGGCGGGATTCTCGCACCGGTCTTCTTTCTTCTCTTAGTCTACTGTCTACTTAAGGCATTCAAACCCCACCAAAAGCTTTTGCTCTTTTAATAAACACTTTCTGTTGTTGAATTAATTGAATCCTTTAAGCTTCTGCCTCATTGTTTTGTGGCTTCAGCCATAGAGAAAATCAGGCTCATAATGCAGTAAGCCATAGGTAAAGCCGGTGTGTTCAGTGACCCAAGAATCACACAGCTCAGAGACTCGGGGGATGATTTCCTTTCAACTACAGTGCAGTAATCTAACAGATGTGATTCAGTGAGGCCAGCTCACCATTATTCATCTTTATGGGGTCCTCTAATGTCAGCGTGCCTTGCAGACTTTCCACCCCCATATTTCAGCCTCACTGACTATTTTTCTCTTCTGGGTTACTCAATATCTTCTTTTCTTGCACTCTCTGCGTCTGGGTTCAGCCAGCTTCTTAGGCACAAATATCAAGCTCTCTATCTCCCTACGTGAAGCTCATCCCATGAACCCCAAGGCTTCCAACATGTTTAAATGAGCCCTGGTAGAGTAACATGTAACCACCTTTTGTATTAAATTAATATCCTAAGATCATTATTCGCTGTGTGTGTCTCACATTAAACATTTTAATAGTTTCCTCCCTTTCCACTACCTTAGTTACAGATTGACCTTCTTTCCTAAGGTATTTGTTATACGATTTGAGCCATTTTAAGGAGGATTATGAATCTTGTTGGTTTAAGACCTGTCAGCACTCAAGGAAGGGATGGTTGCCGCCTGAGGCTGTGAGGTCCTGGGGCTGAAAGCGCTCACTCAGTAAATGCCCACGGTGGGGGAGGGGGGCTGCTGTTGCATCCTGGTGACGAGGGGTGGGGAGCGGAAGGGGAGCTGAAGGTTCCAGTTGTTCCCTAGGACGTGATGCAGCTTCTGCCTCCATGCCCTGCCAGAGACGTGAGGTAATGAACGGTCAGGGTCTAACGTACTGCGTGCATTACCTCTGTGTGTGCATCTCCCTCACATCTCAGAGGTGCTGCCTTCTGACCATGACTATGGCTGAGAAGTCAACTACTCCCTGTTGGGAACCTGTCTTTCTATTCTATTTGTTCTGTAACTTCACTATTAAGTAAAAGGAGTGGGTTTATTTTGCTTAGCACTCAATCTCCACTTCCCACTAGAGAGCTCATGTTTTCTTTCATTCTGGAAAATTCTCAGCCACTTTTTTCTTTGGATATTGTTTTTGTGCCAGTTTCATCAGTCTTTGTTTTCCTAGAAGCACTGTTAGATTGAAGTTGGAATCTCTTAGTCTATTCTCTATACTTCTTAGTTCTCCTTTATTTTCTTTATGTCTGTGCTGATTCTGGGTACTTTTCACAGTGTTATTTTTTAATTCAGTGATTATCTCCTTGACTATGTCTGGTCTAGAGGGTATCCCAGCTATCATTTTAATTTCAAAGCATATACACTTGATTTAAAAAAATTTTAAATCCACACCTGTTCTTATGTTATTATTTGGCTTCTTAGTTTCTTATTCTTTTTATGGGGCTACTTCTCCCTATCTTTGAGCATCTAAACATACTTTTTTTAAAGTGGAAAAAGTGAATCTCCATTCCATGTGTTGATGTTTCGGGCACTCCGTCTTAGCATTAGTTTCCTCTATGAGTTTTAGAATTTGGGGTTGAAGGTTCAGTTTTGAGTGAAATGTTTTTTCTCTTCCATTTTTTTTCTTTCTGTATTTGACCTTCTTATCTAGTGGTTTTGTGACTTCTTCCAATGGAACCCTAAGCATCACCCATCTGGTGCCCACACGTACACACACAGCCCACCTGTGCTCCAGGTTCCTAACCAGACAGTAGATTGATTGATTGGGGAGTTCTCTGCCACTGGAGATGTTGAAGCTATTACCCATCCAGTCACCAAGCAAACCAACATTTTGCTTGTCTTCTCACTCCTGCCCCTTTGATACTAAATTTATTTTATCTTCCACACAGTAGGGTTTTTTTTTTTAATGCTTCCTGTTACAAGCAAGGATCCCATTCCAGCTTTCATCACCACCTTGGTTCCATGTTATGAGACTAGCTCTCATATACTACAGCGTGGGGAGCGCCTTTAGTTTCTTTTGACTGTAAAGTGTAAATTCTTGACCACCTTTGCCCACTGTGAATGTGGAGCTCAGTTACATTTATGATCTGCAGTTCTCTTGTTTATATGAACCAAGATTATGACTTTTCTCCTTGTTAGCTCTTCTGTCATTGGAGCAGTGGGAGACTTCAGAGTATGAATGTACACTGTCGTATATGAACCCATATGTCTGTACAAATATATGTACCCAGACTTACATTCATTTTGGACTATATTTTTCTTTCTTTTTTCTTAAAGTATATAAAGAAAGTTTAATAAGATTTTTAAATGTTTGCTTAACAACTCTGACGAAACACTACCTTTTGCTACTTTCCTGACATAGTACTATTTTGTTTTTAAATATCTGAGCTAAAATCAGCTTTTAAATATCAACCATGTTTTCAGTCCTTGTTAACACCAGCACTATGGTAAGAACTTTATACTTACTTTCATCTTATTCCCAGAACTGTGGGGATGGAGTTGAAACTCTCCTTTCCAATGTTTGACAGATTGGGAAGATAGGGTTATGAGAGATGGAGTGACTAATCTAGTGATTAGTTCAGATGAGGAAAGTACATGGGCCATCCTTGGTTTCAAGCAGGATGTTGTGTACAACCCCTGAAATTATGTCTTTTGGGGAGTTCATCTAGCTGGAGAGAGACACTTACCACACCAGCAGCAAATCGTGAGTAGCAACAAATGTGACAAACTGTCATGCAATGTGGTCCTGACTCAGAAGAGAATGAGTTCAGAGAACAGAGAGCTGAGGTCGGGGGGAGTACCCAGAGAAGGTCAGGTGAGGTACTGGGGAGCTCAGGTTGGGAGCCAGCCTGCCCAGGTCAAACCTGGCTCTGCCGCTTGTTACCTTGATGACCTCAGGGAGCTCACTGGCCTCTCTGGACCTCAGTTTCTTCATCATCTTCTAAATGGACATGAAAATAATACCTCGAAGTGTTTTTCCAGCTGTGTCTCTGCCTGGCTGCACCTTCATAAGTTGCATTCATGTTCCTGGGGAGGGGCTGTGCCAGTTGGTCTGAACTGTGGTAGTGATGCCCTCCCCGGCTGGCACGAACCTCCTTTGACCTGGAGGAGGAGGAGGTCTACAGTCCTAGGGTACTCCCACGACCGTGCACAAGGACATTGCGGGACAGGCCATAAAGATTATGAGAATCCTGAAATCCAGAACATTTTCTTTACCTTCCTGGGATCTCTACTACTTAATTAAAAGAGCTGTTACTATTTGAAGACTATCTTGAGATGAACAGAAAGAATAAGGATTCTAAATTCTGTCTGATTCGTACTGAAAGCAACTGACTTAATGGGCTCTATAAGAATAAGCACTTTCGTACATCTGAAACTAATACACTATTGTAACTATACTCCAATTTAAAAAAAAAAAGAAATAATGAGTAGGAAATAGGAGTCACTCTCATCCTTTGCCAGAGTGGCATAAATTTGACTTTTTATGTACTAAAGGAAGGAAATTATTCCTTTAAATCAGATTCAGCTAAATGATTATTTAACTGAAGGGGAAGAAAGAAAAACGATGATTGTGAGAGCTATTAGTAAGTTTATCGCCTGTAAAAAACTCAGAACAATGCCTGGCACATAACCTGTGCTCAGTAAACCTTAGATACAGTCAGTGTCAAGAACAGCAGCTGCGACATGATTATCGCTAATACAAGGCCTGAGCTGCTCCCTGAGCAGAAGAAGGTGTTTTCAGGGAGTGAAAGGACCAAGCAGGCGACAGGAGAGGACAGGAATAAATGTGCAGCCTCGGATGCCTGAGAAGGGGCTGCTCTTCATCCGGGGTACACTCAAGTGACCCACATGGAAAGCTGTGCTGCACTCACAAAGGGCAGCTAATCGGCCCTCCTTCCTGTCTGCAGACTTTAGCCCAGAGAGGGAAAAAAGGCATTTTGGAAGGGTGAGGTATTCTAGGGTTTTGGTTTTTTGTTTTTGTGTTTTAAAGCAAAGATCCTCAACTTTGGCTGCACATTGAAATGACAGGCAAGCTTCCCAAAATCCCAGTGCAGTGGGTCCCACCCCAGAGATTGCCTTGTAGTCGGTCTGGGGCATGGCCTGGGATCTTGCTGCTCTCCCCAGTGAGCCCTGTGTGCAGCTGTGGGAGAGTCCCCTCTCCCTCTCTCTGGGGCAGCCCCTCTCGCCCACTCCCTCCCCTTTCCTGCTGTTTCCCAGCCTGGAGTGGTCAGCCTTCTGTGTTCCCAGTGATCCTTTCATTTCTCACTGGAAACAAAATCAGAATATGTGCAGTGTTGGATTTGTTTACTTGTGGCAGATATTCCTAGATCATATTTCTCTTGCGAAAATGGGAATTAGGAACCCTGACTGCTTCTCATGCGGGACCTACTCCAGACGTGGAAAGGCCGCCCTCCCCTCCTCCTGCTCCAGCTGCAGCACCCTCCCTCTCCCCTTGGCTCAGGGAACTGAAGAGCAAGATGCATGTGGCTCCAGCTGTGGTCCCTGCGGCAGCTGCATGGTGGGCGACAGGTTGCCAGGTCAGGTGTCTGCCTCAGCTTTCTCTCACTAGTGCTACTGGGTTCCAGGCCAAATGATAAATATATTAATGAAACCTCAGCCACATGTTAATTTATTCTCATCCTGTAAGTCACAGGGAAGAAAAAGATCAACAGGGCAGAAATATCATTCCTTCAGCAACTCCCGGTGTTGAGAGGATGTGAAGTGAATAATTGTAGCCTTTGTGTTAAGCATGCATTATTTCACCAGCACCAGTCAGTCCAGCTTTGTATTTTCAGCCTTGTTTTGCTGATGGTGAGTGTTTGGGCGTAACTTGCCACAGTTCATCTCCTTGCCAACTCCTCTCGTGGCCTCGAGCCAGGGAAGGAAACTGATGCTTTCAGGGGGTGTTCTGTGTGACCCCGGGCACGCTAGGTGCTCTCACACGCTTTGTCTTTTGAACTCCCCAACAAACATGCTCCCTGCCAGGCTCTGGGTCCCTTGATGAAACGCATTGGAAATTCGAGACTTGGAGTTCCTTTCTCAGGTTCACTGCTGACCTTAAGTGAAACCTACTGTTTTTCCACAGAAGGATTGTGGTGAGAGATTACCCAGGTGTCATACAGGAATAACAGTTGTTTAAAATATGAGCCTGCTCAATTGACTCAAGAATTTATCAAAAAAAAAAGAATTTATCTTTTTCTGTAACAGTATAAAAGGGATGGCTGCCACACTGCATGATGAAATATATATAGAATTTTGAATCGAAAATCTTAGGTTCCAGTTCAGCTACTTAATAGGCAAGTGTGTTTGGACAGTCTCTCTGCCTCTGCATCACCAAGAGGAACATTTGGCTAGTCCTTGTGCCGCCTTAAAGGGTGTTGGGCGACTCAAATGAAGCGCTGTTACGTGACAGTGCCTTGTGAGCCTTAGCACAACATACGTGTAGTCTTAATTGCTTTTTCTGTATTTTCCTGTGCTCTTTTCTCCATGTTCACATGGTTCCTGGTTCTCATCAATGCTGTTTTCTCCAGGCCATTGCTTGTGCTGGAATGCTGTCACCCTGCTCTTGGCAAGATCGTCAACTCTTATTCATCTCAGTGGGTTGATTTGTGGCCCCTGAAATATATGTCCACGTCCTACCAGCTGGTACCTATGAATTTGGCCTTATTTGGAAAAAGAGTGTTTGTAAATGTAATTAAGTTAAGAATCTTGAGATGAGATCATTCTGGATTAATGGAGTGAGCCTTAAAAATCCAATGGTGTGTCCTTTGTGTGTGTGTGTGTGTATATGTGTATGTATAAGAGCAGCTCCCCCTTCATTATTGTTGGGAGTGGGGACACACAGGACAAGGCCATGTGAAGACAGAGGCGGGGACTGGAGCTCTGCTGCCACATGCTTGGCACCACCATAACTGGAAGGAGCAAGGAAGGATTTTTCCCTTGAGGAGGAAGTGTACCCTGCCCACAGCTGACTTCATACTTCTGGCCTCTAGAACTGTGAGAAAATAAGTATCTCTTGGTTTTAAGCTACCATGTTTGTGATAATTTGTTACAGCAGCCACAGGAACCTCATACACTCACCTTTGAAAGCTGGGCAAGAGGCCCCTCCTCTGTGTGCCCATCTGTCACTCTACTCCCCGCTGTTGTGTAATTATCCACTGATGTGTCTGGCTTCTCCTCGACACTGAGAGTTTTGTGACAGTGGGTTTGCGCCTTGTTAACGTTTTAACCTGGCAGAGCCACTCCGTGCCTGTTTGTTTTATGCAGAACGCTCTCAGACTCTCTTACCTTGATTGAACCCCCCACCAGCACATCGGCCTAGGCTCTTAGTGCTCATGGTGGGAACCATGTGTCTGGCTCTTCGTCTGTACGTACCTTTCCTCCTCCTGCACGTGCTGCCAGGTTAATAATATTTCTAAAGTACGACTCAGACACTTGTCTACCCAGAGACTCTCAGCTACTCCACACCTCTTGCTTTCAGGTGTCTCCACAACCTGGCCCCAAAGTGCTTTTCCATCTTTATCTGCCACTACCATCCTCAATGAATTTCCACTTTAGGGAAACTAATCTGTTCCTGTGTTTATAAAACACACTTTGCTAGATTGATTGAGGAGAGGGAAACCCATTTCTTCATCAATGTTAAGTTGTAGTTACCATGCCAAGCCCAGAGCATTCCCACCACTTCTTTGAGGTCTTCTTGGTCACCTAGGCGGGGATGCCATGTTCCTTCTCAGAACTGCTGTTGTACTGGTCGTCTGTGCCTCTGCAGGCCGCTGGGCAGACCAGAGTAGGCTATTTGGGGACATGCCTTTGCTAGCCTAATAGGGTGCTTGCTCCTGTGATGTCAAGGACCAGCCCTTTTCCATCTTTGTGTCTCCTCAGGCCCTGAGGGCCTCCAGTGAGGTGGAGTGCCTCATTCACTGGGTATATTAAAGATACTCATGCATGTGATATTATTGTAGGGAAATTAAATAATCTATCCTGATGTAGCCTTTTTTTCTCCAAATTTCCTTTAATGTTTGTATAGCTTTGCTCTTACAAGATTTTGTGTTACTATGTGTTATTGAAAAACTGCTCATTCTGTAGAATTTAAATTTTATGACCTCTTAGTAACAAATTTGCAAGTGGAAAAACGAGTCTTAAACTTTTGGTGAGGACTAGGGAAATTATTCTGGTGGAAGGAGTGCCCCTTTCCTTACCTTGGGGTGGGTTGGCCTTTGGCAAGTGGCTGAAGAATTTACGGAGGGTGCTGGACATGGGGAGAGGTGAAGAGGGTGGAGGAAGGGAGAGCAGTGAGCAGAGCCTGGGTCGTTGGTTTCAGGTACGACAAGGTGGCCAGAAGGCTGTGCTAAGCAAGACTTCTAGGCAATCTGTGTACCTGGATCACCTAAAAATTGTGGAAGTCATCATCTAGACACAGGTAGAGCTTCGTTAACCAAGACGTTTGAGATTAATTGAGATCGTTAAGTATAGGGATGAATCATGGCACAGGGCAGTGGTGAGTTCCCTCCAATTACACAGTGGGACAGAGATAGGAAAGACATTTTATCTTGGAATAACCCTCATTTCCAGAGATTTCCATAGGATTCTTTTCCCCTCTGTAAAGGAAGTGATTTATTTTAAATAGCATATTTTAATTAATTAATTAATTAATTAATTAATTAATTAATATTGAAGTACAGTCAATTACAATGTGTCAATCTCTGGTGCACAGCACACTGTCCCCATCTTGCATATGCATACATAAATTTGTTTTCATATTTTTTTCCATTAAACGTTATTGCAAGATATTGAGCATTAAGTAGCATATTCTTGCTCAAATTTACCTGTGTAAACATAGAAAACATAGTCTCCAAAAACTTTGCCAGGCCTTCCCTCTAGTGAAAGCATGGAATAGCACAGGGGCAGGGGCTTAGGAGCCCTGAGTTTGAATACTACCTCAGTGATTTACTAGCTTTGTTACCTCGAGCAACTTACTTAGTTTCTCTAAGCATCAGATTCTGCATCTCTGATATGGAAATGATTATAGGACTATAAGGATGTTGAAAGTTGAATGTTCTTATATTAATCACTATTTTATGGGATTGTGGAGGCCTGGGGGAGAAGGACAACAGTGGTACAGCACACTTAACGTCTTGCAGGTGACGGAGAGATCAGCTACAGAAGCCACGCCGGCTTGAGTGAAGGGTGTACTCTAAGTGATTCTGTATTTCTTAAGGGAAATTGTTTCCGTTGCTTAACTCTTTGCAGAATAACGGGACCACTGAGCATCAGGTGGAATCTTTCATCAGGAAAAAACTGGAGTCGTTGTTAAAAGAATCTCAAATTCGAGACAAGGAAGATCCCGATAGTTTCACGGTGAGGGCGCTGCTGAAGGCCACGCATGAAGGCTTAAATGCACACCTGAAACAGGTATACAGTTCCCTCTTGTACTTGTCCTTTGACAGGAAAAAGAAAGCCCCTCATATGTTGTTTCTGATCATTTGACTTGTTGTGGAATGCTGCTCCAGTTTCTTCTGTTTCTGTCCTCATATTGCTAGAGGTAACAAAAATCTCTTCCTGCAAAATGATGTGAGCAGTAGTGAATAAAAGTCACATGGGCAGGTAGGGTAGAAATGACTCATATACGGCTTCACCGGGACCCTCGGGACAAAGCCCAGTGCCCCTGTGTTCACCTTTCCGGCATGTGCTCAGGTGTGGGTGGGGGCTCGAGACCACCACGTACTTGGCCCTCCCACCATCCCCATTCAGTCAACCTCTGTGCCCTGTTGACCACACCTCTGGAATGTGTCTGTCTACTTCTCTTCGTCTCCATGGCTATGTCCTAACTCAGGCCAGTGTCCACTCTCACCCAGACTTCTCTTGCCCTCTTTCAATCTAATCTCCACTCTGAAATCAGTGTGATGTTTTAAGAATACAAATCTGATCATGTCACACCACCGTTGCAAATTCTTCAGTGGCTTCCTGTCATGCTTGGAATAGAAGACAAACTCTTTAACCAGCCTTTCAAGGACCTACATAATTGCATCCTTACTGACCTCTCCAGTCTCAGATCTCGCCATTTTCACACCACCGCTGCCTGCAGTTGTCACACCAGCCACAACTGTCTAAATGCCCTGGTCCTCCTTGGATTCCATTTTCCTTGTCTGGAACACTCCGTTTCCACATCCACTGTGGCTAACTCCTACTTAGGCTTTTAAATCCCAGCGTCAATGTGATGTTTTAAACGAGCCCTACCTTGACCCCTGGATTAGGTTAGCTGTCCTCTTTATATGGTTGATGGTGGCCTGTTGTATCTTCTTTTTCATGAAGTTTTTTTTTTTTTTTAACACACTTGCAGTTACTCAGTATCTGTCTTCTCAACTAGACTGTAGATTCCATGAAGGCAGGAACCACGCCAGTATTGATGACTGTTATTTTTCTGACTTGAATAGGGCCTGGGACTTGAATAAGGCCTGTGTGACCTTCATATACAGTTGCTGAATGAATGAATGGTTTGGGCTCTGGTTGAGATTTTTATTCTGCTTTCTAATAAAAATAACATAAATGGGCAAGGAAGAGGGGTAGTGGTTTCTTGATGTTGTCACTGCAGGACACTGAGGGCATTTATTCTGGCCCAGAGATCCCTGTGGTCCCTGGCTTAGCCTTCCCTGCTCTTGCCGCCAGTCCTCCAGGGCTCAGAGCCCCCCAGGCAGAGGGAAGACCGTGCGGCGGTGACTACACTTGGAGCTGAGTGACCACTTAGCGTTGGTGGTTACTTTCTGGGGCCTGCAGAAGTCCGGCCATTCAGTCACCTGGCTATTGCCCAGGTCTGTTTCCTTTGCAAACATAGAAAACCCTAATTCAAAATGGCTTAACTAATGAACAAATATGTTGGGTCAGGTAAGTGGCAAGTTCATTTGCAGAGTGGCCTTCAAGGTGGGCTTAATTCAGAGGCTCAGCAGGGTCCTCAAAGACCCATCTTTCTGTTCTAACTACCATGTGATTAGCATCATCCCATGTCTGGTTCCCCCTCTCTTGATGGCTACGGGGTGACTAGGACCCTGAGCTACGTGTTTCTTGGTCCAAGTCCAACAGACCAGAGTTTGTGCCAAGCTCTGGTTGGGCAACTTAGCTCACATGCCCACCCCTGAGCTGATCACCATGGCCTTGGGTATGTGTCCTTCTTGGAGCAGTAATTTTGCAAGGGTAGGGATAATATTGGCATGCCAATGCCAATGAGAACTTAACCCTGGAACTGGCACCAAGGTCAGCCCCTCTGAAACTGCATATTGGAGGGGCAGAATGGAGAACCGGGGAGACAACCAAGATGGCAGTTGCTGCATTACTGCCCTTACAGTTTATCATACAGTTTTGAATTTTCTTAAACATTTCTATAAATAGCAGTAAGCCTCTTCCCTTCCTCTCTTCTCCTCCAGCCTCTTATTTTCAGCCACATGAATGTCTGTAAGATCACATTCAGTTAGCCCAGTCTGATTTCTGCCTCTTATCCCTGGTGAACTCTCTTTGGCTGATCTGAGCCATCACTTCCCCTTATGCTTTTGGAGAAGCTTTTGCCCCATCCTAGATCATTCCAACTGGAAAGGCCACAGTGGGTCTTGGAGATCTTTGAAGAAACAAATCAAGCCCATCTTTCTTTTTATGAAAGTGATCCTAGTGGTAATTTCCCCATCAGGTAAGATGGCAAGGGACCTCAACTTTCAGAGCTGTAGTGGAACAAGACTCATCCTCCTTTTACTTATTTTTTACTTTCCCTAAAATCTGGCTGACTGCGAGAATGCATTAGACTTGCATAAAGTAAATGGAGCCTGCAACTTTAATAAGCTGGACTATGAAGTGTTAAGGGTTTTAACCCTGCTGTTGGGTTAGGTTTTAAAATAAGATTTTCCTTCAGTGGGCAAGTGAAGACAAGCCACTGTTGAGACAAGCCCATCTGTGTCAGATACATATGCATGTTTAGATGCAAGGCTGAGAATGTGCTGCGGGATTCAGGACAGCACGTCACTGCAGCTCCTTCTTCCCGGGTCGTCACTCAGCAGGGCAGCACTGTGTTCTTCTTGTGCCGTCTTTTCCCCGGAGATCCCGGCAGTGAAATACAAATGAAATTCTCATCCTTCATGCTGGAAGAACTAGTGAGCTCAAGAAAGATGCCTGCCTTCCTGAGAGTTCTTGAATTCACTCCTTTCTCTAAATCCCAGCTGCGGCCATCTGGATAACCTTAATTATTCCCCAAATGGACTTTTCTAGCTCTTCTGCTGTCCCGCTCCCTCTCGTCTCTCAGTTACACTACTACCATAGTGATGTTGCAGATTTGTGCGTCGATCATGTCATTCTCCTATTTTAAACCATTCAAAGGCTCTTCATAGTTTAGAAGATAAAGTTCAAATTTAAGCTATAGCCCAAAATATCCTTTGTCCATGATCTGACCCCTGCTCTGACACATCCACTCATGCACGTGTGTATAGTTCCTGGAAGGTTCCATGTTCCTAGCACTTGGCCTTTGTGTTTGCTCTTTCCTTGGCCACAACACACTTCCCCTTCCTCACCTCACATAGGTAATGTCTACCTATCTTCTGGCTTGAAGTCCTCCTTGATCCTCAAGTCTGGGCATGTTGCCTTCCCATGCCATCAGGCAGTGCCCTGAACTTTGCCCATCATAGTCTTATAGTGAGTTAAGATCATTTGTCTCCACCGTAAGAGTGTAAGCCCATTGAGGACAGAGTCTGCATCTCTCTTGTTTGCTTTCTCCCTTGTATGCATGTCAAGTTCCCAGCACAAGTTCTGACCCGTGAATTCAATGAAAGATGTGCTGATGCTCAAGAAGTCAGTATGGACACATATTTGTGTACATTCCTCTTCTACATAGAGGGAATGCAGAGTGGGGCAGGGGAGCAAGCCAGAGAGGAGACTTCGAGCTACACAGTTTTATCACCAACTAGCTTTGTAACTTTGGGTACATTAACTAACCTTGCCATACTTTGATTTTTATTATCTGCAAAATTGGGATTTTAATTATACTGATGTCCATGGGTGGTTGTATACACTGAGAATATATGTAGTGCACTCAGTATGCTCCTTGGGGCATAGTAGGTGCCCACTGAATAGGATGACCCTGTTCCTCAACTTGCCTGGGAGAGCCCCGCTTTATCCCTATTGTCCCAGCGTAATTATTGTAAGTGCCCCATTTCACTCTTAGTCCTGATTTGGACAATAAATAACATGGCCCATCTGAGTTCCTTTCTGGTTTTAGGAGGTTAATTGGTCCCCTCCTCCCCCACCTCACAGATAAGAGAACTGAGGTCAAGAGAAGGGCCTTTGCCAAAGGACCTGTAGCTACTTGGTGGCAGAACTGGATCTCCTGACTTGGAGGGCAGAGTTACTTCTGTGACCACATCTGTCTGCCTTCTTAATTCCAGGGTTTTTGAATAGTTAGTGATCAGTGTTAACAGATCTTCAATGGCAGTCAATACATACAAACCAGTCAACGAAAATTACCCTGTAAACCTGCTACTCACCCTCCTCCAGCATTGTCTGAACTGCCTCTTTCCCCAGCCCAGTTCTCATTCTTCCCCCTCCTCACCCCAAACTGCATCTTTAATTATTCGCTATGGATATATGTAGATGCTCTCCCTGACCTTTTGATTTTAGTGGTTTTGCTCACCCACGTTTATTGCACTTCCATGATTATCTCTGTTCAGCTGGAAGTCCTGGGAGGTCGGGGCCTGTTGGCCTCTCCTTACGTCATGTAATTAGCAGTGAATCACCTAATCATATTTTTAGGGATAACAATTGGATAAGAGTCTAAACCTTTTCAGCGAGGTGGCCTTTCTGTCCCCTTGGAGTATGGAGAGCTCTAGCCTGGAAAAGTAATTCAGTGAGGAGGAATGCAGAGGCCACAGCACCTCTTTCCAGTGCTCGCCACAGAGGGAGTGATTTCAGTGAGCAGATAAGCTTTGTTGTAGTTTACTCAGTGAAGGAAAGAAAAACACTCTTACTACCTCCTAGATATACTTGGATTTTACTTATTTTTTAACATTTCCAAATTCCAAATAGCAGTATTCCATCAATGCGGTTACTTTTTTTTATTCACTGAATTGGCTCTTAATGACTTCTGGCCATTTTTAAAAAATTAAATCTGCTTTTAACTAAAGATGATTTATTCCCCCTTAGGGCATTCAAAAGAATACACTGGCTGTGGAGAGCCTTGTGAACGGGCCCTGGAGAGGCCTGCGTGTCTGGGTGTTTCCGAGAGGGCCCAGATCCCAACTTTGGGAAGGTGTTGGCAGTTGCCATCTCCTGGCTGGGGCCCGGGCCTCTCTGTGCAGTGTCCCCCCTCCATCCCCACCAAGAGAGAAAGAGCCACTTTGGGGAAGTAGGTGGGGTGGAGCAGGAGGAGCTGAACAGGACCTGCTCCCTGCCCACCTAGAGTCAGAAGGAGGGAGGGACCCTGCCAGAACTAAGAAAGAGACAAAAGCAAAGAAGACAAATAGTCATATTATACTTTATTTTCTCAGCATCCAGATGTGAAGGAGAGTGGAAAGAAAGCACATGGACGATCCCTCATGACCAACTTTGGAAAACATAAGGTAGGAATTAAGAGCGATAAATGTATATGATTCAGTTAATGTAAAGAGTCTGGAAGGTAACAGGAGAATAGCACCTTGACCTTGGAATAACTGAAGATTTCCTAAACAGGAACCTAGAAAAGGAGAAAGTTGATGATTAAACTACTTTAAAATTTAAGAACATCTGTTCATCAAAAGTATCAAAGAGCAAATAGCATACTGGGAAAGGATATTTTCAATACACCTACCTGACAAAGGACTTGTGTCTTGAATATATAAAGAATTTCTACCAAAAGAAAAAAAAAAAAAACAGGGACCCAAAATTTTAAAAAATGGGCAAAAGGCTTACATGCGCTTCACAAAAGAAGATACCCAGGTGGCTAATATGGAGAAGGTCCTCACTGTCATCAATCCTCTGGGAAACAGAAACTAAAACAACGGTGAGATTCCACATCCACCCACCACAACAGCGAACACAGAGGCTGACAACCCTGTTTGTCAGAGAGGATGTTGGGCAACTTGAACTCTCATAAAGTGCTAACGGGAACCTTCATTTGTGCAGCTGCTTCACACTGTTTCACAGTATCGACTAAAGCCACACTGTGAACTGTATCTTACCAGTTCCATTTTTAGGGATGTGCCATGAGACTGAAACAATGATATTTACAGTGGCGTTACTTGTAATACAAACAGGAAACAGTTTGAATGTCCATCGACCATAGAATGAATACAAATTGTGGTGTATTCATACAGGGCGTATTTATCAGCAGTGAGCATGACAAAATTACAACTTCATGCAATAGTATGAGCTTTATGAACGTGACACTGAGCCAATGAAGCCAGACTCAAGAGAGTGCATACAGTTTGATTCCATTTATATGAAGTTCCAAAACAGGCCAAAAAAAAAAAAAAAATCTCTGGGATAAAAGGCAAGATAAGAGATACCTTTGGGGAGAAGGTGATGACCAAACAGGAGACTCGGAAGGTTTTGGGGGCAGATAATATTCCGTTTCCTCATTTGAGTGGTTTCGCTTTGTGGAAAGTCATCATGCTGTACACCTATGATTCTTGTACTTTTCTAAACGTTCATGTGATACTTGAATAAAAAGGTAGCACATGTTAAATAAAAAATCAGTTATTAGGTGATGAACTTTCTGCATGAGGTTTCTCTAAGTCCATTTCTTTGGACTTTAAGGATTGCTGTATGTGGAATTTCCTGCCCCATCAATAGCATAATTTTTAAAAGGTTGGACAAAGTAGTCATAATAAACTGAAAACAGCCAAAATGTTCTCCCATAAAGACTGGTTAAATAAATCATGATTCACTCACACATTGGACAATTATGCAGCCATTAAAAGGTGATCTCTCTAAAGAGCTCAACATGCAAAATGTTAAAAAAGATGAAAAATTGGTTCTATGGTATGTTAACCATGATGTGTCAAAACTCTATGTCCAGAAAATATATCATCATTTCTCCAAATACCTGTCATTGGTGATTCATTACTTATTTCTACTTTTTGCACTTTATATTTAAAAATACCTTAAAAAGACAGATTTTTATTGTAATACCTCAGATTACCAGTTATATGTGGAATTGGAGAATATTTCATTTCTTGATTACAACTACTCATTTAAATTATTTTCCAAAGTAAATCTTTTAGGAAGTACTTTAGCTACTATAGAATTATAATTTATGATATGTCAAGTCCTAAGAATGAATGTCCACAAGGCTATTTATAGATTATTTTAGTATCAATAGAATGTGGCTTACAGAATGACTTTCCATGCCATTTCATTTAATCATCACAAAAATACTAATCCTTTAGAATAAGTATTACTGCCTGCCCTTTAAAAAATCACAGTAGGAAGCTTGAGAAGTTAGCCAATTTATCTGCTTGGTGAGAGGCCCGTTTGGAACATGAGATCATCAGATACTGGGTTCCCACACCATGGACACTGAGGTTCTTGAGGCATAAATAAGACCAGAGAAGTTTCCAGACTAAATTGGTGCCTACTGTCAATACAATAGAGTTGAGTGTGTTTACGCCAACACTGTAGCTTAATTTTTTATTTGTTGAGAATGAGAAAACTCTGGAAGCTGATGTGGTCCTGTGGTAACGTGGAGATGGAGTCCCTTTCCTTTTCTAAGCCACGTTCCCCAGATGTCCAGGGTACTCTGTCTAGAAGTCCTCCCTTTGTTTGTAGAAGCTATGTTTTTGGTGGCCAGGTTTTCTTCAATTAGTAGGGTCCCTCCCCATGATATGTATGGTTGAGATATGTGTTGCCAAATATTGGGGTTATCTCCATTATGGTGGGGACAAAACTGCATGATTCCTAAGAGGATTTATGTCTATGAGCTGATCAGTCCAGAAGACACCAGATTACTCCTACAGTCTTTCAGCCTGAATGCTGTAGGTAACAATTTCCGTTCTGCTCTAGAAATTAAAATGGGTCAAAATCTCAAAAGAACAAATTGATTTGAATGGGTTTTGGTGCCCATATTGAAAAGCAGGAATAGTAGTTATTCATTTTAAAAAATTACTATTTTTTAAAAAAAAATTATATCTACCTTTAATAAGTAAGTCAGTAGGAATAATGAGCTTCCTTTATAAGAGGAAATCCCTTAGAATCATTTAAATAGATACTACAACTTTGACCCCTACCCCTCTTAGAAACCTTCAATGCATGACTAATAGTTTTTCTAAGATCTGCGTCTTGTGTGGTTTAAAAGTCAGTATTAGAGCATGAAACCCTCGGGTTCGCCTTAATATTTTAATATAGCTTTGGCCATAGACATGCTTGTTATTGAGGCAAGCTGCAATATTTGGTCAATTTTTTTCCTCTGAATTACTGTCCTTCTGTGTGTGTGTATTCTAAAGCCCATTTAATTCTCTGTACCTTGTGGATGTGCTGGATGCCGTGAGTCTGTATTAAGTTCACTCTGATTTTTCTGGCAGAAAACCACAAAATCACGGTCTAAATCCTGTAGTACTGAAGACGAGGAGGACACACAGCAGAATCCTGGCAAGGAGACTGGCCAGCTGTGCAGGTAAGAAAGCTCTCCACATTTCTTGCTCAGACTCCCAGGGCCTGTCCATCCTCATCAGCGTGGCTGTTTTAGTTGTGTGTGTCTGGAAAATCAGATCATAAAGTGAAGTGCTCAGTGCAGGGGGCATGTGAAGATCAACTGGGTATGAGGTGGTAATCCTCGTAGGACTTGCTGCTTAGTGCTCAGTGAGCGCCTAGTGCTAGCTGTACCAGTTGTCAGGTGAAAGGTGTCGTCAGAGGAGAGGGAGTGGCCCTGTGCACTAGTACAGGGGGCTCTCACAGGAGACTGAGGAGAAGAGAGATGATAAGCACATGTTATGGGCCAGGGGTATGAAAGCAGCCAGGCTTTAAACTCTTGTTCTTTCAACTTTAATGTGGGGAGGGGTCAGCTCTTCATTTGGATCTATTTCTTAGGGTCATTGTCAGGATTAAAGGAATTAAACTATTTAGCCTGATGAGCCCTACCCCAGTTAACTAAGTGTTCAAAAGTATTAGTTGTTATTTTCTTTACTTCTGCCAGCAGAATTCAGGATGAGTAAAATGACCGTAATTTTAGAACCTAAATTGTGACATAGGAGTTAATGTAGGACTTTCCGGCAGATGATGTACACAGTGTCACAAAAAATTGTAAATTACATCATTCATAAATAGATAGATATACAAACACACATATGCACGTGCATATATACACACCTGTGACTTTATCAAAAGACTGAATTAAACGAAATTGGAAGCATACAGGTCCTATGGGAATGAATAACACTTAGGGTTCAATTAAATTTTAAATTTTAGCTTCACTTCAACAGAATGTCCATACATAAAATAGTAACTAATTAGTAAGGGCAAAGGAGATGTTTGTAGTCCCTACACTAAACGTATGGAAAATTCAATATATAGTTACAGTAAAGGATATAAGAGAAAGAGAATCACCTTCCAGGAGACCTCTGCTGTGAATATTTGCAAATATAAGTTTGAGAAAGGCTCAACTCTGAATCATACAGCCAGGGAAGGAACAGTGTTTGAGGAAAGCCACGATAATCTTAATGCGTGCAAGTGAGACATCATTACAGGTATCACATGAAATTGTGTTGCATGCTGTTCTTAAGTCTATTAGAGATTTGCCCATAGTAATTGTCAAGGCCCAAGAACCTATGATGGTGTCCTTTTGAGACTTCAGTAAATGAATTCAATCCCAGGATAAGGATTAAAAAAGCTAACTTTAAGCAGAAGTTCTCTGTATTATAGAGTGTCTTCAGAGTTTTACTTGTAATTTCTAGGTATAACATCACATTAGAATCATTTGCCTTCATGAAATCAGATTTTCACCAATGGCTATAGAATTTATTAACTGTATGGTAAAGGAGGAACATGGGCTGTTCTAATTGATTTTTATAACTGTCTATGTTTATGTATTCTTCCTTGGCAAAATGAGTTGTTGAGACATTTCTTAATTATTTTATTGAATGTATTTAAGTATTAGTATGGTAAGAATTTTTGTCTGATTTGTTCACTGTTTTACCTCCAATAGGTGCTCAATAAATATTCATTGAGTGAATAAATCTATTTCACCTCTCTAATTCCAGAACATTTCATCACACCAAAAATAAACTCTACCATAAGCAGCGACTTCCCGTCTTTCTCTCTCCCCCAGTCTCTGGCACCAACTAATACTCTCTGTCTCTATAGATTTGCCTTTTCTGGACATTATGTATAAATGGAATCCTACAATATTTGGCCTTTTTTGTCTGACTTCTTTCATTTAGTATAATGATTCCAAGATTCATCCATGTTGTAGAATGTATCACTGCTTCATTCCTTTTTATTGTTGAATAATATCCCATTGTATGAATATATTGCATTTTATTTATCCATTCATTCGTTGAAGGACATTTAGGTGGTTTTTATTTTTTTGGCTGTTATGAATAATGCTGCTATGAGCACTTATGTGTAAGTTTTTATGTGGACAGACATTTTTCTTTCTCTTGGGTATGTACTTAGAAGGGGAATTGCTGAGTCACATGGAAACTGTGTAATTTTTTGAGGGACTGCCAAACTATTGTGGCGAAGCAGTCATACCACTTCATATTCTCCAGCAATGTGTGAGCGTTCCAGTTTCTCCTCAGCCTTGCCAACACATCAACTCTACCTTTTCGGTTACAGCCATCCTAGTAGGTGTGTAGGTATCTCACTGTAGTTTTGGTTTGCATTTCCCTAACGACTAATGCTGTTGAGCATATTTCATATTCTGGTTGGTTGGTCATTTGTGTATTTTCTTTGGTGAGGATTGGCGTTTTGGTGGTTAGATGTTCCCCTGAAGGGTAGAAGTGTGTCTGTGAGAAGAACGTGATAGTCTGTGGAAAACTGTACTGTGGTAAAGAGTGGTGGTAGAACTTGTACAGCTGTAGAGGAGACCCTGGGAGTGGTTTATAGGACAGAGAGAGCAAAGAATGGCTGTTTTATGAAAGTTGAAGACTAGGAAAATCATAAAGAAGAAATAAAAATCACTTGGAATTACACCTCTAAAAGATAATGACTATGGAAAGTTTGGTGTATTTCTCTTAAGATACATAATTCTTGTGTCCCACAATGCAATGAGTCTATTCCTTTTTAGTCCAGGTTCTCCTCCATTAGTCCAGGTCAAAGTGGAGTGGTTCCCTAGTAAGCTCCGGTGTTACTCCATCATGGGGTAATGGTGGAAATTAAGCCCTTCGCAGTAGAACTCACAAATTCAGAAGAGATTCCTGGCAGAGCAGTGAATAAAACCACATGAGTAGGGTGTTGTGGAGAGAATGCTGAACTAAAAATCACACTTGGGTTCTCATCCTGGCTCCATCAGGAGCAGGCAGGGAAGGCAGAGTAACCGAAAGCCCAAACCTCTTCCAGCTCTAAAATGTCATGAGTCCTGGGTGTGTATCTTACAGGTTGGGTCGCCGAAGGAAAACCATGAAGCTTTGTCGAGAGCTCTCCGATTTGGTTGTGTACACAAACTCTGTGGCAGCCCAGGACATTGTGGATGATGGTAAGGGCTGAGTGCTTCTTCTGGCTAAACATTCTTGACCTTCCTTTGTCAATTATTAATTAGTCATTTGTCAGTCTGATCATTGGCACACATTTTGGAATTGTGCAGAGTCCAGGAAACTGATGGCTGGCATAACACTTAGCTCCCCTGGAGGGATTTATTGATTACTTTGGTTGCCTAATTGGCTAGAGAAATTTTCCCACAGGGCAAAGGAGGACCTTGTTATTATTAAAAAGACAAATGTATCAGAGCAAGGTCTTCCCAGTGTTTGAGCTCTGGAGACTTGACCTGGTTTGGGGGCCGGATAGCAGATGGCCATTCCAAGTACGAATGGCCTGAAGAAAGAAGAAATTAATTGGCTAAAATAACATCTTAAAATGCCCCATGTTTTCTCATTGAAAATTTTGACCTTGGTGAAAACAATTTAATCCATAGATTGAAATCTTAACAGAAAGAACAGAAATTTCAGAAGCCTTGACTCTTTCACAGTTGTTCACCCATCAGTTGCCATATACGGAGTTGAGAAATTCTAGTCACGATTATTCTGACCCTGACTTTCCTGTTTGCTGCTCTTTCTCTTTATCCTCTTCCCTCTTCATCTATATTTTGTTCAGTTACTGAATATTTATGAAAATAAACCACAGTCAGGTGGGTTTAAGTATAATTTTAATTTTAGCGGAAGCGAAATATAAATCAGAGCCTCCCATTTTCTCGTGTCTCAATGGAGGGAAGACATCGTGCTGAATCTTACGTCCTTACAGACCTCCACGATTCTTCCCTCTGATCTCTTTTTTCCCCTATTTCTTTCTCTGCCTCCTCAGATTTTTCTTTCCTTTGGTGTTGATTTTTTCTTTAAATGGTGACAATTTAAAAAAAATATAAATTAATTTCACATGTGAGAACATGAGAACTTGTAGGATTCTCAGCAAATGACTATCATTCTTATCATAACTGCCCAAGAATAAACTCAGAAAGTAGTTTAATGGAGTTAAAGGTATATTTGGTTTATAGAAATATAATTTCTAATACATACTGTAGGAAATCAATCCTATTAGCTTAATGGAAAATAATGTTGAGTACCATTTAGTTCTTGAACTTCAGCTGTTTTGTCTTGTGTGTGTGTGTGTGTGTGTGTATATTTTACTTAGCCACAAAATGAGCAATAGATAATGAATGCATGGCTTATCTAATGCAAAGTAACTCAACTCTATTAATATACTAATTGACATGTGCATAATTAGCTAGGTCATCTTATTGATAATGTTGTGCATAATTTATGTGGAGAGACAGAGAAAACAGTGGCACTGATTATTTCATCTGAATGCGGTTTGTCAAAAAGACTATTTTCTCCTATCATGTTCAAAGTATCCCTCATCCAAATCTATAAAAAAAAGGTCATTTTTAGTACGCTTGAAACATGTAAACTATGCTAATAAGTTATGACAGTAAGATGTATATGGTAAGGAAAGAGACTATATGAGGGAAATCATTGGATTAAAAACTGTAATTCTCTAATTTCTTTGCTCCCACTGTTCCACGTTCCAGCTCTAGAGTGTAATTGCTAGTCATTTGTCCTGTGATTAATACCTAAGGGTGCCCAACCCTGAGGACCACAGGGGCCCTGGGAGACTGTGTGAGCGAATAAACATGCACAATCTGGATACAATCCAGGTCCCGTTGGCCCAGCAAGGCTGTAATTGAACTCCTTGATTTCATGGGCCATGCCCCTCAGTCTGGGTTCAGACCCCCTCAACTTATCAGAGTCCACATTGGAATGAGAATGAGAATCTGGGCATGTTTGGATCTTTATCTAGGCTGGTCTCTTCCAACAGGTCCAGGTGAAATTTGGGTGGTCATTCGAGGGTGGAGTATGGATGGCTGGTGAAGGGGTTGGAGTGGTGGGGCACTATAGATGTAGAGCAAAAGATAGTGCTGGGGGAAAAGGGTAGGATATTAAATATTTGGAGGCTTTCTCCATCATGACCCTGTAATTTGTAGCTTCCTTGGTCCTGAATTAACCCTTTCTAGTGATGCTCCAAGCAGAAACTTTAATATAGGCTTCCTGTTCTTTTATCTTCCTTTATTTTTCCATTATAAACCTGGCTAGGTGGATAACTGTTCCTGTTTCTGAAACTTTTATTTCTTTATAATGTTCTTTTTCCATTATTATTCCTTTCTCCCAAATAGGTTTTGACTGATTTCACTACTCTATTCAAATTAATTAAAAAACCCAATTTCCTGTTTCGGAATTGGCCTTTTCCCTTTATTTTCTTGAACTCTGAATGCTATCAATTTATTTCATGTGTGTGCTTTTCAGATGAATGCCTTCAGGGAATGTCTCCCTTTTATCAGGATTGAGTTTCATAGTTTTATTTATCCACAGATGTCTTGATCTTTGACAAAGATAGTCTTTTTGAATCACACCCTAGAAAATAATTTCCCTGTCTGCCCCCTCCATACTAGCCAGATAGATGTGAATTAGTGAGATGATGGAATTCTTGGGGGAACACGGGACCCAGAAGTAGGCAGTTATCTGAGCAAGATGAGCAGCTCTGATCTGGAATGGCGAAGAGTCCCAAGAGTGGAATTTTATAGATCTTTCTTGCTCAGGCGCTGTGCCTGCTCTGGGTGAATTCACTCTCTTGCTCTGCTTCTTACTGTAATTGGACATCGTTATAAGGTCTTTTGTGAGTGATGTTTTCTTTGCTACAGTTCTCACTTTTCTGTTTTCTTTATTAAAAATCGCCAGGAACCACAGGAAATGTGTTATCATTCAGCGAAACAAGAGCACATCAGGTGGTTCAGCAGAAATCAGAGCAGTTCATGATTTATAACCAAAAGCAGCTCACGAGGATTTATCCCTCCGCCTTACCGCATCGATTCCAGTAACTTCAACCCGCTGCCCTACTGGAACGCAGGTTGCCAGCTAGGTGTGTATGCCTCAGCAGGGAGCTGTTCTCTTTGTGTCTTGACTCTATGAGGCCGTCTTGCCTAATTCTCTTCAACTTTGAACTTGCACAGTGGCGCTGAACTACCAGTCTGAAGGGCGAATGATGCAGTTAAATCGAGCCAAATTCAAGACAAATGGCAATTGCGGCTACGTCCTCAAACCCCAGCAGATGTGCAAAGGTGTGTGTTAATTTTATGGTCGTATCTCTGAATGCAAGAGACCTCTGTTGAAGGCGCTCTCTGGAAAATGTGATGCCCCAGGGTTTTGCAACATGATTTTTAAAAAAGAGATACATTAAGGTATCGGAATGTAAATAAAGAACTCATCACCACTGTTTAATATTTGGGTAGCATGATGTTTAGCGTGTTCTCTTGTGACGTCATGCACTTAAAGAGGGACATGGGTAATAGCAGTGGATTGTCACCTGAAATCCAGTGGTCCAGCGTGATATTCGCTGGGCATTACTTACAAATTGAATGCTTTCAGAAACTCTCCAAGGGAGTATGAGTCTGAGACCAGCCTGGCAGAGTGATAATGCCACCTGAAATAATTTTATCACGCCCTTTTAGTCAGTTTATTCCAATTGCTAACAACAAAAAAGACAATGCTGTGTTGGGATCCAAAAACACTTCCTTTGGGTTCTGCTCATTGAAATTTTTTTAAAGTTTTCAATTTGGATTTTTAAACAGTTCAGGTAAAGAAAAGCTGTTGACATGTGTCTTCAGAATGTTAATGCTTTGCATGTTTTCTTGCTCTGCTGTTTACTTAATTTCAGGTCTTTTTTTCTGCTTGTTATATTCCCTCTATACTTGAGATAGTTTAGGTTAGAAAATTATGTGAATCTAACATAACCACTCTCCTTCTCTGTCTACTGTGGCATTCAAATAGAATCTTCCTCTTCCCCCCTGCCACGGTTGATAATTGCATCCCAGACACTTGCTTTAAATTGGCCCTTTCCTCTGGCCTTTGGGAGCATGCATTCTAACAAAAAACATAGCTATAGAAATGCCAGCTGGCATTGCCTTCAGGCAAAAGCTGCACTGTTACGTGATGATTTCTTTGCTTTAAGAAAACGGTAGTTATTCAGCATTTATTGTTTCTTTGTCCTTCAAGCTTAAGCTGTGTGTGTGTGTGTGTGTGTGTGTGTGTGTGTGTGTGTGTGTGTGTGTATGTTTGTGTTTTCCCCTGTGACTGACCTTTGATTTTAACCTCTGCTTTATTTGGCTTAGGTACTTTCAACCCTTTCTCTGGTGATCCACTTCCTGCCAACCCCAAAAAGCAGCTCATCCTGAAAGTGATCAGTGGACAACAGCTCCCCAAACCTCCAGACTCTATGTTTGGAGACCGAGGCGAGGTAAACTGTGTATGACCAAGTGGTTAATTATGTGATTATTTGACTGTGTTTGCATTTCATCTGAAATGTCTTGAGTGTTCTGTGTATGTGTTTGTGTATGTGTGTGTGTGTCTGTAAATGAGCACTGCCCTCAGCTCCTCAGATACTGACTGACTTGCTGGCAGAGCACACACAGTTCCTTCTGGAGTGCAGTGCATCACCTATTTGCGAGGCATGAGTGCACACAATTGCAGACTGACACTGACAGTGCCAAATTGAGGTGCAAGGAACAATTTTGTTATTAATAGAAACATTGCTTAAGAGAACATCTTAACCTCCTGTCCTCATTTCTCCTCCACCGTGACCCTCATCTCTGCTGCACATCAGCCACCTGCTCCCTGGCCACGCGCTGACTCTTCCCTTGCTGCACCTCGGAAGCATGATTTTCAAATGTCTGCCGCCGCCGAGACCGCAGCCTTCTGTCTGTCCAGAACTTTAATTCCATTATTCCTGTTAACAGCTGCTCTTGGCCTTTGGTTTCTCCCGCCTGCCATCCCCATCTCTGTTCATGTCCTTCTTGGGAGTGGTCCCATCACTTCAGGCTCTTTGCCTCTCCCACTTGTTAAACTGTCCTTTCTGGACCTTGAGTGTCAGTGGGGAAACCATGCAGCTCTGCAGGATGCCACCATAAACTCTTTGTCTCAAGTCTCAACTGACCTGCTCATGGTCCTACACTGCCATCCCAGCTCCATCTTGTCAGCCCTCTGTCCTGTTCTCCAAACTGGGGACTGTCAACCTCCTCTCTCCTCAAACATTTCTTCTCATCACTTTCTCGTCTTCAACAGACAGCACCGTGTCCCACTCCTCAGAAAGTAGGGGCTTCAGGTGGGACCATGTCACCCATCTCCATTGCCTCCAGCCTAACCCGAGCCACCATCATCTGTTGTCAGTTCTGCTGCAGTCACCTCCCTGCTCACTGGTCCCCCTGCGTCTGCTCTGTTCTCTCAGCAGCAAGAATAATTACCTTTACGTGACAATGAATATATGTACGTTCATGTATAACTGAAAAATTGTGCTCTACACTGGAATTTGACACAACATTGTAAAATGACTGTAACTCAATAAAAAAAGTGTTTAAAGAAAAAAGAATAATTACCTTGACAGTATCAGAAAGCTTATCCTAACTTCTCTTCTTTCCATTTTTCTTTTCAGTATTGTCTGCAGAAAGGCTCACTTTCTGAACTTTTTATTTCGAAAAATTTCAAACCTCAGAAAAGTTGCAGGAATAATAAAATGAACACCATATCTCCAGCACCTAGAGTCACCAGTTAACTTACTACATTTTGTTATATTTGCTTTCTCTCTCTTTCATGTGTATCTGTGTATGTGTAAATATACATACACACACACAAATATACTTACACACATGAGAGGGAGAGATAAGCAGATGTAACAAAATTTAATTACACATGTATATAGATGCATTTGTTTTTCTTTGGAGAGTCACTTGAGAGTAAGTTAACATCATGGCCCTTGATCCTTAAATACTTCAGCATTTATCTCTTTAGAACAAAGATGTTCTGCGTAAACACAATATAGTCATTACATTCATGACATTTAATATTGGTATGATTTTTTTTGCTTTTTTGTTTATTTAAATTTTTTTAACTCTTTTGATACTCAGAACTTAATTCATCTTTTAAAATTTTAAAATTTTTGTTTTTCATACTATTTTGAAAGGTTACTTTTCACTTATTACAAAATACTGGCTATGTTCCCTGTGCTGTGCAATACCTCCTTGAACCTATCTTACACCCAGGAGTTAGTTGGTACAATAATATTATCTAATATAAAATCTATATTCAGTTTTCCCCTACATTAGGTTGTTCCTACATTATTTTTTTTTTCCTCTTTTTAGATTCAGGATCTAATTAAGGATCACACATTGCTTTTAGTTGTCAATTTCTCTTTGGCCTTTTAAAATGTAGAACAGTTCTCCAGCTTTTATTTGGTTTTCATGATACTGACATTTAAAAAAAATAGCCTTCAATTTGGATTTACCTGATTGCTTACTCATGATTGAGACCAGGGTAAACGTGTTTGGCAGGAATACTGTGTGGGCATTGTGTGTCCTTCTCAGCGCACCAAATCAGAGGCCACGTTATGTCACTTTATCCCGGGATTGGTACCATTCCTTGGATGAGGGAATGTCTTCCAGATGTTTTTCATTGCATATGTATCTATCTTTGTAAATCACAGCCTGTGGGGTTAGAGTAATCTTTTAAATGTATAAGAAGTATCTTTCTTTTGTAACTAAAATAAAAAGGCACCCTCCTTATCTTGGCCTATGAGGTTCTCTGTCTGGAGATTTTAACTTTTTTTTGAGCCATAGAACCCCTTTGGTGTCTGATGAGTCCTTTGGACCCCTTCTCAAAATAATGTTTTTAAATACACACAGTAAAATAGATAGGGCTACACAGGAAATCAACTACATTGAAATTCACGTATCAACATATTGAAAACAATTTGTGATGTACGAGGACATGTGTCTACGAATGCAGTAAACAGCAGGATCTAGAGACGGGTCTAGTGACTATTAGGATTTTGAAGTTTGGATGAGTATAGGCGATACATGGAGATTTCTCCAGCGATCATAGTGTGGCCTGGAAGCGTCTGTGACTTCTGTCCGACACAGGATCATAGCACTAATATTTACTGTTTGTGCTGTAGTCAGAGGCTAATAAAAATACAGTTTTTTCCCCTATCTGGGAACTCTGAATTCTCAGCCTGTGATCTCTCACATTGTTCATATTCTGATGAAATAAGATTTTCTTCTTGCTCCTAATCAGAAAATTGATTGTCATCTTTAGTTTTCCCCTTTTCTCTACTCTCCCCATCTCCTCACTTATCATCTCCTGGACATTCTGTCTCCCGTATCTCTTCCCAGTCTTGCTTCACCACCCTGTTGCATCCTTCTAGCCCATAGTCTAGGTTACCGTCTGGTGAAGCAGACACTGCTACCTCAGGTTTACAGATGAGACACCTGAAGCACAGGGTTACACCACCTGCCCGAGTCCAGCACAGGAGCCAAGTGTTGAAGCAGCAAGTTATTCTTCAAGCCTGTGACATCCTAACTTCCTTTTAAATTAAGCCTCTTAAATTCCTTAAGAACAGAATTCATATTTGTTATTGCCCCCCAAAATCCAAGATCCCCAATGGCAACAGTTTTACCATGGGGTTCTATGCTAAGGAAAGACTTTTAGCATAAAAGAATTAGCTGAAAATGAGTATAATTTAACTGTGGTTTACTTAGTAAACAAAAAAAAATGTGTATCCTCCTGTCTCAAAATGTTTTTCCATCATACCTCTGGCTCTTATTCCCTGAAGCTCCCCCTGAAACTGTCTTCTCCTTACTTTCCAAGCTTCTGAAAATGTTTTCCCGGACTTCATGACTCTCTTTTCTGGGTACTTTAGGAGGTTATTCCTTCATTGCACATTATCCAGAACTGGCGCGGTGAAGGAACGCTGACAGATGACCAACAAAGTGGGACCCCTCCCCTTAGACTAGAGGGGATGCGGGGTAGGCAGGAGGTCGGCAGGGGGAGAGGAGCCAAACACATTTTTTCTTTAGATTACTTTTTAATCTTTTAATTTTTAAATACTTTGAAATTTACATCATAGTACACAATTGATTTAACCACATTAAAGTGCGCAAATCAAATGTGAATGATGTGATTAATTATTTTGTAACCCAGAGCAAGACAGAACATATCCAGAACCCCCAGAAGGCTTCCATCTGCCCTCCTAGTCGATACCTACTCCTAACCCCCCACCCTCTTTGAAAACCAGCCCCTGTCATGATAGATTAATTCAATCTATGCTCAAACTTCCTCTAAATGGACTCTGACAGTATGTACTCTTTCTGTGTCTGGCTTGTTCAACATCATGTCTGTGCAGCAGAACTTTGTTACTTCTTCATTGTTGTGTAGTACTCATTAAATAAATATTCCAAAATTTATCCGTCCTACTCTTGATAGACATTTAGGTTGTTTCAGTGTGTGACTATTATGAATTCACCTCCTCTGAGCATTTGTGCACAGACAGAAGCTCTCATTTCCGCTGGATATATACCCTGAACTAGAGTTGTAAGTTCGTCAGGGGACATTTATATAGCATTAGTAGACATTGGCAAATAAAAATGTATTCTTTTTTTCTGTCTCATCTATCTGAACCTGTTGTACCTAGTACAATTTCTCTTTCTTAGTAAGCACCTAATTAAATGGGTTGCAGTTGATATGTGGACATTTTGGCCAATACTTTAAAATTAACATGGGCAGAGACGTATCAGTTGTAGTAATATTCTCTCTTTATTCATATAGATCATTGATCCTTTTGTTGAAGTTGAAATTATCGGATTGCCAGTAGATTGTTGTAAAGATCAGACTCGTGTGGTAGATGACAATGGTAAGATTATAATCTGTGTTCCCTTTTAATAAGGATGCTCTAGAAATAAAATCTGCACTGAAAAAAGGTGTCTACACGGGAGAGAAACAAATCTCTAAAATCTGTAGCTGCCATTTGAGTTTTGTTAAGATTTTCGACACATCACCCTAAGTAAATGTGGAATTGATGCATTGTACATTTTGATGGATGTTGTAATCTAGCCTCTCAAGACTTTTGCTTTTGAAGCAAATATTTTTTTCCAGTGAAATGAATGGGTAATATTTACACACCTGGGTTAAGGATTCATGCAGGAAATGACTCTCGTTATATTTTTATGTTGTTTTCATGACACGAGTAGCCTCAGAGTTCTCATTTGTGAAGCCCACATCCTGATGAGCTCTCATCCTCTCTGAGCGTGCAGAGCTCTAAAGGCGAGTGCGGCATGCTCTGGCAAGTTTGCTTCTTGATGACGTACTTGTGGTGGATGGGCGCGTTCTCCTTGTGTTTTGGCCGTAATGTAAAGAAAGCTTTCTTTACTCAAGCCTCGTGTTTTTCTCTTAGTAATCTTCTAAAGTTGTATGCATTCATACATTTACAAACATTATTTTGCATGCCAGTTTTTCTCAATCCTCTAGTCATTAATACTCTAAAGAAAATCTAAACCATAATCCTCAAAATGTTTGGGAAATTAGAGTTTTTGTAGAGAGAACTTAAGAGGAGTTTAAGGAAAGGAATTTGGGGGTTCAAGAGCACAAACCTATTACTTAGGAAATAACATACTTAAAGTGAGCAAACTTCCCATACTGTATATTCCGGCCAATGCTCAATAATTTTTTTCTTTTTGGTCTTAGAGGTAATTGAGATGCCATCATTAACCCAACAAAAAGTATCTCTTCTCTTATTCAGGAGGGACATCTCAATGATTTTCAGTCCGGAATTCATTAGCTGAGACATTTAATAGGGTTAAGTGGCTGATACCTCTGGAATGCATAGACTTAATGATACTAATTTTCATTTTTAGAAAAGAAAAGCAAGCTTACAGAATACTTGAATTTTTATCAGTTTATATAATTATTTATTCTGAGTTTTATCAAGAAATAAATAAATGTTTGCCTTTTAGAATTTGAGTTGGATTATAAACCTTTCCTCTTTATTTTCAATAGCTATGAAGATAGATCACCTTTTGTGTATTAACGTCTTGCTTCATGAGAAGCCACTGGAAATCAATAGTGCCTGGTCTCATTTGGCTCGGTCACTAGTTGTATGACACTAGGCACAGTATTTTCTCTGAACATCAATTTTCTCAACTATAAAGCAAAAATTATATTTCCTACTTTTAAAAACTGAGCATGAGTTACCTATGTAATTTTTAAAAGTTATATATTTTTGAAAGTCAGTAATATATATATTAATTAGAAAAAAAAAAAAAAAAACTCCTGCCCTGCCACCCTTAGAGGATTGCCATAAGCATTAGATAGGATGTTCTATGTACAATAGCACTGAAACCTTACAAAACACTTGCTGGTGGTCATTGCAGCAGCAGGATCTTGGGTGGGTGAGAAGCATCACTCTATTTGGGTGGGGTGGGGGTGGGGGAGAGAAATTCTTTGTTTTTGCTAAAACATTATTCTTAGATCACTACTGTAGATAATTTTTTGAGCTTATTGAAACATGCTGAATATTGTCTAAAAGAGCTTCCTCTACAATGCAATTTGGCATTAAAGATTATCAGAATTGATATAACAATTTACAGGCAATTTTCTTCCCAATTATTTTCAAGCAATGGGGTGAATTCCAAGGCTGTATTTCAGTAAGGCATCCCAGGGTGGCTTGGCCGTCTTCACGAGTTTAATAACCATTGTGAGCAATTTTCACTGTCTGTTTTGCAGATGTTACTGCTAAATCATTTTTAGCCAAGCCCTTTGCTTTTCTAATTTTTCTTTTCCTATTTCTCTGAGGCTTTAACCCTATGTGGGAAGAAACGCTGACATTTACAGTACACATGCCAGAAATAGCTTTGGTTCGGTTCCTTGTGTGGGATCACGATCCTATTGGAAGAGACTTTGTTGGGCAAAGAACTGTGACCTTCAGCAGCTTAGTGCCTGGTAAGTATGGGGTGGGGGTGCTTTTCTTTCTAGACTGACCATTTCTTTTTCTTTGGAAGAGTTAAAATCTGATATGTGATATACAGGCTATGTGGCATATATGATGTATAAAACATATGTCCTGTGATAATGAGATTGTTAACATACTTTGTGAAATGTAAAGAACTAAAGTCAGATATTTAATTTTGTTGCACCAATGGGAAAGTCAAATGCAAGTTCAACTAAAAGGTAACTACTCTCTCTACTTTTATCAGGCTACCGGCATGTCTATTTGGAAGGACTGACGGAAGCATCCATATTTGTCCACATAACCATCAATGAAATCTACGGAAAGGTGAGAAAGATCACAAGGCTTAAAGCCACATGCGACAATAATATGGTCCTTCACAAAGTTTTCTTTAACTAATTGCATAAAAGGAATGTATAGCTCGACAAGCTGTTCTTTAACAGAAAACTCTAGGGAAACCCAGCCCACTCTGCTCCGTGTGCTCTCCTGCCTCCAGGTCCCCATCCATGCATGCTCCTTTCTCTCTTTAGGGATGTGTACTCATTCCTTCCACCTAGAGGCCCTCTCTGGGCTTAACAGAATTGAGAAAACTATGATGCTCTCAGGTGATCATTTGTTTGACTAAAACGGTAAAGACAGAGTTACATATTTGAATTTTATTTTCATCCTTAAAGAGACCCAGCTGGCTGCAGTGGGAAATGCAGTCTCAAATGTTTGAACTGCCTGTACTAACGTGGGCTGTGATCCCAGCCGGTTCTAGGCAGGATGCATTCGTGTAGTGCCGAGGTATTTAACTGAAAATCTAAAACTCATGAATGGATTTAAAGCCACCTACCGGACTTAAGAGACCAGAAAAGTGTATTGTAGCTCTCTCCTGATGCTGAGTTCTTCATCACAGAACTCACTTGTGGTTTATAAATCAATAGGATGTCCTCTGGCAAGGGGGGACGTGTCCAAGGGGACGTGGCCCCTGGAATCAATTTTTAGGACTAGATGTGATTTGGAGGGACTGTAACTTTGAGGCGGGTTCAGGAATGTCCAATGCTCTTTATCAGAAAGTCTCCATAGCCTGGAGCTTCCCCTCCAGAGGTACATACATTCTCTAGGCCTCACCTTCCGTATCTCTACCTGTGGGGCGGAAATAATACCTACTTCGTAAACAAATATGTTATCCTTAAAAGGCTGCCTGGCACATAGTAAATGCTCAAAAATGTTGGCTAATATTAATATTATTAAGGCTACAATCCAGCTGGTAGGGAGTGAGCCAATTCAGCCTGATATAGGAAGTACATGTTTATCCTTAACATCCCTCAGTTGGGAGAGGTGAGGTGCTAAGGATCCTAATTTCTAAGAGTGATGAAGTTTTATACCATGACTTTCTGTGTTTGGCCCTGGGTTGTTTGTGCTGCTTGTTGGGATCTCCCCTCTGGCCTGAACACACACAAATGTAAATGATTGAAAAGTGATTCTTGAATTTCTAGGAATTCCAAGCTAACTAAGCAGCCTCTCTAGCATTTATCATGCTCGAGGGAAATAATAAAATTCAGAGTTTGTTTAAAACTTGAGCCAGAAATAACATATGAGAAATATAATGTTCTATAGGAATTGTGTGTTCTATTAAATGTCTGCGTGGAAGTTGTACTATTAATTACTTTCAAGATGTGTTTGGGTTGAGATGCATAGACCACAGCGTGGTGGTGGTGAGTCGAGCAATGAATGAACCTATGTCCAAAAATCACCAATAGTGGGAGAAAGAGTTTATAGAACATATGTGGGTTTTTTTCCTTCTGTTTTTACTTGTGCAACCTTCTTGAATGAGCCCAAATTGTGTTTTGTTGTGCTTTTTTTCCCCCCTTGCAGTGGAGCCCTTTAATACTCAACCCCAGTTACACTATATTGCACTTTCTAGGAGCTACAAAGGTAGTCTCAGCATGGTGCTTTGTTCTTGCTGGTGTCTTTCTCTTTGACTGGTCATGGCGGCATGCTCTCACCTTGCTCCATTTTCCTGCTTACCACTTCAAAACATGCCTCTGTTGCTTTAAGACGGCTGAAGTTCATAACAGTCTGCTAACTGTGGACACTTTTCCTACCATCTTGTCATCTTTGGGCAAGAAACTTCCCGGAAATCCTGGTTGTGAACATGGGAGGCTGCCTTCCTCACAAAATCAGGTTGACGAATGGTGCATGACGTTGTGCAAACATGCTGCGAGCACCTGTTTGCTTGGTTTGAATATCCTTCAGTGGCTGTGAGGTTTTGTTTCATATCCATTTTTCACGGAGCTGTCATTCTAAAAGGCAAGCGGTTGAGACAATGGCATTTGCTTAACTTGTGGTTGGTCCTTTTGTATCTTCAGAACAGACAGCTCCAAGGTCTAAAGGGGCTGTTCAATAAGAACCCCAGGCACTGTTCTTCAGAAAGCAGCTCCCATTACGTTCGGAAGCGATCAATTGGAGATAAGATTCTGCGACGCACAGCTAGTGCTCCAGCCAAAGGAAGGAAAAAGAGCAAAACGGGCTTCCAAGAGATGGTAGAGATAAAGGATTCTGTGTCTGAGGCTGCAAGAGATCAGGACGGTGTCCTGAGAAGGACCACAGGGAGTCTGCAAGCGCGCCCTGTGTCCATGCCTGTTGACAGAAGTCTTCTGGGGGCTTTGTCGCTGCCTGTCTCTGAAACAGCAAAAGACACCGAAGGAAACGAGAAAGCTCTGGGTAAGATGTTTGAAGTTTCTCTAAGAATATACCCCTCTAAGCCACATTTTGGTCCCTGATTACCATCATGACATGGTTGACAGTTGGTAGTCAAAGTAAAATATACTGAAAAATCAGTAATTTGTAATGTTAACTTTCAGACCAGATTTTAGCCTTTGGAAGGAAAGTGGTAGAAGAGCTATTTCCTAGTCTCCTAAAACCTCAAAATACCACTGACATCTGAAACTGACAGTGAGGGATAAGGGAAACTGGCAGTGCGAGACCAGGTGTAATGGCGTGGAGCCTACGGGTCTGTGGGGTACAGAAGACGGAGGGAGAGACCTGCAGATACCAGTGGAGATCATGGTTGTCTACGTGGGCACCATTCTTACTGATTGTTCTGAGGTTGTTTAGAATTATATTGACTTTTCTGAAGTTGAATCTAGTTATATTCTTTCCCACCACATAACATGTTTCCACAATTGAAAATGTTGATGGAGAAAGAGGAAAAGCCAGATGTTAAAAGTAAGCCATCTTCTTCACTTGAGAAAGCTTGGCTTCCTCAGGAAGTAACTTATTCAGTGTTTTCCTGTGGCCGCCTTTCCCTGAGCCCTGAATGTTGGCAGGGAAAGAAGCCTGTCTGCAGCTCCTGTCCAGTTGTAACTCCTCAAGCATAGGGACCAGGCGTTACCCATCTTTTCCCCTAACTTGAACATAATGCTTCACTCATATCAAGCACTTGATCACGAGTGATGCCTGCTTTACAGTGTACCAAGGAGCTCTTGCCTTGTGTCTTAACTCCTTCCCCCCACCATATTTTAGTTAATTTGGGTATCAGAACTGTGTCCATTAGATGTCTCTGCAACAAATAAGTTTTAATTAAATCAAAATCATCTCAGACAGTAGAACATGATACTTTGTATTTCTTTTAGCAGAATTCTTTCATCATACAATCTAATTTCAATGATCTACTTTCTCACAAAGTCCTGTTGGCTTGTATTGATTTTTATTGTAAGATAGTCTAGGGAAACAAACCAATTTCTGAATGGTTTGTTTGAAGGAGAAAAAGGGAGTTTAGAAGTTTGAAATTTTGCTAACAGCAGTATCAGAGAAGAAATGAAATATGTGCTTTAGAATTTCTTTCAAAACTCCATTTTGGGGAAAAATAAACTATTTTATAAATATATAATTATAAGAAACTCCATTTTGGGGGAAAATGAAGCAATAGAAATTGGTAATAATTAATATAATTAATCCTGTTAATGCCACAATTAAAATGTTAATATCTTTAAGATGAGTTAGAGAGCAATAGTTGGTATTTCCTTCCTCCTCTTAAAAAGGTTACATAAGTTAGTTATTCATCTACATAGTATAATATATTTAATAATACATAAATGAATATATACCTATAAAACTTGTGGTAAATATGGAGCAGTACATAACCATGCAATGATTCAAGTTATCATGTAGAAAAAATGTTAAGTGCAGGAAATTCAGAATACAGATTTCTTTTCATAATCCCATCCCTCTACAAAAGCTTACAGCAGCTATCTCTGAGAACATCATATAGTATTTATATTTTCCCTTAAAACTCTTGGGTTTATCAAATTTTTATGATGAATTTTTTTTAGTTAGGAAAATATTTAATAAGCTAAACATATTCTTCTTGATTTTCGTAACTGAAACATAAAAATATTAAAATAATCTGATTAAGAATACTTGAGCATCTAATATTGTCTTCGCACTACACTAAACATGATGGGGTGCCCCAAGTTACTTTGAATTGTGTATTTTTTTTATAGTTTTCCTTACTGTGCCTGATAGCTTACTGCCTCTTTCAGGGGAGGATGCAAATGAAGGTTTTATTTTAAAACCAAAAAAGGTGATTAATGGAAAATTAGATATTAGCAATGGCATAGAATTGGTGACCAGTTTTTTATTTATACATTTTAAAGTCAACAGATACTGACATTTTAATGGATTTAGTGCACCTTCCAATTTGTTTTAGAAATTAACTGGTTAAATTAAGTCTTTTGCCAACATGTTTTTTAAAGTGATATGATTTGTGTGTTTTTTTAACTAATACGTGTATAACTTTGAAAGCTTACAGTATCTTGCTTACAGGTACCACAATCCTTTGTTTAACAGAGCTGTCTTGTTCTGTTTTTATTGCCATGCTTCTGTGTAGTACAAATCTGAATAGGAAACAACATAAGGTAATCTTCACTGTAAAAATATGGCAACTCATTGACATTTTTTTGACAATGGATATTACATCCTTAGCTGATGTAATAGCTATTCAAAGGGAAGGTTCAGTGAAATTACTATATATTTTACCATTTATCCATCACACAGACACTTTGTTGCAAATCTACACAATCCATAATTATATTTTGTCACGATGTAACAAATTTACATTCTTCATTTGTCTGTCTGAAGACAAACGTGAGTGTTGGCAGGTCCTACGTAAAATGCTGCATGTCACTTAAAATGTTGTTTGTTTTATTCAGCAGAAGATAAGGATGGCAGAAGAGATGGGAAGGCAAGTATCAACAACCAACATTTCCCAAATTTCAACAAAAAGTCATCCTCTTCTTCCAGCGCTCTCCTCCATAAAGACATCAACCAAGGGGAATCTGCCATTTCTGCTGCCAACTTATCAGTCACAGAACAGTTGGTACCAGGTCCTAAGAGCGGGAGAACCAAGTCACATGTGTCAAGTGATTGTGAGAAACACCAGTACCCCAACAAATCTCTCTCCCCAAGGCAACATTTGGCTCGTGATCCTGTAATGGGCCTAACACAGGATCTGGGTGTTATGAAAACCAAGGAAAATGGGAATTCTAGGGACTCTGTGGTAGGGCAAAGTGCACTGTCAGGGAGCATCCTTTCTCAAAGCAACCTGGAGATTAAGAAGCTGGGAGGTAACTGGGACAAGGGCAGAGCTGCCACATCTTTTTCTTTGTCAGATGTCTCTACACTTTGTTCTGACATACCTGATTTGCATTCCACCACGATTCTGCAGGAGAGTGAAATTTCCCATCTGATTGACAACGTCACTTTAACAAATGAGAATGAGCCTGGCAGTTCCATCTCAGCACTGATTGGCCAGCTTGATGAGACTAGCGACCAGGCCAACCTCACAGTTGTTTCTCATCTTCAGAGCACCAGTGTGGTGTTGGGCCATCCTCCCTTGCCCACCATGGACCTCAAAATGCCCTTCAAGCATGGCTTTTCCAGTGGAAAACCCGAGTCATCCTTTTTGTGCTCATCTCCTGAGCGGATTGCATTCTCGGGGCCCAAGACCTCTGAATGCACAACACACACAGTTGTTGGTGAAAATATCTACACTTCAGTCTCTAAAACCAAACCAGATGATGACCTTCCTGGGAAGGCCAAGACGGGGGCCGTGGAGAATTACCTGCCTCGGTCCTCTAATACTTCTCACTCCTGGTTACCGAAAAGTCCCACCAATGGAAAAGACTGGGAAATACTGAAGAACCGCAGCCCTGCCACTTCCACTGACTTAACACTGGAAGATGTAATAGCAGATCCTACTCTCTGTTTAAATTCTGGGGAGAGCAGTCTCGTGGAAGTGGATGGAGACTCAGAAAATCTGTCTGTAACAACCTATGACTATAGGAGAGAGGGCACAAGTCACCTTGCTTCTCCTTTAAAACTGAAGTCCAGTCAGGATGCAGTGGAACATTTCCAAAGAGGCTTGAGAAATGGCTACTGTAAAGAGACTCTCCACCCTTCTGTTTCTGAAATATTCAACAATATTCAAGATGTCAAAAGTCAAAATACTTATCAACTAGCCTATCAGGGTGCTGGTTTTATGCATAACCATTTCTCAAATTCAGATGCAAAAATGAACCAGACCTCTGGGCCTCTGTCTAGTGTTCAAGACCTGCATGCCCCCTGCCCCTGAGAAGTCCCCACACCCTCCTCTGCCTGCTCTGAAGCTGCCCAGTCCTTGCAAATCCAAAAGTCTGGGGGACTTAACATCGGAGGACATCGCCTGCAATTTTGAGAGCAAGTACCAGTGTATTAGTAAGAGTTTCGTTACCACTGGCATCAGAGACAAGAAGGGTGTGACTGTGAGAACAAAGTCGTTAGAGCCTATGGATGCCCTGACCGAGCAGCTGCGGAAGCTCGTGTCCTTTGACCAGGAAGAAGGCTGCCAAGTGCTGTTTCCCAAGCAGGATGCCAGTCAGTTCCCCAGGGCGCTGGTCAGGAAGTTGTCATCGAGGAGTCAGAGCCGAGTGCGCAATATTGCCAGTCGTGCCAAGGAAAAGCAGGAAGCCAACAAGCAGAAAAGTGTGACCCCCGGCACTGTGGGAGGAGTGGTCCTCCGAAGCAAACCCTCGGCGCCGGCGCCCGCCGGGAACCGGCACTCCACCGGCTCGTACATCGCGGGCTACCTGCGGAGCGCCAAAGGCGGTGGCGTGGAGGGCCGCGGCATCCCCGAGGGCGCGTGCGCAGCCCTGCGCGCCCGCCACGCCGACCAGTTTTGTTCCGATCATTCCGTTTTGCAGACGGAGCCGAGCAGCGATGATAAGCCGGAAATTTATTTTCTCTTGAGACTGTGAATTACATAAAGTTGCGTTTTCAATGTTTACAAGGTATTCCATTGTAGAATGTCTTTTTTCAGTTTTCAGTAAATATGGTCCCTGGCTTCGAATTGATTTTAAAATGTATTTTTAAACTTGCATTTCCGTCTCCCTTTGACTCCATGTGTTCTTGTTTATGCGTTCGTATATAGATTCGGGTGATGATTCCCGTGCACCTATGATCCTTCCCCCCTGAGGTGTAAACTCTCTTGGTATGGTTTACGTGCATGCCTTAGATGTGAAACTTCGCAGCTGCTTGAGTTCTAACGTCTGTATGTTTCACTCAGATGCTCTTTACTCTGTGTCCTGAGATCACAGTCACACATGTAGTCATTTTCACTCTCTGACTATTGAGTTAGGAGATTTTTACAAAGGACAAAGGGATGAATTCTTTATTTTAAAGCCATTGTCTTCGTTCCTGATTTCCCTTCTTTACTGAGAAGCCCAGATGCATTTTTATAACTCAGTAATAAAAGCTTAAAAGTTACCTTAAAAGAAGATTAAAATAGTTACCTTCCCTTTCAAGATTTCTCTACCCCACCTAGAAGAATTCAAGGGAGGTGGGTAGGTACACCCCCAGCACCCTCTCATTTTAGAGTAGGCAGTGAGGGTATATGAGGAATAGCACAAACTTTTGTATATAAGGACAACATTGTTTGTTTTACCTAAATTTTGTTACATATTTTTGCTAATGGCTTTGTATGTAACAAGAACACAGTTGCCAAGCCGTTTGTTGTACTTTTGAATTTTCTGATTAAATGACAGACTGCAAATAATGGCTTTTAGAATGAGGGGCTTCCTGGAGATGCTAACAATAACAGTAGCACAAATTGAAAACTTCCCAAAGCTTTCAAGAAAGAAAAAATATTTTCTCATAATAAAACCCAAGTGAATAGATAATTAGAAGAAATCTTTTCCCTTCAGGGAGCCACGTAACTATATTTTAGTACCAGCATACATTATTTTCACTGTGAATCCATTTTTTATTGCATGTTCAGATGTCCCTCTTTGCTTTTTTGTAACATACCTGCAATGATGTTCTTCTTGGAATTCATGGAAATATAATTAAAGGAGATTTTTAAACACTTGGTGAATTTTTTATTTTTTCAATTGAAGCTCATATGATGACTGTTGAGTAAGGAACCCAGAGTGCTCTGAGATATTTGCCTTTTCGTCTCTTTGCAGCAGGAGATACTGCTTCCACAGGAGAGTTTTAAGCAGCATTTTATGTCTTTGAGTGTTCTCACTGTGCTTTAAAGACCATATTTGTACGGTGACTTGAAAAGAAATCAAATGCAATGAGTTTATTTGCATTTGGTGTTGATGTTGCTGGTTTAAAAATCCTTCCCAAATCTTACCCGGGGCAGGAGTGGCGGGAGGCAGGCTCGATGCTGTGTTTTGCGAATCAGACTACCTGCAGCTTTGTTGTATGGAGGAAAAGGGGAGAAGAAAGCAATTAGACCCTGCTTTCTCTCAGTTCCCAGCCCTGAACTTTTCCAAATGCTGAGGGATCCTCTCTTTGGAAAGCATGGGGGTGCTGGTTGGCTTAGGAGTGTGATAATGAATGGAGAGTGACCCATTTTCCATCCCTTAGTGAGCAGGAGATGATTTGTCTTCTTAGGAGTTCTGCACCCACAAAGTTCTATCTTACGACCTTGGTTTGTTTTTCACGTATCCTTGTCTTAAAGAGATTAATGTCATGTAAAATTGTTAAAATTCATTTGCAGAAAGGGATAGCATTTATCTGCCTTTTATAACTTGATGGAATCTGTATTCTGAAAAAAATTCAGGCATTTGCATATGGATATCAACCCTGACTCAAAATGAATTCGCAGCAACATAAATGGTTGGTGCCAAGTGATGGGTTATCAGACCAACCCCCTGGGTACCCACGTGTGTCTGTCGCCAGTACATGAAGTATTTTCTACTGATAGACTTAGGAAGAGAAGGGAAAGCAATTTCTCTATTACTGCTTGGGGATTGCCTGATAATGAAGAGAAGGCAATAAAGCTTACATTTTACTGGAAGCTTACAGTTCTCAGATTAGACTTCTGACCGGAGTTTCACTTGTTTGGAGGACAGATCAGGGAAGTCACAAAGCAAGTGAAACGTCAAGCAAGATATTAACAAGCTTTCTGAGTTTTTTCTTTTGAGACCTAGAGAGTCTAGGAAGTCCCCATTCTTTGCAAAGCCTGACTAGCGCAAGCCCCGTGGGGTTTCAATGTTCTCTCATTTGACTCCTTTCACAGAGGCTGGGTGGAGTATTCCGAGGCTGAGCAGTGACAGGAGTCTGGGAGAGTTGATGGCAGCAGTTGTAGTATCTATAGAGGAGGGAGTGAAGCTTCTTAACAAATCTGATCCAGCCGTCTTTCCCACTAAACACCCTTTAGTGAATCCCCATCACTTATGGAATAAGTTTCTGTAGCCTTGCATACAAGGTCTTCTTTGATTGGGTGCCTTTATTTCTACAGCCTGGTCTCCTCTGCCATAGAATGCCCTTTTCTCCTCTGCCCACTACGTTTTCCAAGATGTATCGTAGCGAATCCTTTCCTCTAGAAAGCCTTCTCTGGTTGTCATCTCTTCCCTGGTTGTACGAAACCTATCAAGAAGTACTCAATTCCATTTGGCAGCCTCTGATTCCACCCCATTGTATCCATCTTTTCACATGCCTGCCTCCTCCACTAGCTTTAGACCCCTCTGAGGGCATTGCTTATGCCTGGTGACCTTTTGCTAGCTCAAGTCTTGGGGTTAGTTGTATTCAGTAAATGTTTGATAAACTGTGAGAAAACATGTCTGATATCTCAGTTTGTTGTGTGCATGGAAGGAGGAAGAGGCACTGAATCTCGTTTCAAGTATGGTGATGACTGAGTTTATCTTTGTTTCTCTTTAATTTTTTTCATTTCTGCTTTTTCATCCAGCCCATCCTTTTCTCTCCTTTTTGATTTAGCATCTATTTAGTCATTTTCCATGAGTAAGAGTAGCTGATTTTTGTCAAGTATCCTGTGATTTAAAACGTTTTGTGTGTAGTGCATCTCACTTTGTCCTTATAAGGATTTTGTGAAAAGATGAGGTTATCTCCATTTCATAGCATCCGAAAATAAATCTCAGTGATTTGCCCAAGGTTATGGGGCCTAGGAAATCACCCAGCAACATTAATCCAACTCCCACCTTGGTTCTCTTCCCCTACGCACCACTGCCTTTCATGAAGACTTTAATAAATATTTAGTTAGCATCCACCCTGGTCTAGGGACTCAGCTGGCTGCTGGGATTATGAGAAAATGGATATGTTTTTAGAGAGCCACCAGCTGGTAGAGATGCTGAGACATAATACATTGGTTTTGTTCCAAATGCCCAAACAAATAGAAACATATTATGCACAGTAGTTGAAAATATAAGGAAAGAGGATTATGATATCCATGGATAACACACTGTTTAAATGTTAATAAACTTTATTTTTAGAGCAGTTTCAGGTTCATAGCAAAATTGAGCAGGAAGTACAGAGATTTCCCCTCTGCCCTCTGTATCCCTCCCGCTGCACACAACTTCCCCCACTATGAACATCGTGCACTACACTGGATGTATTTATTATGACTGATGAACATGCACTGCCACATCATTATCACCCGAAGTCCATAGTTTATATTAGGGTTCACTCTTGGTATTATACAGTCTCTGTGTTTTAATAGATGTATAATAAGTTGTACCATTGTAGTATTATACAGAATGGTTTCACTAAAAACCTTCACGCTCTGCCTAATTACTTCTACCCCCAGACCCCCTACTCCCCAGAAACCACTGATCTTTTTACTGTCTGCGTAGTTTTGCCTTTTATAATGTCATATACTTGGAGTCATACAACCTTTTCTTACTGGCTTCTTTCACTTAGAAATATGCCTTTAAATTTTCTCCATGTCCTTTCATGGTGTGATAGCTCATTTCTTTTTAGTGCTGAATAATATTCCATTGTCTGCATGTACCACAGTTTATCCATTCACCTGCTGAAGGATATCTTGGTTGTTTCTAAGTTTTGGCAATTGAACAAAGGTGTAACAAATATCAATATACATGTTTTGTATAGACATATGTTTTCAACTCTTAGGTAAATACCAAGAGCATGATTACTGGCTCATATGTTAAGAGTATGCTTAGTTTTATAACAAGCTGCCAAACTGTATTCCAAAGTAGCTGTACCATTATGCCTTCCCACCAGGAATGAAAGAGAGCTCCTTTTGTTCCACATCCTCGCTAACATTGTTCTTCTTCAATATTGAATTGGTTATTCTGGGTCTTTTAATCTTCATATAAATTGGTCTCTCGATAACCACTAACTATCTGGCTGGGACTTTGATTAGAATTGTGTTGAATTTATAGAACAAGCTGGGAAGAACTGACATCTTGACAATTTTGAATCTTTCCATAAACAAGCCATCTCTCTCCATTTATTTTATTCTCTTTAGATATCTTTCATTGGAATTTTGTAGTTTGTCTAATATAGATCTTGTACATATTTTGTTAGGTTTATACCTAAGTATTTTCATTTTGTGGGGGTGCTAATGTAAACGGTAGTGTGTTTTTAATTTCAAATTCCACATGCTCATTCCTGGTATAAGGAAGGCAATTGATTTCTGTATATTAATCTTGCATCCTGCAATCTTGCTATAATCACTTATTAGTTCCAGGAGGATATTTTCTTTGTTTTACTTTTTATCAATTCTTCTAGATTTTCTACGTAGAGAATTGTGCCATTGGTGAACAGAGACAATTTTATTTCTCCTTTTCCAATCTGAATGCCATTTATTGTTTCCTTTTTTTGTCTTGTTATCTTAGCTAGGACTTCAAGTATAATATTAAAAGCAGTAATGAAAGTAGACATCCTTGCCTTATTCCTAATCTTAGCAGGAAATCTTCGAGTTTCTCACCATTAAGGGTGATGTTAGCTGTTGGTTTTTTTGTGGATGTTTATTTTATCAAGTTGAAGATGTTCCCCTATATTCCTGGTTTGCTGACAGTTTTTATCATGAATGGGTGCTGGATTGTGTCAGATTGTGTCAGTGTTCTTTTTAATGTGACCATGTGATTTTTCTTCTTTAGCATGTTGATGTGATTGGTTACAGTAATTGATTTTTGAACATTGAACCAGCATTACATACCTGGGATAAATCCCACTTGGTCATACTATATAATTCTTCATACACATTTTTGAACTTGGTTTGCTAATATTTTGTTGAGGATTTTTACATCAATGTGCATGAGAAATATTAATCTGTAGTTTTTTTAATAATGTCTTTAACTGGTTATGGCATTAGGGTAATGCTGGTCTCATAGAATATGATAGGAAGTATTCCCTCTGCTTCTATCTTCTGGAAGAGATTATAGATACCTGGTGTGATTTCTTCCTTTAATATGTGGTAGAATTCACCAGTAAACCCAATCTGGGCCTGGAGCTTTCTGTTTTGGAAGGTTATTAATTTTTAATTCAATTTCTTTAATGAATATAGATTTCTTCTTTGATTCATAGGTTATTTAGAAGTGTAGTTTTAATCTCCAAGTATCAGGGATTTTCCAGCTATCTTTCCATCATTGATTTCTAGTTTAATTCCACTGTGGTTTGAAAGTAGGCATTGTATGATATCTACTCTCTTCAATTTATTCAGGTGTGTTCTGTGGCCCAGAATGTGGTCTAACTTGATGAATACTCCATGTGAGCTTGAGCAGAATCTGCTGTTGGATGAAGGAATCAATAAATGTCAATTACATCCAGTTGACTCTTGGTGGTGTTGAGTTCAGCTATGTCCTTACTGATTTCCTGCCTGTTAGATCTGCCCATTACTGACAGAGGAGTGTTAAAACCTCCAGCTATAATGTATTCATCTAGTTTAGTTTTTGTCTTAAGTATTTTTACACTGTTGTTATATATATACACACATTAAGGATTATTATGATTTCTTGGAGTAATCGCACTTCCGTCATTATGTTATGTCCATCTTTATCCCTATAACTTTCCTTGCTCTGAGTCTGCCCTGTCTGAAATTAATATAACTACTCTCACTTTGTTTTTGATTAGTGTTAGCATGATATATCTTTCTCTGTCCCTTTACTTTTGATCTATGAGTCTTTATATTGAAAGGAGGGTTCTTGTAGACAACATACAGTTGGGCCTTAGTTTTTGATCCATTCTGTTTTAATTGGTTTATTTAGATCATTGACATTTAAAGTGACTGATATAGTTAGATTAATATCTACCATATTTGTTACTGTTTTCTATTCGTCGCCCTTGTTCTTTCTTCCTATTTTTGTCCTCCACACTTTTTTTTGCCTTTTGTGATTTTAATTGATAATTTTATTATTTTTATCCTTTAACATTTTAGTGGTTGCCCTGTGTTTTCTAGGAAGCAATGCTCCCCTGGGAATCAGAATTTCTAACCCAGCAGATATAAGGTTGTAGGGACAGAAAGCACAAATTCTGCAAGTGGGTCACTAAAACTAATGTTGAGACCAGCTGATTCCAGTTCCTCCCCTTGATTCCAGGAGCCCCTGCTTTGGATCCATGTATAGGATCTGAGCCTGCCACCATGGACACTTTGTTCATTAGTCCACTGTGCAAGCAGTGAATTGACCAAAGAGAAAAGCTGACTGACACCCAGAAAATAAGTCACTCTGGTTGTTGAGAGCCTCCTTGTGATTATGCGTACTTTCAGAGTCACTCCTGGGAGGGGCTATAATGTGGCAGTGATCCATTTCTATAGAACCCAGTAGAGCATACCAAACTGTCTTCGAATTTAGTTCCAGATCTTTCCTTCTCCATCAGTTGGTTATAGGGAATTTCCCATGAGGCCATAGGTGTGGGCTGAGAGAGTGACTTTAGTGCAGCAAAGGTGGGTAATAAGGAAGTCTAAGCCAACAAGTCATATTTTTTGCATCTTCTGGACTACGTGAGTCTTTTCCTAAATACACCGTTTCCTTCATGCAATAATTTGTTTCTATGCCTCTCAACCTTTTTCTGGGAGTTTCTGTTAACACCAAGCTCATGATGGACAGCTCCAACTGCACAGTTACTTGGTGTACCATTGCCAGGCTCTCAGGCTTTACTTCAGAGGGTATATCCCTTCATGTTCCAGACCACTGGACCCCTAAAAATTTCACTGATGTTGCAGACCCCTTGATCATCAAGGACTTACCACCTACCCTCTGACACATATGTCAAGGCATTTAAATTACCTGACCTGTTCTCCTTATTTGGTCCAATTAGTAAAGTGTCAGTCAGTATAGCAGGCTAGCATGATGCACTGCAGAATAGCACAATGATTGAGCTCACTGTAGAACAGACCACGACAGACAGCAGAAAATTAACACAGATCTAGAGCAAGGCAGTGAAGACTTACTGCTGCCCTTGCAATGTCAAGGCAACCTGCTTTGGATCCTCTCTATTCACAAGAATAAGGAATAAAGCATTCAACAAAATGATAGCCACAAATGAAGTGCCAAAGGTTGAGCCGATTTGCGTCAGTAAAATTTATATCTAGCACAGAACCTAACTGGGGATACTGTCTTAAGTTTATAGTAGTCCACTGGCCCCCACCATGATGCATATGATTTTTTTTGCAGAGGCCAGGTAGGTGAAATGACTAGGTACATTATGGGAATCACAATCCCTGAATCTTTTGTCTTTGTTAGTTCTGATTTCTGCAGTTATTCCTAGGAGGTGATACTGCTTCTGATTTACCAGCTTGGCTTGGGGAGAAGATGCATTGTACCCTTTTTAAAAAAAATCATAATGTTTCTTAATTCATGGGTCAGGAAACCAAGGGCCAAGTTCTAAGTATATTTATCCTATTAGGCATTCAGAGACTAGAGAAATGGCAGCAGAATGGGTCCTTGGATCTATTAGATCCGCCATGAGATGGGCTTGAGCCCAAACATTGTTGACAATCTGGTATCTGTAAGGCTCTGTTTTAACTAGAGGTCTATGTAGTGTGTGGGGTTCTCTGATATCGGTGTCAACAGTGATTTCACTCTAGCCATCCTCAAGAAGTCTGGGTATTCCCTTTTCTTCAGTGCTCAATTACTCTGGCAAATTTGAGGAAGAGTTAGAGAAATATTTGCCATGCTGTGGTGGCATTGTGGGGACCCAGAATTCCCTTTCATTAATGGGCTCTGGATCTGTGAACAGACTTAGATCTAGTAACTGGAAATTGCAGTTTTCCATCAGTGTCTGACATTGGCCTTATGATGATCAGTTTTCAATTTTTTGGTTGTACAAATCAGGCAACACCCTAGATGAATGGTCTTCAAACTTTAACATGCATCCAAAACACCTAGAGGGTTAATTAAAATACAGATTATTGAGCCACATCCCTAGAATTTCTGCATTAGTAGGTCTGAAGTGGGACTTGAGAATTTGCATTTCAAAGAAGTTCCTAGGTGATGCTCAAGCTGCTGATCTTACGACTACATCTTGACAACCACTGGTCTTAGATGGTGGTTTGTCTACGTTACCTTTGGGAAAACCATCATCAATTAGCTGCAATAATAAATCACTTTGGCCAAGGCACTATGACTGGCATTCTGGTCATACTGCTCAGTATGACCTCTGCCACCTGGTCTCTGTCTTTCCAGAATCCCAGTATCTCCATTGATACAGGACCTTCTACTATCAACACTGGCTGGAAGAGATCAACCAACAGTGAGTTTCTCAATGATGTTGGCTCCTTCATCACCGGTGCATTTCTTAGTGAAGGGGGTGTCCTTTCCTGGAGGATATCCTCAGGTGTGGGTTTGCATATCTTCACTCTAATACTCTCTTTTCCCTGAGTCTTTTGACCCCTTTCTTATTACTTTGCCAAGTAAGTTCCAATAGATCCACCTCATCTTACGGAGTCATTGTGGATTCAGGCTTTATGAAGTCATCCCAGCTAACTATTAGGACTGGTAGACATTAAATTTTATTAGGACCTTATTAAGACTTGCTAGACATTAAATTCTAGCTTATGGATGAGTTGCTGATTTTAACCAGTCTCTCCTGTTTGGTTTTAAATTCCCCTTCCCTGGCCCAACACCCTTACGATCTACTCCCACAGATGCTTCTCTGATTCTTGCTTGATAAATTCATGATCTGGTCTTCCTACCTGCTTTGGAGCCATCTATGGCTTTCACAGAATGCCTTAAAATGACCATTATTAACTTCCCCGAACCTATCAAAGATTTCAATGCCATCATAAGGAGCCAGTCACTGCAGAAGCACTATAATTATCATTACCCCCATCTGATCACTTGCAGTGGTAACTTGATATCCCCAAACTTACCCTAAACCTCTGCCCTAACCCCGTCAACCACAAGTGAAAGCATTAGTGATTCTGATGCCACAGCCTGCCAACTGTCATTACTATCCCCCTTCTGGTACCAGCTGTCTCAGGCTGGGGTTCTTGGAGAAGACAGGGGGATAGCTTTTGTGTTAATGTTTGATTGAGGTACAGTCCCAGGGAAGCAAGAATTAGGGGAAAAGGAAAGAGAGACAAGGAAATAGGGGAAGAAACTACAAGGAGAGGAGTATTAGCAAGCTGCTATGACTTCAGAACAAACATGGCTGGTTGCCCAGTCTTGTGGGACATTTCCAGAGAGGCCAAATAAAATGATTGCATTTTAAGAACAGTCCATCAGGGAAGGAATGACAGGTAAATATCTGCTGACACCTTTCTATCTCTTGTCCTCCATTGTTGAATTCTGCCTCCCTAGGATGTTAAGTTTCCCACCTTTCCAGCTATGTTATGTAGCAATTTTCCCAGTGTAAAGGTGCTGAAAAGGTCTCCTAAAAAGAGGGAACAGCATGAACAATGTGTGAAGAGTAGAATTATGCCAGACATGCAGAAATGCTTTTTTTTCCCTTCCCTGTTTTGACCATCTTGGTGGATGGTGTCCCACTTCCTGACATGGTGAGGAGGAGAAGGATGGGTGGGGCAGGGGAGAGCTCCCTCTCAGCCATGATGATTTGAGATTCCTACTAGACAGCCATTTGGAGATGTCAAGGTGACAGAGCCTGGAGTACCAGGCAGAGGTCAGGGCTGGATATAGATTTGGGAATCTCTGGCAGAGGTGGCTTAGAGCTATGGGGTCAGGTGAGGTTGCCCAGGAAGGAGATGTAGACAGAGCAGAGAAGGGGATCCGGGATATCCTTATTTTAGATGATGAGCAGAAGAGGAGGGTCCAGTAAAGGGGACGAGGAGCACCCGGACCAGAGGGAAGAAACCTGGAAGAGACACTGAAGGAGATGATGAAAGTGTTTTAAGAAAGGTCTACACCTAGTCTGAAAAGTTTTAAGTAAATATTGGAAAGTCAGGATATTTCATATAACAGTGTAGGTCTCAGCCTTTCTTGGACAACTGGCAGGTCTGACAACAAGGGGCCCCACATTCTGCCCGGTGAAACCCAGCCTGCAGGCGGACGGGGCCTGCGCTCATCCGTGGGCATGCGCCGCCCAGCGGCCCAGCCTCCCACCCGCTGCTCTCGTCTCCCTGACTATTAGGGCTTGTCAGTCCTCATTTGTCATCATGCTTACATTACTGAAAGTCCCACAGGAGAGAGCTATTTCTCTGTGCGTGAAGTCTCTTCATCAAAGCCAGGAAAACAAAAGGCAGTCCAAAAGAGCCGTGCATTTAAAAGCAAAATTGGAGAGAGCATATTTCTTTACGGAAGTAATGAATAGTCTACGTGTTTAATAAGGAAACAAAGCCTCTTCAAGAGAAACTGCTCTGCCTGCTTTACTCGATCATATTACTGCCTTGTCTTCTGTGTGCTTTTGAGTTGACCCTACTCTAAATTCATTTGCAAATTCTGTTTCCAAAACAAATGCTTCTCAAATGTTTTCATCATGTTATTTTTCCTATTCAATTAACCTCCGTGAGTCCTGACTGTTGGTGCCCATGTTTTCTGAACACAGAATATACAAGCTGATGGAGGATGTTTTTCAAATCTAAACTCACACTTAAGAGCAGTTGTCTTCTGTCCTCTGCTGACTCTCCTCCCAGCTGCCAATTGGGAGCCAAGTAGTACGTGTGACAAGGCCTAACATCACCATTTCAAATTCTACCTGAAAGACCATTTTCTAATCAACCAGGCAGTGTCTGTATGGCAGGAGTAGTTCACGCTGGTCCTTTCCAGAACCCTTGCCACTAGGGAGCTACAGCCAGCCTCAGTGATGGGGTGAGGGGAGTGGGCCCTACATCCTGTGGTCTGAGCCTTCCTGCCACCCCTCCCTGACCTTCCACTCCTCCTCCAACTCCTTACCTTGCCACCCACGCCCTTTTCCATCACCTCCTGGTGACAGGAAGGTCTTAATTCTGGGTAGTGATTACATTAAGGCATAATAATATCTTAAATTAGAGGCTTCATCTCCCAAGAGAAGGGAAAACCAGTCTTAGTCAAGTCTTTTCTTGCAAATTCACAGCAGTTGTTAGAAGCTTGAGGTTAAAATCTTTACCTCTGGGCCAAACTCCTTGCAGTCAAATTCCATTTTTGCCATTTACCTCTTACCATCATCTGTAAAATGGGAATAATATTAGACCAACCTCATATGTTGTGAAGATGGTGAATTTACATAATACATGTTAATAAAGTCCTTGATTAATAGTGGTTGGTGTATAGCAAATGCCCACATTCTTGTTGCTATACTGTATCATTATTACATATTATGACATATGATTACATCTTTTTTCCGTTTAGTTGTTGTATAACCGCTGTTCTGATGAGTTTCATTCTCTCTGGAATACAACTCCTTCTTTTTTTTTTTTTTTTTTGCAGAATTTTCCGACTTGTGCACAATTCCCTATATCTATCCTTTCCTACCTATAGAGATAGGAATTTCTGTTTATAATTTATAGACCCATACCTACTTAACAGAAGAAATAGAATATATTCATCTGTAGAGAAATACATATTTATAATGTCTTATCAGAAATAGTAGAGGAAGGAAATCACTTATATATGTCAAAATCCTTCACTTGTGTCCAGTCCCATTTGTCTCAGATCTTCCAAACCCTTCTTCAATTGATTCTTTACTCTGAATTCCTTTAAATTCATGCATTGAATAAGTGGTCATTTTGCATCATTTTTCATGCTGCTTTGTGATTTCTTTAACATCTAGCTTCTTATTTCCATTTTGCTTTTCACCATGAGATGGCAGCGTGCTTTGAACACAGTATGATTTCCGTATGATTCTGGATTTTTTTTAACATTAACTCCCTCAAGTGGATTCTCTATCTCCAGGTGCTGTTTCAGTGCATGTTTGTGTAGTTCACTTTAAATAATGTCTTGAACTTATTTTTTAATTTTTGAACTTTTCCTTTTGAGAAATTTTTAGACATATAATGGTGGTAAAAATAGCACGAAGAATTCCTGAATACCTTGCACTCAGCTTCCCCAAATGTTAACATCTTACATAACCATAGTGCAATTTTCAGAAACAGGAGCTTAATATTGATACAGTACTGTTAGCTAATCTACGGTCTTATTCAGATTTTATCAGTTGTCCCACTAGTGATATTCTTCTGGACCTGATTCCAACCTATGATCCCACGTTGCATTTGGTTGATATATCATCTCTGTCTCCCCCAATCTGTGAATGTTCTTACCCTTCATTTGTCTTTCATGGCCTTGACATTTTTGAAGTGTATTGGCTAGTTATTTTGTAGAACGTCCCTTTGTTTTTGGTCTGTCTAATATTTTCTCATGATTAAATTCGGGTCACGCATTGTTGGCAAAAGTCCCACAAGCCTGACCCAATGCCACTTCCACTATGGGGTGAAGAGTCCTTTCACGCTGGCAAAGAAGACACATCAGAATTTAGGGGCTCCACGCCCCCAGCTTCACCAGAGTCTTCCCACATGTGTCTGTGGTAGCTCACAGAACCCCAGTTTTTCCCCCAGTCAATGCCCTCACTTTGATAGTAGACACTCTTTGTAGCTGGGAGTTTAACTCATAATTCAGTTAATCACAGGATGAATTGAGCAGGTTATTACAACTAGACAAAGTTCTCAGGCAAAGAGTTCTAGGAGTTTGAAGTGAGCCTCCTTCTGTGAGTAGAAACAAGTGCTGAGAAGACACAGTCAGGGAATGGGTGCATCTGCCACAGGGGTTTCCTTGAGCAAAATTGGGATGCCATTACTAGAATATGGAGACTAAAGTCTGGGCAGGAGGAAATGGTAGATATTCATTTCCCACCAATGCCATCCTGTGATTTTACAGAAACAGTTTTCTGCGGGTCAAATTGCTATATATGTTGTATCAGTTAGGATGCTTCTAGCTACAAGTAGGAGCTTATCAAAGTACAAGTGGCTTAAAAAATACAGATTGTATCTGGCATGATCGGCTACGGCTACATTGCACCGTGGTGACACCCTCTATCAGTGGCTGCATACAACGAAGTTTATTTCTCACTTATGCAGAGTCAGCGGAGGGTTCAGAAGGCTCTCTACAGCAGCTGTGCTGAGGCATTGGCTCATCTTTCCAGGCTGCTTGGACCTTTGGCTGAAGAGTGGCAGGGAGTTAAACACTGGGCATGAAACAACACTTTCCGTCACGTATTTCAAGTCATAGGGCTGTGCTTTGGAGGCAGGAAGTGCTGTGCTCCTGCGTGTCCAGAGTAGAGAAGAACAGGACGTCTGCAATCAGAGGTGACAAGTACTCCCCAGGGTTTATTTTTCTCTCCAATAGAAAATCGAGAGGTAGTCCCACGGTTGTTGTGGTGGCTCAGCAGTTATTGGAGACGCAGGTATTTTCTGTCTTTCCAATCCGGCATCCTCGATTTTTCAGGGACACCTTTTTGTCACAAGACAACAAAAGCATCTCCAAATGTCACGTCCTTTCATGTCAGTATCCAAAAGCAGGAAGAGAAGGGCGGGGGTCTCCTTGCCTCTTTGTCAGTGGAATGGGGCCGCTTTCCCAACCAGGGGAGAAAATCTTCACAACAGACTTCCCATTACACCTCACTGGTCAGAACTGGCTCACACGGCCACTTCTACTGCAGGTGAGCCTGAAAAGGAAGCATCTGACATTTTCAGCCTCTCTCATGAGAGGCCGGCTCTGCCAGTGTAGAAAAAGGGGTCGGGGGGTGGCTGATGAGTTCAGTGTCAACAGGACAAGATACAAGGCAAGAACATTCTCTGTATCCAAGAACGGCAGTATCAAATATTTGCCCCAGATTACCACGCCATTGAAACTTCACTTCCTGAACTCCCACCTTGTGGGACTCAGAATTACAGTCACTGCTGGCAGAGTTGTATTCAGTCACAATCCCCTATTCCTGAGAAAATTGAGTCTTACCTGAGATCCAATATCAAGCAAACTCCTGGGAACAACTCTCTTTGGCTGATCGGATGAGAAATAATGGCTTTTGCTTGATAATTCAGAGCAATTTAAAAGAAGCTTCCATTGTACAGAATTTTTTGGAACTCATAATCAAAGCAGTAGACTACAGATGAGTAGGAAACTAGGGCTTGATTATGAAATTTTTCCTTCCTGGAAAGGCAAACCACAACGTGGCTTATTTTCTAAACAGCCAACTTTCTGACACTAGGCAAATAAGCGTAAAGCATTACATAACCTGTGACTGTGTATTTTAGAGTCAAACACATTCTCTGGGACTTTAATAACAGAAAAAAACAGAAGTGATGGTAGCAGAGACTCCTGTTTCAAAGGACGATTGACTGACATCTTCCAGTTAACTTGCTTATGACAACAAAAGAAAAAAGTTGCAATGCCATTAAAAGCTGAAACTTAAAAATGATTATAATAAACTAGGAACAAATTCACTATCTAAAACAAAATAGAGCTGGACTGAGGAAAAAAAAATATTCAGTCTTTTATTCTGGAAGCAAAGACAGTGTAAAAACAGTAGGAAGATTCTTTATATCCCCTCTATTGGCCTCAGAGTCTGCACCAACCAAAAAAGAAACACCTGCCTCTTTAAGGAGGCCAGAAGAATTCCTCCCCAATCCCTTCTTCTAGATTATTTCAGAGATTTCACTCCTGCCCCCTCCCCTTTCCCCCCCCCCACACTGACTGTGAAAACTACACTTCCCAGAATGCAGCGCACCCCTGGGATGTCACAGAGCAAGCCCCTTGAGAGGGGGCTGGGTAGAAAGAACCCTGGGGGCAGTATGTTGCTGGGATTGTAGAATTCCTCACGTCATCCTGCTCTGGGTTTAGGAACAGGATGGGGTCAAAGACAACACATTTGTGAGGTCATGAGGGCTTCTGGGGACTCCTCAACTTACAGGAGACTCCCCTTTTCTGCCCTCAGTACATTTAGTAACCCTAACCCAGTTTCAGAGTGCTATGGAAACACGCTTTATGAGCGTTGCTTGTGGTATGTGTGCGATATGTGATACATAACATTTAAGGAATACCTACTAAGTGTCGTCCACTATTTTCAACATTTTATATGGATCAATAAATAATCCTCATGAAGTAGGTGCTATTATTTATTTTTATTTCACATAGAAAGAAACTGAAGCACAGGGAGTTTAAACTGCTTGCTCAGTTTTTCAGTTAGTAAGTAGGGGAGTTGGGATTTGAACCTGGAGATTCTTGCTCTCAATTCCACCCTTTTAATTACATTTCTATGCTGTCCTTGAAATATATGTGGTGACGAAGGAGTTGTTTGTATTGGTGTATTTGTATAGGAATAAACAAATACACACAAACATGCATACGATCATCAACTGATCAAGATGAAGACAGAGAAAGTCACTAGCTAATAAGTTGGTACTAATATAGTGCAAGGTAGGCTGGGAATATAAGTAAAATCTGTCTTTCAAGCCAAGGCCCCAAAACACAGAGAAAATAGGTGAGGAGACCCTGGTGGAAACACAGAGAAAGATGGATACTCAAACCAGGTAAAATGTTGCTACTGGTAGACCAGGCTCCTAGCCATGTCTGCATTGTCAGACCACACCCAGTTCATGGCATTACAATCCTAAGCAAACCACCTCAGGAAGGAATAACTTTCACAGACTGCTTTTAACTCAGAATTCGATAAGGGACATCGCTACTTGTCATTTGCAGAGAAGGGTAGGAATACTGCTCTGTCTTGTCCTGTTAGCCATATGTTCTCTGCCCCTCAGTGCCTGCCAAGACCAGAAGATGGGTGATAGCATTTCTCCCACCCTCCCCTTGTCTCCTTGATGTTATTTGGAGGTACATGGGTGCACGGGGTGAGAGAGACAGATAAACATCTTTTCAAATATGCCCATCTTTATGTTTGCTTTCAGGTCTTAAGTAACTGTTGGTAGTAACAACAATAGAAAGATGTGAGCACATGTATTCTAGAACTCTGCAAGGAGAGACATTGGTTATATAAAACTTCCAAACTTACAAAAGGAAAAAATGGAGCCAAGGAAATACAACAAATTACAAAAAAAAAGCACGAAAGAAAAATATCAAGGAAAAATAAGATCGCAGAGGTAAGTCTGAAGTAGTTCAGTATTGGCAATAAATGTGAGTGACTCTCAGACTGGATTAAAGTCTAAAAGTGATCTGTACAAGAGCTGTCTAAGAAAAATGACTTAGAAAGACTGAAAAACAAAGGGATGAAAAACATCTCCCAGGTAAATACTGGTTAAGGGCTTGTCTCCTCTTTCTGTCTGTTGCAGCTGATTGTAGGGAACCCAGCAGAAAGCTCCAAAGACACCTAAGAAGCACCAGACCCGTCAGGGGTTGTAGCCTGGGGTTGGTGAAATTGAATGGAAAAAAAAAAATTGCATCTCTATTTTCACTAATCTCTAATAGAATTTTAATATTACTTCCATTCACTACAGGCAAAAAACTATAGTAACTAGTAGATCTAAAATAGATATTAAATCCAATAAAGTCAGTGTAGAAGGATATTAACCATCTGTACTCCAAAGTGATAGCGGACATTGATAAGCTGTCTCGATTATTGAGGATCCCCCCCCCCCCCCAGTTTCACCATAGAATTGGCCTAGTTCAAGTACAGAGGCTCAGATGGCCTCACCCTTCTTGGAGACTCTGAGTCTCTCAACTCTTCTGAGTCTTCACCTAAATATTAAAGGACCAATGAGAGATAATTAAGCTCACATTCCTTCCCAGCACTGACTTTTCTCATGGAGTTTTCATTTGAGGGAATCTCCAGAATTCTTTTTGGGTTTGCACGAGAAAATACAAGTATTTAGATCCTTATAAAAAGATAGTATTATCCTAAGACAGGAGGTTTTGGGGGGGGGTGGAATTTAGGTTTTATCAGAACTTGAAAGCTGAAAGCAAAAAGGGATTTGAGTTTCGAAATAGACTCTGGGCCTGGGGGGGAAGGTGTGATTCTGAAATTTCAAATCTGGGTAAAACCAATAGCCTTTGAAAAGCCTTATTACCTGTCTGACTTAATTTGTCTTAAGGCGCCATTTTTTCCAAGCACAATGGGAGAAGTGTTATTTTTTTTGAAAAGCAAATTTCTAAAGCAGGTAAAAATTTTCAAATTTCACTAAACATTTCTTTAAAAGTTATTAGAAAATTTAGAGAATTCCCTGAGCCCAGCTAAAGTGAATAAATCTGTGAATGTTAATTTCTTGGTCTTGCTTAAGGATGGTAACTGCTCAGGCAACACAAAACAGAAAATTGGCAGGTGGACAACTCATTCCTTACACAGCTTTTTTCACTCTGGCAACTTGCTCAATACATATTGTTAATTCATTAGAGTTTATAAATTTCCATAATTATGCACAATAGTATGAACAAAATTGGAAAGCACCAAGAGTGTTTTTAAAAAATAACTCATTTAAAAGTTGAGCTGTTTGATTCCAGAAAGCGTTCACATTAAATATAGAAACTTGGAATAAAAAAATGTTTTTAGATTCTATGTAATTGAAGAGATTTATGAATCAGTGGGTGAGAATATAGTTTTTTTGTTGTTGATTGAGCAAAAACAGAAGAGATTGACACAATTTTTTTGAATTGCCACTGGAGCCTGTCTTGTACCAACCAGTTGGTACTTTGTTCTGGAGGTTCTCGAACAGAGTCTCCGAAAGGGCAGTGTTGTGGGTTGAATTGTGTGACCCCCTCCCCTCCACCCCAGAAGGATGCCCAGGGTCTTTCTAGGGCTCATAAAATTAAAACAAGTTCATTAGAGTGAGTCCTAATCCAGTATGACTGGTGTCCTTCCAAATAGGGGACATCTGGCCCTAGAGATAGGCACGCATAGCAGAGAAGCGAAGTGAAAAGACACAGGGAGAAGACGGCCGTGTACCAGCCAAAGAGAGAGGCCTTGAACAGGTCCTTCCCTCACCGACCTCAGAAGGAACCAACCCTGCTGACATCCTGATTTTTGATTTCTAGCCTCCAGAGCTACAAGATAATACATTTCGGTTGTTTAAGCCACCCAGTTTGTGGCACTTTGTCATGGCAGCCGTAGCGGACTAATACAGGTGGTTAGTGTACAAGGCTGTGTGGGGTTGTGAGTGGAAGGACATCCCCTTTCTCTTCCCCTCCCTGGCATAGGACTTGTAAAGTGCTAGGACAATGGAAGGAGACAGATTCTTTAAGAAAGTATAATAGTAAACAAATGGGCAAAAACGGACCAGAGTACACGTGCTGCAGATTCTGAATGCCTTAGGCTGCTGGAAAGGGAGTCGCTGTTCTCAGTCTTACTGAGGAAGTGGTTGTATTGGAAGCTCCGACCAGGGAAGACAAGATAAGCCCGGGAGAGATGTCATTCTGCAGAGAGTTTTAGGCAGGCTAGGCTCCTCACCACTGCCCCCGTGGGAATGGGGCAGGCAATATCCTCAGTGAGAGCCTCAGAGCCTTGGACAGTGGAGGGAAGGGGAAAGTGAGGCCTGCTGTGGGGAAGGTGCATGGCTCTTCCAGGACCAGGCGGGCCCTGCTTCAGAAATGAAGTGTCATGTAAAGCCACTGAGTGTGCCGCAAATGGGCTATGGGAGCATTTGAAAGTAGGGCCTTCTAGGACCCAAGGTGATGCATGATGACTCGAGCCACTTGGGGACGATGGAAGCACTGGGGGTGCATAGGGCAGTTCTTCTGCCTCTGATGGTGGAGAATGAATGGGGTGACAAAATGAGACCACTGAGTCCATTACATTTAAGGAAAATATTTTCCCCAAAGGCAGCCCAGCTAGAAATAATTCAATCAGTAAACCCCTAGGATTAATTCATACTGACTTTTTTTTTTTTTTCTGAAGGCTAGACATCTGAATCCTTGGTGATCTGTTGGTGGCAACAGATAGTCCACTTTTTCCCCCAAGCACACAGCACACCAGTTCAGAAAAAACAAAAACAAAAAGAAAAAAACACAATTTAAAGATTTCTGTCTTGGATACATTCTGATCAGGGAAGAAATTTTGAGAGCTGTTTACCACCAAAAGCATTTCAATTGTTTGAGGTTAAAAGTCTAGGACTAGTCCATTGTCACCTGCAGAAGCATCAACAACCCAGGATACTTAGTAGGTGGGAACTAAGCAGTATTGGAACTCAACAGTCAATCTAGTAAAAGGCCGGCTAGGTTACCATCAAGTTTATAAAGCTTGTTTGAAGGTTGGACCAAACCAGGACTCAGAATGCCCTTCTGTTGGTCTGGGAGTCGGTGGAGAGAGGATCTGCTATTTCTCAGGAGGCTGACCTTATCTCCCATGAGAATGTTAATAGCCTCTACTCCAAAGCCATGAAGGGTGCCCTCCATTCTCCCCAGGAGTACAGAGAGAGGTGCTATGGGAGGGTGACACTTGAAACTGAGGGCATAGGGCTCAGTAATTCCACCTTTCAGGTGCATGAGGTGATTTCTACCAATCCTAAATAGGGAAGAAGTGGCGCCTTATAAATTGCTTTAATATGGAGCCAGCAGTGTCCCTACGGGGATTGCAAATGGTATACAAGAAGCAGAGTGACCTGTGACGTGTGTGGGTGTGACAGCGGGAGTGCTAGTGGTGGAGAGCTGTGTGTGAGCTGTCAGTCCTGGGAGATTAGCTACAAGACTAGGGACTGAAAGGTGTAGGCAACGTATGGATGGAGAAGCCTCAGTACATTTTCCCCCACAAGTGGGGCTGGGGAGGGACACTGGCCTTTGTGAGGACTGAGAAGTTTCCATGGAGGGGAGCACAGCAGGATGGGTCTGTTTTCTCCTTCTCCTGTTCTCATTGGTGAGAAAACACACAGGAACACGTTTGATGATGCCCACAGGGTTTCTGAGCACTGAAAGTGCGCATCACCAGAAAGTTATAGCATCCTAAATGAAGATAGCTATGAATACCTCTTTCCCTCCATCCCTCCCCTCTCCCCTCTCCCAGAATGCTCTACCCAAGAACCACAAAAATGGCATTTGGCAAGGTGAAGGGATGATTGTCTGCACACAGAAAAAGGATATCCTAAAGGTGTAAAATTAAGGAGAAGCCTTCTTAGTGTCCAAGGAGCCTTGGGGAAGATAAAGATGGAGTAGAAGAGGTTTCTCTGCTGTCTCTGGTGGTGGCTGTGTGGGTGTCTTAGGGGTTAAGAACTAAGGTCCAACTCCAGTAAAATGTCAAATCTGAGGAAATTCACTGTTTTATGTATTCTTTTGGACTCTATGTGTCTGATGGGCGAGAAGTAAGACAGCTTCAATATAGACTTTACTACCCCACTCTTTCCATGAGAAGCCAAAAATACTAGGGTTTCAGGAACATATGTGATTTTTTTTCCCCTAGGCTGAGGGCGTAGAACTCGAAAGACTGGGCATAATTTAAGAACTACGACTTGCATTATGGTTCTCCTATTATTCCTTGCCAGCCTGTTACCGCTGGGGGACGGGGAAGATTGAAGTGTGATGAACGCCCCTGGATGTGAGCCTACTGTGCGTCAGGTTTATGTGCACATAGTACCTTATTTACCCTCACAAAACTTCAGGAAGTAGATATTATTACCTTCGTTTTCCATGAAGGACTTGAATTTCAATCGGGTTAGATGGTTTGACCAATGTCAAGAGTGGTCTGACCATGCTGAAGAACTTGGGTTCAAATTTAGTTCTTCCTTCACTACTCTGAAGCCCTGTCCGGGTTCTGTTCATTTTACTACACCGTCTCCTAGGATGTATTTGCGTGTGTGCCTGTGAAGAGACCTTGTTTTGAGTAGAATGACACTGCTTACATAGCCAAAGGCTAGATGTCTCTCCCCCTGAGGTCTTCACCTTGGCAGCTTTAGGATAAACATTTATGACTGATCCTCACCTCTGCCTTAAAGTAGGGGTTGTCTTGTTCAATTATTTTTTGAACACCTTTATCAAGCGAGTCACTTTCAAAATGCATCATTCCCCTGAATGTATTCACAGGCGGAACACTGAGTGAATTCAGCGGGAGATGAAAAGGATTTGAGGGGCCTTCACCAGAAATGTTGATTTATATGCACATATTTTTCCCAAGTGAGATTTGTAAATTATAATATTTTATTCAATTTCTTTCTTCTTAGTCATGCAAAATATTCTGGAAACAACAAATTTCATTGCATCAAAGAGGAAAAAAAAAAGGTGACAGTACCAGGTCTGTTGCAGTGGGGGTGGGGCAGGAGAGAATGAAATAACCTTTACTGAAAATTGAAATCCAAATGGCTACAGATGATGGAGTTGGTATTGTGCCATTTAGCTTGTTTTGATGACTGCACTTTTCAGAATCTCCCATAGTCAATAGTAGTAAACAAAACCTTTGAAAATGTTACTTCTCAGAGGTCTTACAATCACAGGAAAAAAAACCCAAGTCTAGCCTGAGTCTTACCTTTGATAAGATCAGAGTTTCATTTGCTTGTCCATTTTACGCTTTGCCTATAAACATACTTAACAAGGTGATGCTCAGTAATTTTCCTTCTTTTGTAAAGACTAACCTCTTTTCTGGGTGGAGACATTCTTTTGGATTTGTAAGGGTCTCTGAATCTATTGTATCTTGCATAGTTGTGCTAAGTCTTAACTCTGTGTTGGGGGTGCCCGAGGAAGCTTTTCTCCTTCCTCAGTTAACACTTACCATGCTTTATTTAGTGGCAGACAGCAAAGAATGCAGTAGATGATATCTGAGAGCTATGAAACCCATAAAGTTTTCCTAAGAATTCTAAAACAAATTGTTTTAATATATAATCTGAGATGATGAATATTAATATTCAGGGGTTCTCTAACAAGAAACTGTGACAGGGAGAGCCATGATAAGAGAATTGTACTGTATTTACTCACATTTTTCTCTACGTAACCATGACTGTCCACTTCCCAACCTCCTGCCAACGCTACCTCTAATTTTGATGATAAAATCTATTTTCTCCTAAGGCAGTTTTTTTCTGGGTTGGTGGAGGTGCTGCTGGCAATGGCAGTAGATGATGTGGTGGGGGTGGGGTGGGGCAGGGACCTTGTTAGAGCAGTGGAAGAGGCCAGAAAGATCCTGCTCCTGGAGTGTCTCCTAAAGGTTGCAAAACTGGATGACTTCTTAGCATATGGCTTTCTTCTCTGGGGCTCCCAGGCCTTTGGTTATACTTGAAGGGATTTTAACTTGCGTGATTTCGCCTCACTGCCTTACTGCTGTTGTAAAGTGTTTTCCTTAAAGGGGAGTAATTACTTAAACAAACACGTAACGCTTCTGTAGCTGCCTGCTCGTGTTTATTCGCCTGGAATGAACCTAGTTCAGAATATTTATAACCAAAAAATACAGGGTTTATATTCTCTCATGTCTCAGGTTTACAAGTGTTCATATGTTGTAAAGGCTCCTCTTCCAGAAGACTTTAAATGATACTCGAGTGTACCAATGTTGCACTTTCAAAAGCACAATCCTTAGTTTTTAATTTCTTGTAATAAACACTGAGGAGTATTCCAAGTTGAAGATGTCTGTTAATTCTCGTGCAATGCTCCATTCTTTCTTCTTTTAGATTGTATTAGATCTTTCTCACAATTTCCAGAAAGAAATATAGTTGTGATTTTTTATTTTATTTTATTTTATTTTGTCTGAGTGTCCCTCCTATAGCTCTGGAGTATACCGGGAAAGATTGTAGCCATTTGCCTGCCTCTAGCCAGGGTCTCTGTTGGTTATAGCAGAACTCCTGATGTTCATGGTGAATATCTAGTCTTGGTTTTAGGAGCAAGCCCACAGGGGAATTAAAAAGCATAAACACCAAAACTAAAATAATAAAGAAGAGAAAAATGGTAATGAATGCCAGGTAGGAATAATAACCTGTGTAATAAAAAGTGTCTTAGTCTACTTGAGTTGTTATAACAAAATACTAGAGCCTGGGTGGTTTATAAACAACAGGAATTTAGTTCTCATAGTTTTGAAGCTTGGGACATCCAAGATTAAGGCACCAGTTGATTTGGAGTCTGGCGAGAGCTCCTTTCTCAGTTCATAGAGGTCTGTTTTCTTGCTTTAACTACCCGTGGCAGAAGGGATGTGGGAGCCCTCTGGCTCTCTTTTATAAGGTAACTAATCCCATTCATTAGGTCATAATCATAGCCTAATCACCTCCCAAAGGCCCCATTTCCAAGTGCCTTCACACTGGGCATTAGGTTTACAACGTATGAATTTGGGGGAAACACAAATATTCAATTTATTGCAGCAAGGGCTTAAAATGAGGTATACTTCTCCACATCTTGAGTGTTGTCAAGACTGAACTGAGAAATACACAAGAAAAATTTCCCCCCTTTAAGGGCTTAATAGAATGAGGATCCCTTCAGTATTCAATAAACCATCCCTTGCCAGAGTGAGGAGCCTCCAACACACACACATACACACACACACAAAACCAGGTTGAAGGCAGTTCTATAAAAAGTATCCAAAATGAAGCACACAGAGGAAACAAAATTGCAAATAGAGAAACAAATGGTAGAAACATGTGGGACTCAGTGAAAAGGTTTAACATATGTTTAATTATGATCTCAAAAGGAGAGGGGAGGAGAATGGGGCAGAAATACTTGAAGATATAATGGCTAAAAGTTTTCCAAAAACAACAATTTACAAAATCAAAAAGGTCAACCAAATACAAATGAAATAAAAACTTTAAATCTCATTGTGACATAAGATTGTTGAGAATCAAAGACAAAATAAAATCTTAAAAACAAAGAACAAAGACACATTCCTTTCAAAGGATCACCAGTAACACTGACAGAAGATTTCTCAATCAAAACAGTAAGAGCCAGGGGACAATTGAATGACAGTTTTAAAGTGCTCAACAAAATAATTTTCTCAACCTAGATTTCTATATATCACCAGAGAAGATGAAGATGAAATAAAAATTTTGTTGAGACAAACAAGACTCAGGAGAATTCATTGCCAGGAAATTGAACACTTTCTATATGCCAAGAGTTATGCTAAGCATGGTTTGTAAATTATTTTTCTTAATTCCTGTAACAAATCAGTGAAGCATAACTAAAATTATTACCATTTTATGTATGAGAAAAACTGTGACTTATGGAGTTTAAAGTCAAACAGCAATTAAGCTACAGATCTAGTTTTCAATCCTTGACCTCAGAGTCCATATTTTTAATCATGTCACTATAATTGTGTCCAAGATATGAGGGATCAGACAGTTGGTACAAGCACATTGCTTGGACCTCTGAGTGCCTTGGATTTCTCAGAACTTTTGGGCTGTCTTAAAGATTTATGTTTTGACCTAATTAGATTAATAGAATGCAGAGCCCTATCACAGATACATTACCAAACCTGATTTTTTTAGTCATTCATTCTTCTATATTTTGAAGGCCCATTCTGTGCCAGATACTTTGCTAGACAAAAGTATTATATTTTTATAAGCATAATTATATAGACCTAAACATCATATTTCCTATCCCTAAGAAGAACTTGGCTAGTAGGGGACACAGATAAAAACATAAATTATAACATATTACCATAAGTATTAGAATAATAACTATGTTAATAACTGACAATATTTGGACATTTATCAAATCAAGGCATTGTCTTTTTTTCTCCCCAGCTTTATTGAGGTATAACTGCTCTACAGAACAAACAAACAAAAAAAGCCTGCATACAATTTGGTGAATTTGGACAAATGTATGCACTCATGGTTACAGCCAAGATAATAAGCATATCATCACTTCCAAGAGTTTCATGTAACATGAGATTCACCTTCTTAAATTTTTTAGGTACATAATGCGTGTTGTTAAGTGTAGGCACTGTGTTGCACAACAGATTTCCTTCTTTTAAAGGCTGAATGCTATTCCTCTTTATGTGTATACCATATTTTCTTTATCAATTTATCAGTCAATGAACATTTGGTTTGTTTCTGTATCTTGGCTGTTGTGAATAATGCTGCAGTGAACATGGGGAATGCAGATATCTCCTCAAGATTTTGGTTTCAATTCTTCTAGATATATATTCAGAAATGGGATTTCCCAGTCATATGCTAGTTCTATATTTAATTTTTTGAGGAACCTCAATACTTTTGTCTATAGTGCCTATACCAAGTTACATTCACACCAGTCGTGTGCCAGAGTCTCCTTTTTCCACACCTTCACCAACACTTATCTTTTGTTTTCATTTTTGTTTTTAATAGCCATCCTAATAGGTGTGAGGTGATATCTCCTGGTTTTGATTTGCATTTCCCTGATTATTAGTAATGTTGAGTGCCTTTTCATAGATCTGTTGGCCATTTGAATATCTTTTTTGAAGAAATGTCTATTCAAGTCCTTTGCTCATTATTTTTTTTATTTTTATTTTTATTTATTTTTTTTGCTATTTAGTTGTCAGAGTTTCTTAACGTATTTTGGGAATCAACCCATTATCACATGTAAGGTTTGCACATATTTTCTCCAATTCTTTAAGTTGCCTTTTCATTTTGTTGATGGTTTCCTTTGCTGTGCAGAAGATTTTTGTTTAATATAGTTCCACTTATCTATTTTTACTTATGATGGCTGTACTTTTGTGTCATATCCGAGAAATCATTGCTGAGACCAATGTCAAGAATTTTCCCTTTGTTTTCTTCTAGGAGTTTAAGAGTCTCAGATCTTATGTTTAAATCTTTAATCCATTTTGAGCTAATTTTTATGCATGGTATAAGATAAGGGTTCAAATCTGATCTTTTAGATGTGGATGTTCAGTTTTCCCAAAACCACTTATGAAGAGTCTGTCCTTCCCCCCATTGTGTATTCATGTCACCCTTGTCAAAGATCAGTTGACCATATATGCATTGATTTCTTCCTGGGCTCTCTGTTCTGTTCCATTGGTCTATATGTCTGTTTTGTGCCAGTGTTTTTGTGCTGTTTTGATTACTGTAACATATTTTGAAATCAGGAAGGATGATGTCTCCAGATTTTTTTTTCCTCAAGATTGCTTTCGCTGTTTGAGGTCTTTTATGGTTACATTTGAGTTTTAGAATTTTTTTTTTTCTATCTCTATAAAAACGTCTTTGGGATTTTTATAAGAATTGTATTGAATCTGTAGGTCACCTTGGATAGTACTGACATTTTAACAATATTAATTCTTCCAAACTGTGAATATGGGATGCCATTCCATTTGTTTGTGTTTGCTTTAATTTTGTTCATTTGGTTTTTATAAATAAGAAAACTCACAGACTGAAAGAGTTTATCTTCTTTTTCTTTTTTCTCAAAGTTATAAAGTAAAAATGGAAAAGCCAGAGTTCAAAACTTGACCTTCAAATACTCTAACCACTTTGCATAGCTTTCCATGGTAGCAAAAAGGAGAAATATCCATCTCAGAGGAGAGAAGCTTAGAGCTACATCTAAACTAAATCTCCAGGAACAAAAGAAGTATTGGTAAAATTCTATATTGTCAGTGCAAGAAAGTTGGAAAACCCAATAAATTAGAGAGACTATGTTGGGAAATCCATGCCACTTCGAGTAGGCAAATTTAACATTCTTCTTCCCAATTTTGGGGTTATAATCATTAAGAAAATGAGATTTAGGCTCTGACCATTCCTAAGGAACAGAGTCAAGGTCCTGAGATGTTAGGGAGATCAAATAAAATATTTGAGATTTTCCCCACTGGCCTTCTTCCATATATAGTGAAACTGAGGTAGCCAGTTCTACAGCTAGACATTTGGTTTTATTTTTAAAAAGTCTTATTCTGACAAGCTGGAAAAGGTTGTAAGTGGGGAGGATGGCAAAATGCAAACTAGATGAATGACAAGTTTGAATATTATGACTTTTCACTGTGGTATGCTTGATTTTTACCTTTGAGCAATCACATTTCATTTTGAAACCTCATATGACTGCTGGCCTGAAATGATGAAATGGTGTAGGTCATCTCAACTTGGAGGAATAAGATGAATCACTTCAACTTTACACAGCACATTCTTAATTTTCTTCTTTAAAGATGAATTCTTGCCAAAAGCAAGGAAAAATCATTAGAATATTTAATTTTAATCTGACAGTGTCTGTCATTATTAGTATTCTTTGAATGAATTGTCCTTTGGTTTTATTTTAAGTGGGATGAGATGCTTTTATCTAAGAACTAAAATTGAAATGGGCATGGAAAGAAAGAGAGAGGGGGGCAGAGAGAGAGAGAGAGATTTCTGGATAAAAAAAATCACCCTTTCTTCTATTCAGCACCTTCTAACATCTCAGAATAGAAGTTTCTGGGGAAGGAGCTGGTGGGTTCACACCAAGGTAAGCTGTAGTCTTGAAATCTCCCCTGTCGGCAGCTGGGATATACAGTGTTGCCCCATCTCTTGAAAGGCACTATGTGCCTCTTGATAGACATTAGGTAAGTGAAAAGAATTTTTAATCAAAGAATTTAAAATATTTTCAGTACGCTCACATCCCAGTTCCAATTGCAGCAGTACCTAATAATGGACTTGTAGTTGAGATTACTTTTGTTAACTAGTGTTTCTAGTTTTGCTCACCAACTCTGCTGCTACTGTTGCTTCCTGTGCTGGACATTCCTTGAACTAGTCCATGAAATGGCTAGCAGAGTTAGCTTGTACTGAATGAAAGGACTGTGGGGCGAGCTCGGCATGGACACAGTGTGGTATAGCGCACAGAGCAGGACACTAAGTGTCTTAAGCTCTGAGGTCCAGTTGGTTAGAGTCCTCACCTAGTGGCTGAGAACTCTTGGAGTCTCTTTTGTGTCTGCAAAATGGGAGTACTGAATTTACTCTGTTTGTTTATCACAGGGAGCTATGGTGATGGTCAGATGAAAATTTTACATGTGAAATTGTTTGAAAAGTACAGACAACCTCACAATGTTACAGAAGGCCACTAGCAAGGAGAAAATTGCTTCTTTGGAAGGCTGGGTGCCTGCCAGCCTGCAGAAGGACTTAGTTAATAGAGTAACTTCTCATCGTTATTAAGGATGCTATGAAAAAAAAAAAAAAAAGGATGCTATGAAGACCAGGTTTATTGCCAGGTACCATAGTAGTTTGCTTGCAGACTGGACCAGAAAGGGGTATAACTACAAAGTATAGGTTGTAGGAGGCCACCTATGGGGAAGGAAATCTAGACAGAGTGCAGTGCATCTTGGTCCTGCCTCAAGAGACAAAGATAGACCCCAGGGGAAGATCTGGAAATCATCCAGCAAGGGAGCTATCTGAGGTCTGGAGAGGTTTCCAATGAAAAAGACTTGTATCTTTGTCCCTGTCTGCTCTGCTGTAGGTGTCCCCAGTGATGCATGGTGGAGTGGAGGGGCAAAAGGAAAGAGAGTTGGTCCCTCTGACAAACACCACACATGCAGTTGAGGATTATAATCTGCTGCCTTTCATTATTTTTTCAGCAAATATTGAGTACCTGCTCTGGGCCAGACCATGTGTTAGGACAGCAAAACTTTGGAAGATAGAAATAGGATGGGATATGGGTTCTGCCATTAGAAAGCTTCCCAGGTGGGGGGACAGACATGAAAAAAAAACCTGCCAGTACAAGGGAGTGATGCTGTAGAAGCAATGGGAAGGAAGTGGTTAATTCTGTCCAAGGCACAGTCTACCGAGGCAATAGAAATAAAAGCAAAATAAACAAATGGAACCTAACTAAACTTATAAACTTTTGCACAGCAAAGGAAACTATAAACAAAACAAAAAGACAACCTACAGAATGTGAGAAAACATTTGCAAATGAGGCAACTGACAAGGGCTTAATTTCCAGAATATACAAACAGCTCACACAACTTAATAACAAAGAAATGAACAAGTCAATCCAAAAATGGGCAGAAGACCTAAACAAGCATTTCTCTAGTGAAGACACACAAATGGCCAATAGGCACATAAAAAAATGCTCAATATCGCTAATTATCAGGGAAATGCAAATCAAAACTACAATTAGGTATCACCTCACACCAGTCAGAATGGCCATCACTCAAAAATCCACAAACGGTAAATGCTGGAGAGGGTGTGAAGAAAAGGGAACTCTCCTACACTGTTGGTGGGAATATAGTTTGGTGCAGCCAATATGGAAAACAGTATGGAGAGTCCTCAAAAAACTAAAGACTTACCGTATGATGCAGCAATCCCACTTCTGGGCATATATTCAGATGAAACTCTAATTTGAGAAGATATATGCAGCCTAATATTCATAGCAGCACTATTTACAATAGCCAAGATATGGAAACAACCTAAATGTCCGTCAATGGATGGTTGGATAAAGAAGTTGTGTGTATATATACGGAATATTACTCAGCCATAAAAAAGAATAAAATAATGCCATTTGCAGCAACGTGGGTGGACCTGGAGATTGTCATTCTAAGTGAAGAAAGTCAGACAGAGGAAGAAAAATACCATACAATATCACTTATATGTGGAATCTAAAAAGAAGATAAATGAACTTATTTACAAAGTAGAAACAAACTCAGACATAGAAAGCAAACTTATGGTTAGTAGGGGGTAAACAGTGTGGGAAAGGATAAATTGGGAGTTTGAGATTTGCAGATACTAACTAGATATAAAATACATAAAACAATAAGTTTCTATTGTATAGCACAGGAAACTATATTGAAAATCTTGTAGTAACCAATAATGAAAAAGAATATGGTAAGGAATTTATGTATGTGTATATATATATATATATATATATATATATATATACACACACACATATATATATGACTGAAATGTTATACTATATACTAGAAATTGATACAACATTGTAAACTGAATATAGTTCAATTAAAAAAAAATTCTGCCCAGGACAGGGGTCAGGAAAGACTTCATAGATTTCACTGGGTCTTGAAGAATCAGTAAGGACTATCCACAATGTTAAGGGAAAAGTTAAGGGTGACTAGGCATGATGTAATTGTTGGAGACGTAGTAGGTGGGGATGGGAGTGGAGGATGGTGAGGAGAGATGATGTTAGATGAGGCTCACAAAGAGCCTTGTCTATCTGGCTAATATACCAGCTAATATACGAAGGGTCCCCGACTATAATCTTGGGTTCCAAATCTTTAATCTTCCCCAAGACCCCTAAAGATACCTTGCTCTGTCAGTAGAGTTGAACCTAGCAATCATTCTCAAGGTGAGAGGTAAGGAAAGATTCAAATGTTTTAAATCTCCTGCAGGGCATGTATCAGAAAGAGTGGAATCAGCTTGAAAAACTCCTCAATTCTCAATGGCCCCTGAGGGAAGTGACAGGATCAGATCTGGGGTGAGAAGAGTGGGTAGGGTTGGAAGCACAGATCTGTCCATTCAGTGAGCCGTGGCCTCACTCTGATTCCCAGAGGCAGGTGTGCCTGGGATGCGGAGCCCGCACTCACAGAAGGCCAAGGGAACTCTGGCTTGAAATAGAGCATCCTGGGCAAATTTTTTTAAAAATATACTTTTATTTAAGTATAGTCAGTACACAATGTTGTGTCAACTTCTGGTGTACAGCACAATACTCAGTCATATAGGAACATATTTATATTCATGTTCATATTCTTTTTAACCATTAGTTACTACAAGATATTGAATATAGTTCCCTGTGATGGGCAGGTTTTTTGGACTGGAATGATTCTACATAAATTCCTCAAGGTTGTCCGTTGAGATACCTACAGAACTGCAGGAAACCCTTATGCCTTTTCAGCTCCTGGAGTAAGCCTGCATCCTTTGATGTTCTCCTTAATGGGTCTGAAGAACTAGAACACGATGAGGACAGTACCCCCATTAGCTGGCAACCTAACATATTGTAGGCACCTCATTCATTTAACTGTTCTCTCTCTTCATTCAGCAGACACCTATCATTTTAGATGCCATTAATTTCATTACTACAATTATTAGCATGAAATGCCTGGTGTACCCCAAACAGCTTTCTCTTCCATACGTATTAATTGTTGCAGTTGTATTATTATCATTGCTTCCAGCACTTGAAGCCATAACTAAGATAGTGTTAACAGGCCTTATTTAATCCAGTGGGATGTGAAGACCCAGCTTCATATCAGTATTTATTATGATTCTTTGAACTTCCTGAAGGATTTTTTCTAATTTTACTTGGATTCAGAGTGATCTCCCTTATTATTATGCGGGAAGCCAAATGAATCCTTTGGTTATGAAGGAATAATATGAGTAATACAATCAATTGGATTTTTAGGCTATATTGTGAGTATATCATATATTTATCAAAGAAATAGTCCTGTCCTAGACACAAGGCATATTTCACATCTGCTACAACAATTTTTGCTTAGCCCAACAAGGGTAAAATTCTTCAGTTGACTAGCTACTTTACATAGAAGAAATATTAAATGATGGTCAGACATACTATAAGTTTGAGGCTTTATTTTCTTATTCAGGTGGGTGCCGTGGTTAGTCTTTGTGTCAACTTGGATAAGCTGTAGTACCAGTTATCTAATCAAACACTAATCTGGGTGTTGCTGTGAAGGTGCTTTGTAGATGTGGTTAACATCTACGATCAGTTGACTTAAAGGAATGGAGATTACTCTGGACAATGTGGGTGGGTCTCATCTGATCAATTGGAAGGCTGTAAGAGCAAAAACTGAAATTTACTGTCGAAGATTAAATTTTTCCTCAAGATTATAGCATTAACTCCTGCCTGAGTTTCTAGCTGGTTGGCCTGCCCTACACATTTCAGATTTGCCAGTGCCCACAAACAGGTGATTCAGTTCTTTAAAGTCTCTTTATATGTATATATAAATGTATTGGTTTTGTTTCTCTGGAGAACCCTGAATAAATGTAAATCGTATATGTGTGTGTGTGTATACACAAATATACAATTATATATATATATATATATATATATATTATATTATATTATATGTATCTATGTATATACATATATAAAAGATTGGGGATTATCTATCTATTCTACGTCTATAGATAGATGAATAGATAAGGAGAGGGAGAGAGAGGACAGAGAGATTGATTTAAGGAACTGGCTTACACATTGTGAAAGCTGACAAGTTCAAAATCTGCAGGCTGACAGTCTGGAGAGCCAGAGAAGAGTTGTTGCTGCAGCCTGAGTCCAAAGGCAGTCAGCTCTTCCTTGAGGAGGTCCGTCTTTTTTCTTAAGGTCTTCAACTGACTGGATGAGCAACCCCCACCCCCATCCCCACCCCCCATTATGGAGAGTAATCTGCTTTCTTCAAAGTCTGCTGATTTAAATGTTAATCTCATCTGAAAAATACCTTCACAGAAACCACATTGTGTTTGATCAAACATCTGGGTACTATTGTCTAGCCAAGTTGAGACAGAAAATTTACCATCACAAGGATATATATTATGTTTTTACCCATTTCCACTTTGTCCTGCCTGCAGGATCAGGTGGGTTTGTGTACTAATTTCCATTATTTTCAGAATATAGACCATCCTACATGAGCCAAAATCCCACCTTACAATGATATTCCAGGTGTTAACTCCCCCTCTCAACCTATCCTTAGTTTTCTGATATCTATGACGGCACTCAGACCACTTAGATTCCACATGTTAACACAGTGTAAACACTGTCTCACAGAGTCACTTACTTCACTAAAAACAGTAATATTAATAATATTTATAATTGAAGAAGCATTTGCCTCAAAACAAGAAGTATGCCATCCATCATACCAAACATTAAAGAACCAACTTATGCACAAGCTTAAGTACTCAAAACACTTGAGACACGCAGCCTTTTGAGAATCAAATTCCTCAAAATTAGTTGCAGTCTTGTATTCATCCTGTTACCTATTAATAATCTCAGGATTGATTTGATGATTCCGTTTCAATACATCAACTCTATTAATACTAGGATTACTAACCAATACATTAACGATGTACTAATGGTGCAGGAATATTATCTTCCAAGGTTGTCACATATCAGTTGTATAAAATGACTTTGACATGGAAAAATCCTCTTTATTCTGTCAGGAGCATTTTTCTTTGCAGGATTTTCCCAAGTTTTCTATCACTCAAACATAACCCCTATGCTAGAACTTGGCAGATGCTGACCAGCAAGAGATATTTATCCAATACATCCATTATAAGTGATGTTATTTAATACGTCAACCCTTCCAACTTCTGGCATTTTTACTACTTGAGTTCACCACTGTCTAACAGGAGGAAGTCACAAGCAGATATTACGACCAATGTTTGTTACCATTGCTCTAAGAGTTTACATTGTAAGAAGCTTCAGAATATTATGAAAGAGAGTCCCAATTTCTGACAGCATTGTCTAGGGAAATAGGATGTCATGGATAACATACAATTATTGATACAGCACTCCTAATCATATGCTCTCCACATCAACTAAAATTTTACTTCACATCTAATCAGTGCTTTGGGTTTGAAATTGCTGTCTGATACTGACCTTTTGTAGATGTCATAAGACTATTTTTTCATGTATTAATTTGTTGACAAGGAGCCTTCCTTTGAAGTATTAGTAGTGTAACTGACTTCAAATCAGCAACTTTTGACATAAATCCAAGAAAGAAATAATTTAATACGGTCATTAGTAGTCAACAGACAATTCACTTCTGCACTAGCAATTATCCCAACCTGATGATGATAATTAAATATCAGAAAAATCAAGCCATATGAATCTGGATTAGACCCACTAGGATCTGTTTGCCTACCATTTTCAATAAAATTCTTCATAGAAGCAATTGCATTCTTACTGTTTGAGAAATTAGGCTCTTTTCACCACTTCCTTGGACTTTCTCCATAATCAACCTACAAAGCATATATATATACACACACAACTTCTTTATCCAGCCATCTGTCGATGGAAATTTAGGTTGCTTCCATGTCTTGGCTATTGTAGATAGTGCTGCTATGAACATCAGGGTGCATGTATCTTTTCGAATTAGAGTTCCTTCCAGATATATGCCCAGCAGTGGGATTGCTGGATCATAGGGTAAGTCTATTTTTAGTTTTTTAAAGGAATCTCCACGCTGTTTTCCATAACAGCTGCACCAAACAATATTCCCACCAACAGAGTAGGAGGGTTTCCTGTTCTCCACACCCTCTCTTGGTTACCTTTTGATTTCTAAGGACAAGAGGCTTGGTCTCCATTGGAAATCTTGTAACTTGGCAGTGTGCATCAGGCGGAGAGTGGGCTGGGCTGGGCTCAGGTCTGTCCCAACCCCTCGGGCACCCAAAGCAGTACTGCTTTTGTGCGGACCCAGGATCGGCAGCATCAGCACCACCTGGGAACTTACAGATGCTCGCACATTGCTCCCACCAGATCTACTGACTCAAATTCAAGCCGGTGAGGGAGAGAGGCAGCAAGGTAGAATCACCCTCAGGTTTGAAATCACTGTCCTGGGAATCACCACCCCGGGCCCACGCAAGAAAGGCAGGCTCGTTTGCTGTGACGGCATCTGTTGTATAAAGTTATTGCATGTGGAAAGTTTGTTGTAATCATGCCGACAAAGCACTGGGCCTGTCCCAGGGATTAACATTTGTGATTTTGGGAGACCCTGGGATTAATTTTTATGATGAATATTACTCTGTAATGGGATTTTCTTCATCTCAGAGAGTAAGATTTGCTAACAGAATTAAAAGCACAAACAAGGGAAATGCTTGTCTGTTTGTGAGCTGGAATTTGCCTTGAAACAATGAATAGGCTAATTACAACTCTGATCTGTTCAAGTGCAAGGCTTTCTTGTTCCCTTTTCAACCCGTGTTATCTTTTGTCCTTGGAAGTAATGAAACTGTACTTCTTTTAAAAACTAGCCCAACATTGGTCCTCAAATAGGGAAAACTTGCAGGATTTTATAATTGTAAAAATCCTTGAATCTAGCATCAGAGAATAGAAAACATCAAGAATGAGGAAAAGAAGGAGGGAGAAAGAGAGAGAGAAGCTCACAATACAAAAGGTGTAATTTGTGAAGAAAAATCAAAGTGGAGGGGGGAGGAGGGCTGGAGAGATAAGGAGGATGCAGAGGAGTCAAAAGGCACTGCAGTGGAGAAAAACACTGCTTGTCTCTATTTCTAGCAATGTAAACTGACAGACATTTACACAGTTTCCCACATTTTACACACTAAAATTGAACTAAGGCCAAGAGATGCGAAAATGAGAAGAGAAACGGGGATAACGGAGGAACGTGATGGAGGGGCAGCCGTGACACCCGAAGTCATAACTTTGTTGCTTCAGGACTTTTGTTTCCAAAGCACTTATTTCTTCCTCCTAATACTGTGAAGAAGGCAGAGATTAGCAATGTTAACTCCATTTTACAGAGGAGGAGACTGAGGTCCAGAGATGATGGTTGGGGATGTATCAGGGACCCAGCAAAAGATGGAAGCCCAGTGTGGAGATAATTTAGACCGACCAAATGAGAGCAAGCAAAGGTTGTTTATTCAGCACTTGCTCTAGCAAGGGAGCCAGCCACTGTCACTTGTGTTTAATCAGAGACTCAAAGGCTGGCAGACAGGTGGGAAGCTTTGTAGTGGAAAAAGGGAAGGCTTCAGATGTGCCTGACTGAGGGCTGCTGGCAGAGAGCTACGGGCGGCATCGCTGTGATGGGTTAGGGGTGCATGGCAGGCTCTCCTCTAACTGGTCCTGAGCTGGAAGCAGGGACAAATGTTAGGGAAAATATCAGTGACTAATCAAGTCTTGGCCTTTTTGGCCCGATTGTTACAGGGGTTATTGATTGGCTTCCTGGATTTTCCTAGAGTTGTCCTGTCAGCCTGACTTGGGGAGCAGGCTGACATCCTGGCCTGGCTAATGCAGAAAATGGGTTTATTTCCTGGGCTGGTGGCTGCCGGTTGTGAGTGAAAGTTCTAAGTGTTGTCTGGCCACTGTCTGTTTAAATATTTAGTCTCTTATTATTGAGTCCTTTTTCATTTTAGGCGTTTTGTTTTGTTTTTGTTTATCCTTTTTACAAAATAAGACCAGTGTTATGCCTTCCACTTTGCTATTTCTCTGGAGGCTGTTCTGGAGAGTTCTGGAGCAGCCTCTCTCTGGGGTACACAGAGCTTTCGTGCTCCGGCTAGTTCCACGTTAGCGTTTTAGGGGAAGTCAGCGTGGGCACATTCTTTTTGGCCCCTTGAATGCTGAGCCGGTGCCCGTGAGGAGCTCTGGGTCACAGCCTCCCTCCACTCACCTGGCTCTTCTCTCCTGCTCTGTGCTGGGGAGGGACTGCTGGTGCGTCAGGTAACAGGTAAACAAAACAGTCACAATCCTGAAACCTCGTATTATAGAAATTACTTCCTTTTTCAAATACTAGGAAATGAAACCAAAGAGATCTGAAGCCTTGGGCAGTGGGAGGTGGAGGGAGGAGAGCAAGCTTTTTGCAGAGGATCTGCTGCTTTGGTCTGAAGCCGGTCCCCCGACCTGGTGCTGGTGGCGTTGGCCGTTGTCACATGTGATTGAAGGGAGGCCCCAGGAACCTGACACAGTGCTCCAGATGTCAGGGATTTGAATAGCCATTGGGCTCTGACCTGGCTCTCCCTCTGCTAATGCCTCTTAATTACTTGAGAGCACAAATCGATACTCTGCTGAAGGTTCAGGGCAGGGAACAGTGTTCTCAAAGCAAGGTGGCTTCCCGCCTGGTGTTTGATGAGTTGACAAGTGGGACACTTTTGCTGTAGGTGTGACCACAAGCAAAGGGAGGATTCAGGACCTGAAAGGGGGATTTTCTCTAAAAGTCTGTGTACATTATAGCCAATCCGAGTTCTCGGCTTTCCCGTGTCAGGCTTCTGGCTCATATCGGCCTCTTTTCTGTCCTCAGATATGCCAAGTTCTTCATACTCAGGGTCTCCCAACATGCTCTTCCCTCTGCCTCCAACACATCTCTTCTTTGCTTGGCTGGATCCTACTCCTCCTACATGGGCTTAAATATCGCTTTCCTGGGTGTATGGTGCCCAGTCTGGGCAAGTTCCTTTCTTGTTCACTCTTCTGTTACCCTGTACTTTTCCTTTGAAATGCTTATGTAGAGAGGTAAAATTTCCCTCGACCCCCTAATGGTCCCTGGCTGGGTCTGAAAACGTAACTGACAAAGACAGATTAACAGGGGAAAAGCATGTACATTGATTGAAGGTGACACCGGAGCCTTCATAAGGAAATGAAGACCCAAAGAAACACTTAGACCTGAGTGTTTTATGCTAGGTCTGATGGAGAGTGGAAAGTCGCGGAGAGGTGTAATAGGACAAAGATGAACTAAGTGTAGTAAGTTGGGGGAAGCCTAGCGAGGCTTGTTAGTTCAAATTTCTCTCTGTCTCTTTGATACAAGAAAATGAATGTGGGGCTAGAGGATGGCTGTGTTCCAGGTCTCGGCTGAGTCCCTGGGACTCGCCCACCAAGTGTGGGTCCTTGGCTTTGTGGAGGAAAGAATTCAAGGTTGAGCCACAGCTGAGTAAATGTAGATTTATTCAGAGAGATACATAGTCCATAAACAGAGTGCAGGCTGTCTTGGAAGGCGAGGGAGTGAGAGGCCATGAGGGGTGATATTACTAGTTTTTATGGGCTTGGTAGCTTCATATGCTAACAAATGGGAGGATTATTCCAATTACTTTGGGGAAGGAGCTGGGGTTCTCAGGAACTGGGCCACCACCCACTTTTTGACCTTTTATGGTCAGCCTCGGAACTGTCATGGGGCCTGTGGGAGTGCCATTCACCATGTTAATATATTACAATGAGCGTATAATGAAGCTCAAGGTCTACTACAAGTCAAATCCCCCACCATCTTGGGCCTCGAGGCCGGTTGGGAGTTGAATTCTCCACCACCTTGGTGTTAACTGTTGTGTTATTTCTTGAATGGCTGTGCCCTGCACCCCTTTTTCTGTCTCATCTTCATCTTTGGAGATAGATAAGGATGCTCCTTTCCTCTTAGCAGCAAGAGGGCCCCTCTCACATGAGGGTTCAATGATCTGCTTCAGGGGAAACTCAGAAAGTCCTTCCTACTTATGCTGCCTCTCAAATTCCTTCAGCTTGAAATATTCAACACGGCAAGGTACCATACTTTGGGTAGCATGTCCCGAACCCTGACATTTGTCACAATTCAAATTGCACATTTGTTTGTATGATCATTTGTTAAATGTCTTCTGTATGAGGTGGATTGTAAGTTTCCTGGGGGAAAGGACCATGTGTGCCTCCCCTCCTGAATCCCCGCCTCAGTGCCTGGCATAGAGCTGTGCCCAACAACACGTTTTTGTTGAATGAATGAGAAGCACAATAAACATCCTGTGACTGCTCTCTTCTGCTAAATCTGATTCCCCACTGCGGGAATTTCTCTTCTCTGTTCCAACACACTCTGCTCAGGTGCCCCCCGAGTGGGTCTGCTCTCAGATTGAAAAACAGCCTGCATCTTTCCCTCAGGGAGCGAATAGTGTGTGTCCTCCCAGTTCTGCTCAGTCTCTTCCTGGTGCTTGCCCCTGTCCCTCACCTAAACTTCTGTCTCTTATTCTGTCCTTTGTCTTTATTCTCCCGAGGAGAGAAGGGCTTGGAACACTAGGGCTGCCTTTCCTTTTGTCATTAAAAAATAAGAGCTATGCATCCTATACAAAGATGAAAGGAGCAACTGCCTTTCTTGGGATACAAGCAGACTGAGCTCTGAACAGGACAGTCATTTCTATGTGTAACCTTCACACACGTGCTCTGGCAACAGCAGAAAGGACCAGCTCATTGCTGTGAGCACAGCCCCTGTTGGGACTGCAGCTGCAAAGCTCTAGGGGGCTGCATTTATGTATAAAATGTGAGTGGCTCCTCCTGGGGGTTGCAATGCTTAGGGGGTGCTGCTGTGCATTCTTATTGATGCATCATTCCAGCCCTGGTTTATGGATAAAAAATAAATTCACATGTTGTTCTGTGGCTTTTAAGATGAAGTTGTAGAAGTCTGGGGCTTGGAATCAAAAAGGCAGTGACTTTATCAAGTGACAAGCATAAAATGTCCCATAAGAAAGCCTTAATTTTCCAAGTCAATAAATCTGAAAAGCGGCAACCAGACAACTGATTATATTAAAAAGAAAGAAAGAAAAAAAAGAAGCCTCTAAGTTTCCATGTTGTCAATTTGTAAGTCTGTAAGGATTTTGTCTCACACTTACTCTTGCTTTTAGCATCTCTGGTGTGTCTCTGTGTCTATCTTCCTTCCTCCAGACAAGGTACAACATTCAAGTGCACCTGGGATGGAGATCCTGTGGAGAGTCGGGAAGAAATGACCCTGAGTCATGCTGAGAATGGTGGTCCAGCAATGGTGGGAAGAGAAAGACAGTGGGTTCCTCTGCTGTATTTTTGTTGAAAATATTTCACTCTTATGCACAGAATAGAAAATCTAAACAACAGTTCCTTAAACACTTATGTTTCTATGTATGGATGGTTAGTTAGGTTGAGTAATGGAAAGGGCTCGAGGGTATGACTGAGACAACTTGGGACTCAGCCAAATCTTTCCACTTAAAGGGATAAGGGAACATCAGTTAGGAGGCTCTTAGTAATGCTAGAAAAAGATTATGAGCACTGAACCAAGGAACTACCATTGAGCAAAGTTTCCCTGGAGGCTGTGAGGACACGTGGCAGACACTTGCATTTGGCTACTTAATGGCCATTCCAATGCACTTCTATTAATTACTTCCCATTACAGCAGTTGAGAAAAGCCAAATGCTCACTTTCCCAGCTTCCCTTGCAGCTATGGTTGTCCAGTGAAACTTAAGAAAATGTCAACTGGGAGGATTTTACCCTTGAGAAAAGGAAAGACCATTGCAATAATTCTTCACCTTCTGCCTCCTTCATCCACAGCTGTCCACCGATCCTAATGTTGGACATGCTCATGTAGACCTAATGCCTGCATTTGCAATGAGCATCTTGTGATCATGTGAAGAAGGCATGAGAACCACAGAGATGTTGACTCAGGGTCCTGACCCTGTGTTGCTTTTGAGCCAGTTTTGGAACCTGTGTTCAGATTTAATTTCTGTATACTGTAAGATACTCAGGTTTGTTTTTGTTTTGGGTTTGTTTGTTTGTGTTGTTGTTGTTACAGTCAAACCTCTTTGTTAATTACTTATTACATAGGACATAATGTAGTTTTCACTAGCCTAGGGAAGCAATGCAGATTGATGTGGAAAAACATGGATTTTGTTTGGAATCAGACAGACCTGGGTTCTAATCCTGGCTCCATCATTTACTAGCTATGTGATTTGAACAAGGTAGTATACATCTTTGAACATGAATTTCCTCCTCTGTTAAATGAGGGAATTGCAAAAGTGGACATTGAATCACACCATGAAAATAAAAGGTGTCCTAATTCTGCTCAAAAAGGGAGAATCACAGAGTAAACGCTAGGTTCAGCCATTGGAGGTATATACTCTCAGTGTTCCATAGATTGGATTTGGTTGCCCCAGACATGACCCAGCATTGTGCTTTTTTAAAGGGCAAACACAGAATTTATCAATGGCCTCTCTGTTCTTGCCAACGTTTACCTCAGACATGACACCATCTGCAGCATGTCAGAGGGGGTTTTCCTGTTGCTTTAATACATAATTAGCAGCTGCATCTTACTGTTGCTGTCAGCTCCAAGGACCTGGTCTCTGTGGAGTCTCCACAGCGTCTGAAGCTTTGACTAGATGGGTGCCATGGCAACAGCTACATTCCTAGTGCCAGGGATGTGCTTGTTTTTCTAATAGCCAGGCACTGCCCTTCCAATTCAGGGGGAAACAAGCATGCTGTCTCTTTCCTGGGTCCTGCCACAGAGCTATCTAGTCTCTCTTTTAGCTAGTGGTCAACCTGTCTCATCAACTAGACTTCCTTCAGTTGGCTGGCCAGACAAACTCTGTGGTTTTAGGCTGTGCGGTGAAACTTTCTGGGTTGGGACTTCCCTACGTAGACACTCATTAGGGTGGAATGCCCTGAATCTAGCAAAGTGCCACTTCTGAAGGAAAAGAGAGGAATCTGATGAAACACTTCCCCTTCTTTAGAAAGCAGATTTCTTTGAAGCCACTGGCCAATTTCTCACTTGTCTTTTCTAGGAGACCAAATGTGCTCTCCCAAGAAATAAAAACTCTGAGTAAAATGCTGGATTCAGGGAGATTTTTTAGCTATTTGAGGATGCTTGGAAACTATGAAATATGTATACAACTTTTTTCTTTTTTTAGAGTGGAAGTTTAACTGCTGAGTGACCACCGTCGTGGCTCCCTGTGTTCAGCTCTGACTTGCATCAGTCCCACCTGTCACCCCTCCCCTGTGCGGGCTAGGAGCAAGGAAATTGATGAAAGCCAATGTCAGGGCCCGCACTTAGGTAGAATCTTGAACAACCAGAGTTCCTTGAGCTTTCTCTCGTCCCCAAAAAGGGGATCTAGACGGTATGTATTTTTTCTTTCTGTGAAGGAATCAATTATGATAGTATCTTCAGTTTAGGGAAATAACATCTCAATTGCCCCCAAATGTCTGAACTCATTCCAGCATCAACTCTAAAGTCTAAGGCTCATAGTCTTGTTTAAATGTCGTCTAAATCAGGTGAGACTTGACAGATGATTCAACTTGAGGCAAAATTCCTCCACAACGGTGAGTCTGTGAAGCCAGAGAGGCTCTGCACTTCCAAAATACAGTGGTGGGGCAGGCCTGGGACAGATGCTTCCATCCAAAGGGAGAGACTGCAAGGAAGAGAGGTATGGTGTGTCCCAGGCCAGCCCAAAACCTAGCAAGGCTGTCCATGAGATCTTAAGGCTCGAAAATACCCTCTTTGGTTTGGTGCTCTGTCTTCTAGGCCCACTGGGGTGGCATTGCCACCCCCCATGGCTCATTGGGGAGATAACCCATTTGGCTTCACAGGGCACCACCCCCACAGTTCTCTGAGAGTGCCCCACCCTTTAAAACCAAGGGAGAAACAGCCCTGACCTTGGGCCTACGGTGGGGATGGTAGTCTGATGATCTCTGAATTACCTTCATAGTCATTCTTTCTTTTTCTTGAAGAATAAAGCATGTTTGCAGTTGGATAGCTCTATTCCTATTGTCCAGTTCCATAGAATCCCTAAAGTCTGACCGTCTTCTTTCTGTCCCATTTTTTCCTACCCCTCTTTTAGTCCCAGCTGGCAGCATTTCTGCTGGTATAATCCTATCCCTATTCCTGACCTCTGTAGAGGTCACCGATAAGTCCATGGGTTGCAACATGATCTCTTTATCAAGTGATTGTTCAGTGCTCTTTTTAGAACAAGCGTTCTCATTTTTTGCTGCATGGATAGGCTGCAGATTTTCAGAATCTTCAAGTTCCTGGTTCCTTTTTGCTTAACAATTCCTTCCTCAGTTCACCTCTCCCCTCACATTTCACTAAAGTCAGTCAAGAGGAACCAGGCCACCCCTTCAACACTGTGCTTAGACATTTCCTCAGCTAAACATCCAACTCCATCATTCACAAGTTCTGTCTTCCACAAAGCATTAGAGCACAGTTGAGACTCTTTATCTCAAAGATCACCTTTTGTCCATTTCCCAATAATCTTTTCCTCATTTCTGTCTGACACCAGATTGGCCTTTACCATCCATATTTCTACCAGCATTCTGGTCACAGCAAAGCAACACATGAGTTTTGGAAGGACACAAACGCTCAGCCCATCACAGTGCTGCTGGTCTGGGGGCCACACTGAGAGCCACAGAACTTAGTAGGTCAACTGTGACATTTTATCTCTGAATTGATGGTGGTCCCTGATTTGAGAAGTTATGAAATCCTGTCTCTTACCAAAGCCTAACTAAATATGCCTAGCAGGGCCTCACTTACACTGAAAGTCATCCTGGGTATTGGAAATGTGGAAACAAACAAGAATCATGGGAAGTATAAATTGAGAAAGGGAAGATTTGAAGCTCTCCAAATTTGTAGCATCACCTGGTGTTATGGACTGAACTGTATCTCCCTGCAAAATTCATAGGTTGAAGCTCTCACCCCCCAGTCCGGTGGTATTTGAAGATGGAGCATTTGGGAAGTAATTAGAGTTAGATGAGGTCATGAGAGTGGAGTCCTTATGATGGGGTTAGTGGCTTTATAAGAAGAAAAGTGAGACACAAGGAGGTGGCTATCTGAAAGCCAGGAGAAGGCTCTCACCAGGAGCAGAATTGACTGGTGCCTTGATCTTGGACTTCCCAGCCTCCAGAACTGTGAGAAAAAATGTCTGCTGTTTAAGCACCCAGCCTGATGGAGCAGACCTAGCCTTAAACCCAAGAAATTTTTGGGAAGGAGGCCCTAGAGGGCCAGTATTTCTGACTCACTTAGCAGCACAATGAAAGGGAAGCAGGCTTTTAAAAGACCAAATGTTAGTGTATTTCTTACAATCATAAAGTAAGCCTGTTACAGTGATAATCTTTATTCCCAGTGACAGGTTTTAGAGGTGACTGAGCATGAAACTTTTATTTTTATCAACTGGCGATTGAAAAAAGAATCTTCTGGGGCTGTTTAAGGCTCAGTGTACTGACTGTGAGCTCTTGTAATCCACGGACCTCAGTCGTCATTATCAGACCCAGACAGGGGCGAGTAAACCCTGAGACAGATTATCAGGTCTCTGCTAACCCTCTGGGGCTGGCTGAGGGGAGGGGCAGAGAGGGCGGGCATCACATTTCCTGGGGGAAATCTGGGGGTGTTTTTCTGATCATTATCTACCAGCTGAATGGTCACAGCTACCCTAGGATGGGAACCTATGTTTTAAGAAAGAAAAAAAAGGGAAGAATATCCTCTTACTGGAGGTGACGGTGGTATCTCAGCCTCTAATCAGGAGCAGGAAACTTGGCGTGGCACAGGGGCTCCTCCAAAGGCAAGCAGTGCAGCAGAAAAAGCTGGGCTTGGGAATTAGACAGTTGTGGGATTTGGTCTGGCGTCGGCCATGAGTGGACTCTGTGACTCCACATAAGTCAGTCATCTGAGCTGATATCAGTGCTTCCCTTGCAGGACGGTTCTGAGGGTTAATCACAAGTCAGAGAAGTTCCTAACCAGCCCCTCTGTCTCCGTGTGGGCACCACGTGGGCCAGGCCTCCACCATCTCTTGTCTGGGCCACCTGATTGCAATCCCTGCTTCACTCTTTCCCCTCTCAGGAACCATCTCCTCACAGAGGCTAAGATATCTGAAAATATAAACCAGGTCATGTTCCACCTGCTTAAAACCTTTTAATTCTGTGGCCATATAATCAAACCCACACCCTCAACCATGGCTTATACTCTTCTGCCAGATCCAGGACATGCCTAGACTTTTGAGCCTTATCATCTTCTTAGTTCTGGTTTTTCAGTTTTGGTTTCTCAATTCTTCAAACATGCTAAATCCTCCTCTGCCTCAGGGCCTTTGTATATACTATACCCTTTGCCTACAATGCCCTTAACCTCAGCTTTTTGCCTAGCTAATCTCCTTCTCATCTTTCACATGGCAGACAGGCCTTCCTGAATTATCTTTCTCCTCTTTTCTTCACAGCCCTCAACACACATTGTAATTATTTCATGTTCCCTTAAAAAAAAAATCCATTTGCCCTAATAGAAAGGAATCTACACTTAGGATAAAGACCGTGTCGGTCTTGTTTACCATTGGTTCTCAGTGCCCAGCAGAGCGCCTGTCATGTAAGAGGCACTGTGCAAATATTACTTGCATGAATGGATGAAAAAATAAATTTTTCAACACTTAAGTTGCATACAACTTCAAAAACTAGAAAATTTATCCCATTGTTTTTGCAACTTTTTTCCTTGGCATTGAGTTGCGAGTGCCATGCCACACAACCATCCACCCACACGTTGCTTTTGGTTTTTCACTTCTAGCCATGAAGACTAGACAAAAACATCTTTAAACATAGTTAAATCTTAAAAAGCACGCCACACAGCATTGTATATATGTGACTACATCTTTGTTTAAGGAAGCTACATGTATATATACACACATATATTTAAGTGTGTGTGTGTGTATGAATAATCTCGTTAAACAATGATGTAGTCTAAATATTAGCACATAAAATAGAGGAAAGACCCATTTTACATAGAAGTAAATGATTCTAACACAGACTTTCAAAAAACATAGGTCAAAATTATTACTTAAAGATAGTAAATTCATCATAATTTTTCATAATTATTTTGTCAAAGGCATAAAAATCATATTTTCTGTTATTTATACCGTCTAAAACATTATATTTTAATAATATTAATATTCAAAGCCTAATTCAAGCCACATGGAAGCAGGTATTAATAAGAGTAATTCTGTGGCGCATCTATTAATATCTAGAGGAAAATGCTTCTGGGATCACATTTTAGGGACGGCTACTGAATAGGGTTCATTGATGACACAGAGGATGAAACAGTAGATTCATAGAGGAGCTAACAGTTAAAACCCAAGTCTGAAAAGCTGACGAGGGTCTTTGCCAGATGGGTGCTGGCGTTGGCAGGGGAAGTGGTCCTGGTGGCGGTGGTGGCGGTGGAGGTGGTGATGTTGGCAGTGGTGATGATGACTGTGCTGATGAATTTAAAGGTGACAGTAGAGCTTACAGCGATGGTGCTAGTGGTACTAGTGCTGAGGGGGTGGTCATGCTTGTGTTCATTAAATTCGAGTAGTGGAAGAATGAAGAAAAAGAGTGTGACAGAGAACTATAGGTTTTTCAACATAACTGGAGCATGGTTCTTTGGAAAACATGAAGATAAAAAGGAAGTTGGGAACAGTACACAATGCTAAGCAGTTTGCGCTTTATCTGACAAGGATAACGTATCTAATGAGGATTTTATGAAATTGTGTTAGAAAGAAGAGTGGGACTTGGGTTAGAAAGTGATTCTGGTAACCATGGGCTGACGGGGTGCAGTGGAAGCAGTGCTTTAATTAGTTATAGGGCAATTTCTTCTCAATTCTGACCTATTTCAGGCCCCAATTCTTTTTCTTTAACTTTGTTTTTAAAACCACTTTATTGGGGTATGACTGACATGTAAAAAGTTGTGCATATTTAGTGTATACAACTCAATGAGTTTGGGGATAAGGATATACTAGTGAAGCCATCACCACCACCAAGGCCACAGGCATGCCCATCACCTTCCAAATCTTCCTCCCATTCCCTTTGTTTTATTATGATTATTGTTGTTGCTGTTATTGTAAGAGCACAACACAAAATCTACCTTTTTTTAAAGAATTTACTTATTTATTTTTGTTGAAGTCCAGTCAGTTACAATGTGTGGATTTCAGGTGTACAGCACAATGTCCCAGTCATGCGTATACTACATGTATGTATGTACATATACTCGTTTTCATATTCTTTTTCACTAAAGGTTATTACAAGATATGGAATATAGTTCCCTGTGCTATACAGAAAAAAAATTTGTTTTTAATCTATTTTTATATATAGTGGTTATCATTTGCAAATCTCAGACTCCTAAATTTATCCCTTCCCACCCTCTTTCCCCTGGTAACCATAAGATTGCTTACTATGTTTGCAAATCTGTTTCTGTTTTGTAGATGAGTTCATAGTGTCCTCTTTTCCTTTTTTTAAAATTCCACACATGAGTGATATCATGTGATAGTTTTCATTTTAGATTATTTTACGTATTATTTTTTAGATTTTTAGATTCTTATATGTAATACACTGCAGTATTATTAGCTGTAGGCACTATGCTGTATAGTAGATCTCCAAAACTGATCTCAAACAACTGAAACTTTGTACTGTTTCACCCTCACCTCCCCATTTCCCCCTTCCCCCCAGCCTCTGGCAACCACCATTATTCTCTCTGCTTCTGTAAGTCTGACTATTTTATATTCCATGTATAAGTATTATCATGTAGTATTTGTCCTTCTATGTCTGACTTATTTCGCATAGTATAATATCCTCCAGTTCACTCCTGTTGTTGCAAACGGCAGGATTTCCTCTTCTCAAGGTTCAGTTACATTCCATTGTATGTATATACCACATTTTCTTTATCCATTCATTTTTCTCAATATTTACGTTGCTTCCATATCTTGGCTATTGCAAATAATGTTACAATTAACATGAGAGCGCAGGTATCTCTTCAAGACCCTGATTTAAATTCTTTTGGATATATACCCAGAAATGAGGTTGCTGGACCATATGTTATGTTTTCAATTTTTTAGGAACCACCATACTGTTTTCCATAGTGGCTGCACCAATGTACATCCCCACCAACAGTGTACAAGGGTTCCTTTTTCTCCAAATTCTTGCCAATAGCTATCTTCTCCCCCCTCCCCCACCGCCCAATAACAGCCGTCCTAGCAGGTATGATGGGCTATCTATGGTTTTGATTTGCATTTCCCTGATGATTAGTGATGCTGAGCTCCTTTTCACATGCCTGTTGGATAGCTGTATGTCTTCTTTGGAGAAATGTCAATTCAAGTTCTTTGCTCATTTTGCAGTTGGGTTATTTATTTTGTTGTTGTTGTTGTTGTTATTGAGTTGTCACAGTTCCTTTTATATTTTGGAAATTAATCTCTTCTTAGATACATGCTTTGTAAATATTTTCTACTATTCTTTTGGTTGCCTTTTTATTTTGTTGATGGCTTCCTTTACTGTGCAGAAGCTTTTTAGTTTGATGAAGTCCCACTTGTTCATTTTTGGTTTTGGTGCCTATGCTTTTGGTGTCAAATCCAAGAAATCATTATCAAGACTGATGTTAAAGAGCTTGCCCTCTATGTTGTCTTCTAGGTGTTTTACAGTTTCAGGTCTTAGGTTTAACTCTCTAATCTCTTTTTAGTTAATTTTTGAGAATGATGTAAAATATGGGTTCAGTTTCATTCTCTTGCATGTGGTCATCTAGTTTTCTCAACACCACCTACTGAGAGTCTGTCCATTCCCAGCTGTGTATTCTTGTCACCCGGTTGAAGATTAGTTGACTATGTAAGTGTAGGTTTATTTCTGGACTCTTTCCTCTTTTCCACTGGTCTATGTACCTGTTTTTATGCTGGTACCATACCTTTTCAATAACTTTGTAATGTAACTTGAAATCAGGAAGTGTGGTGCCTCCAGTGTGGTTCTTCCTTCTCACTGTTGCTTGAGCTATTTGGGCCTTTTGTGGTTCCATAGGAATTTTAGGATTTTTTGTTCTATTTCTGTGAAAAATGCCATTGGAATTTTGATAAGGCTTGCAGTAACTCTGCAGATCACTTTGGGTAGTGTGGACATTTTAACAGTATTAATGATTTCAGCTCATGAACGCAGGATATCTTTCCATTTATCTCTGTCTTCACTTTCTTTCATTGATGCTTTGTAATTTCAGCGTGCAGAGCCTTCACTACTTGGTTAAATTTCTTTCAAGTATTTTATTCTTTTTGATACTATTGTTAATGGGGCTGTTTTCATAATTTCTTTCTCAGGTAATTTGTTGCTGGTGTATAGAAACGTAACTGATTTTCGTATGTCAGCTCTGCATCCTGCAACCTCACTGATTTGTTTATTAGTCCTGGCAGTTTTTCGGTGGAAGTCTTTAGGGTCCTCTCTCTATACGATCATGTCATCTGCAAGCAGATCATTTTACTCTTCCTTCAGGCTCCAATTCTCATCCTAAGAAAGCATTGAGGCAAAACAAGTAAATTTAAAATTGGAAGGAAACGAGGTAGAACTTCCTGCTTTGTCAAAACCTTCTTCCCTACTTCTTACTTACTCAGTCCGGGAACACCTGTTTTCTGCCTGTGTGTCTGGGCTGGGCACTGATGTCTCTCCCATTTTTTTCCACTTTCCCCATCCAAAATGTTCTACACCTGACAGGTATGTCTTTCTCTAACTCCTTAGTTATTTTACTAACTCATCATCGTGTACCAGTCATGATACTTGCAAACCATGGTTGAGGGTATAATTTTACCCAAAATGATGTAACATCGATTTTGAACTGTCCACTTATAGCTGAAACTTAATCTAGGATAATGCAGGGTGAGTCACTTCTGGGATATTCTCAAATAAATTCAGGCTTTCTCACTTTCTCCCTAAATGTCATCTAAATTCTATGTGTTCGCATGGTGAGGTGGTTTATGTGGGCCACTGGATGGGTGAAAATGGAGCGTTGTGTCCTTAGCTGGACACACTGTTTATGTAAACCATCTTTTTTCTAATCACCAAACAAGGCATCCAATACCCTCAGGCATCTAATAAAGGAGCCACATCTCTCCAATGGCTTCTAGTCAGCACGAGTGGCTGTGCTCCCCCCTATGAACATGAGGCTTTTGTGGGCCTCCCTCTTCTGCATCACATAAGTGTCACATAGGAAAAACAATGGCACCAGGTGAGGGCATGGAGAACGTGTGCATGTAGAGTGCCTCTACTCTGTGTTCATTGATCCATGTTACTTTCCTTGCCACGAGTGGTGTCATAAAGACCCTGCGTGCTCACTCATATCCCCCTCACTTTTCCTCCACATACACAGGATTACAGTTGGCAAGGTTACGTACTTAGGTCTGGCCATGGGCTGTGAATGAAAAGTGGCAAGTTACTTCTGGGCCAAAGCATTTAACTGCCGAGTGCAAGACTCTTCTAGTGCTCTCTGTTCCTGTTGCAGAGACCTAGAAGATCATATGTCTCCAACGGAACGGCTCCAAGAGCAGTGAAAGCCTCTCTCAGCCCGAGCCCCTTGCTGTGGTGGGCTGCAGACCCCCTCGTAGACCTGAGCAAGAAATGCATGTGCGTGGCAGGATGCGAGGGGATGGGGCATTGTTAGTTACTGCAGCCTTACCTAGCTTCTCTTGACTAACACCCATGGCGTGGGATTTCCCTAGGGCTCCAGATAGAAAAGCCATCCTGACATTTCCACTCTCGCTGCTTGAGGATTCCTTAAAGAAACATGCCCTATCCTTTGGCTTCAACTAGGGTATAACTGAAAAGGCAGGATTCTCTTTTCCTGTCTATTTAGAATAATGCATGAACTGATGCTAATTCATCAGTACAGAGGAATCTCAATGAACCTGAGCATTCGAATCATCAGGGAGAAGGCACTGAAGGAAGTTAGGAAGAAGTTATTCTACTAATGCATGACCCGTCATTATATGGCACCTGGGAATCCACAAACCGTATTGCTTCTTCTGACTCTCTTCATTGCCTTCTCTCTGATTATGTGAATATATACAGTAACTGAGATTTTCCTGTACTAATGAATTAGCATCAGTTCACGTGCTATTCTAAATAGACCAGAAGAGAGAAATATTATACTGCATCCACTATTGTTAGCACATGATATGTGGTTAAATACGAGTTGATACTTAATCAGCTTTTGATAGAGAGGAATTTGGGTGAGCTGGGTCATGGGAGTAATCGCATAAAGAAAAAAAAAAGCCCACTAGACGTGAAGAAATGAAGAAATAAAGAAGGAAACCAACCCTGAGTCATGCTTTGTGGCTGGTGTGGTCCCTGGCATTTTCATCCACGGTGACTTTTCAGGCTGACAACAGCCCTGTGAGGTAGGCATGCTGTTATTCCTGCTTTCAGAGGTGAAGACGCTGAGGCTCAGAAGAGCCAAGTAAAGTTGAATAGTTTATAAGTTTGCAGAATTAGGATCTAAACCAAGCCCTGTGAACTGTCTACAGCCCTGTCTACAGCAGGTAACTGAATAGTTATATTAGAAAATGCTTTTGAAGTCACAGGTGGATAAAGGATTCCTATAGGGTTAAACCCACACAATTGATATAATATACTTTATGTTATTCTGACAAACCTATGGAAAAAATATTTTAAGTGGAGACAAAGAGAAAAGCAACTTGGCTTTTAGTATTTTAATCATCATTTTAGACCAAGAGCCAGAGAACTATGCCAACATTGCTGAGATTTCTCAGAGAATTATTTTATTCTAATCAAATCACATGTTAATATCATCAGAGTGAAGAAAACAAACATCATCCTGCATAGTGCATAGTGATTGCAATAAATGCCTACTGATTAAGCAAGAGTTTTGATAATAAGAGTTTGAGAGGGGAGGATATAGCTCAGTGGTAGAGTGCATACCTAGCTTGCACGAGGTCCTGGGTTCAATCCCCAGTACCTCCATTAAAAATAAATAAATAAGTAAACCCCATTACCTCCCCACCAACAAAATTTTAAGAATAAAATAAAAAATTAAAATAAATAAAATTTTTTTAAAAGTTTGAAGAAAAAGACAAGGAAGTGTAGACATTACAGATTTTAAAATATACTTGACAGAAGAAAACTTACTTAAATTAAGAATAACCATTAATAACTAGAAGGAATGTTTTATTATTATATATTTTATAATATACCCCAAAATGTTCTACCTCTTTAGGTCATTCTAAAATAGAACCGAGTTAGCCTTTAATTTCAGTTTGAGAATCAAATGGAGGGAGAATGAGAGGACAGAAAGGGCTGTGTGCTACTGTTTTGAATAGGGATTTATTTTAGCAGATTATTTATAATAATAAACAATAGTCTCAATTCAGCAAACTAATCCTCATAGGATGCTCTCCTTTTACTTTGATTTTTTGCTCGTGGCTTTTTGCAGTAAAACAATTTAACAAAATGAATGCTTTTATTCTTAATGCCACTTCAGACTACTGAATTACTGATACAGTATACAAATCACACTGTTTCTGTGGCACCAGCCATTTGGGTCAATGAAAAATGAGACAACTGAGATGAGCCTGTTATTGTAACTCAGTGTTTTATTTCTCTACAATCGTACACAATTTCTGAACCCATGACTTGGGTCATAGTAATATCTTGCCCTAGAAATTAATAGCAGTTTTCCTCTTGGTGTATTCATCCTCAGTGAATAACTTCTGAAAAAGGCACATGAATTTATGGTACTTAAATGCCATGCCTTCCTGTTTGGAAGAGTAATTCTTATTTATGAAAATGTTCAAGTTAATGAAAGGACCCTGGGAAATGTTAGAAATAACCCCTCGATCTTGCCATCCGATATGAGAATCAGGATGCCTTCCATTCAGCATTGAGATAAGACCTTTCCTCTTTGCCCCTCGGCCACTGTCTTGCTTCATTGTCAACATTTGTAGGAACTAATTTTGGGGGAAATGACTCTATCTTAGCTTACAAACAAACCAACTGAAACCCAACACTTTCCGCACACGGAATAAAGCACATTAACTACTCAGTAGAAATATTATTCCGCATGGGTGATGAATTTTAACACGGGTATAGTTACTGTTCTCTGTAAGTCAGCACGGAATGCTAACACTCTGACAGCTAGGGTCAGGGCCGGCCCAACCAAAGGATGCTTTTCAAGGGCATTGGAGTCACATCAGAAAAAGCCACAGCCCTACTGCCTGCCTAATTAGGTTGCCCATAGACATTCCATTTAGCATATTGAATCCCTATTATGAACAAACAGCTGTGTTTGATGTGTGTCTGCATTAGCAGGAGAGGTCGATTGGGGTCAAGAAAAAATCCTTTGGGGTTATAAATACTTTGGTGTCATCTAGTTCCATCCTCTTGATGTGCCGCTGAGGAAGCAGAGGTCCTCAGAGGGTAATTGACCTCCCACAAGGTCACACTGCTGCCAGGACGGGCAAAGCTGGGGCTATCACACAAGCCTCCTGAATTTCAGTTCAACTGTATTTCCACCCCATCACCTGTGTCCCCAGATGTCTGCTTTTTGCTTACTTTGCACAGTAAACAGATGGTTGCTCCCAACCTCTTGTTTACCTGAATTCGCCATGCTGTATTCTTTGCAAGAATGAACTTGCCTCTTTCCAATCTTATCCCAAGTGGTAACCATGTTGATACTCAGCTATCAGGAAGGGTTCTTGAGAGCATAATGGCTACGCTTCATAGTGGTCAGTTACAGACTTTAAGGGTCTCACTTCCCTCCCAGGGTGACCTGATGGAATAGAACACAATGGTGAGATGTTTGTTGTTGACTCACGTCAATAAACCTCCAAAAGAAACAGATGGTGAAAGCACCTCTATTCATACAAGACACTTAGAATCTAAAGATGTAAATACATATTCATATATATAAAATAGATATAAGAATATGGAGAAGAAGACCGTAATATTGCACTTGGTTTACCTGGTTACAATTCTGTATCAGTAAGAGGTTTGCATTTTCATCTGCAAAAAACTTTAAAGTTAGAGGCAAAAATGATGACCCTAATAAACCATGTATTAAATGCAAAACAAACAAACAAAAATCCAAAAAACAAACCCTGAACAACAAGAGGGTTGTGATTTGAGTGAACTGAGTAAGTAAAAAGATTCCATACTGAAAAGAATTATATTTATACCTAGCATTGGAACAAAACAATTAAAACATTCACCAGTGTGTGACTTCAAATATTGACACAGTTTGAGTCAAAACAAGAAAAACTTGCTTTTGACCCTGTCAAAATGATGTCAGATCCCTTCCTTCCTATGTTTACGTGATAAAATACCTACTGCACATTTGGAACTGAAGCTGAAGATGTTCCTGATCACATTAATCTGACGCACACACACATACACATGGAGGTGCTGACAAATGCCCAGTGTTCACAACCTCACGCTGTCCCCTTCTGTACTGAATCTGGGCTGGCCCTGTGTCACCAACAGAATGTGGCAGAAGAGACACCATGTGACTTTGGAGCTAGGTCGGAAGGAGCCTTGCAGCTTCTGCTCTGAACTCTTGGCATGCTTACTCTGGTGGAAGTGAGCAGCCATGTAGGAAGCTTGAATAACTTGAGAAGGCGTGCTGAGACTGTCCAAGCTAGTAGTGTGGAGAAGCCACAAGGAACAAGTCCCCAGCAGTGATTGCATCTCAGCTGAGGCACCAGACATGTGACTAAAGGAAACATCCTGGGATGTCTAGCCCAGTTCAGCCTTCAGACCAGTCAGTCCCAGCCGTCACCTGACTGTAACTGCATTAGAGACCCAAGCTGAGAACTTGTCATATAAATCTGGCCATCATACAGAACCATAGGAGATAATAATGAATTGTTGTAAGCCATGAAATTTTGGGGGTGCTTTGTTATCAACCAATAGGTAACTGAAACAATTGAGTGGTTAGACTGATTGCAAAAATGACCCTGATTACCCCTCCCTCCCTTTGTCTGTGCCCTTGGCAATGTGGATCTGTAGTTCATTTAGTCAAGAGGTGGAGTCTATTTCCCCGTCCTTTGAATCTGCTTTGGCTTTGTGACTTGCTTTGGCCATTAGAATGCGGCAAAAAGTGGGAGTCTGCCAGTTCTGAGTCGAAGCTTCAAGAAGCCTTATGTACTTCTGTGATCTCTTTCTTGGAACTCCTTGGGGCTACCATCATGAAGAAGATATATACTGCATAGTAACAAGGGATTAATATCTAAGATATACAATGAACAAATCAATAAACAAAAAATGGTCAAAAGAAATGAGTAAGAAACCCACCGAAAGAGAAATATAAACAGGTGGCAAGTACATGAAGAGATGTCCAATTTCAGTAGCAGCTGGAGAAATACAAATGGAAACAGTAACAAGACTCAGTTTACAATCAGACTGGCAAAAGTGAGAAAGGTAGATAAAACCAAGTATGGGCCAACAAGAATTCTTATGCATCCCTCCTGGGAAGGTAAAGGAGCAATCTCTGCAGAGCCATATGACTGTACATATGACTAAAGCAGTGGATGCAAATAATGGAATACTCCACAGCAGTCAGAGGTAACAATACTCTGTCTATGTAGATGTAGCAATATAGGTGGAAGGAGGAAACTGAATGGCATACACAATTCAATACTAGATGTGTAAATTGAAATCACAGTCCCATGTCTTTCCAAGACCCAAATAGATCCAAGGATACATATTAAACACATTAGAATTAATGCCTATGGGGTAGGGGAGAGGAGAAGTATGTGGGTAAGTTATGATGGGGAAAAATACAGAAATGAAACAAGAGACAAGCTTTGCATGGATTGATGATAGAAGAGCCTGAAGCTGAAGAACGTTGTACTCGACACTTCGCATCCAAATTCCAAAAAGAAGAACAACAACACAGTAAGGAGTGTGCAACAGGAGTGAATCCATGAGGCTGAGTGAGGGGTTGGAGTGCAGAGCAGGTGGATCTAGAAGCCCTTGGAGCCGGCACCCTCCCACCCGACTTCAATATACACCAAGCTCAAACCTGATTTTTGACTTTCTGCAAGCCCTGTACCCTAGTGAATTGTTTAGAAAATGAGAATAATTTGATACCGGAAATATTAGCATTGCTAGGTTAGTTCTCACCGTCATGGCATGGTGTCTTAGTTCCCGCTGCTGTAACAAAACACCATAGACTGGGAGGCTTATAAACTAAGAAGTTGATTTCTCATAGTCTTGGAGGCTGGATGTCCAAGATCAGGAGCCAGCATGCTGGGTTCTGAGGAGGCCCTCTTTCAGGCTGGTTGCAGACTGCTGTCTTCTTGTTATGCCCCTACAGGGCAGAGAGCAGAGAGAGGAGGGGGCATGCTCTCTCGTGATTGCATAAGGGCATTAATCCCATTCATGAGGGCTGCACTCGTGAACTCATCTAATTCTAGTTACCCCCATAGGCTCCATTTCCTAATACTATCACATTGTGGGGTGGGGGTTCAAGATGTGAATGGTGGTAGGGGGGCACTAACATTTAGCCCATAACACATGGTATATAGTCTTATTGGCTATTGCCCATCACAGGGCAGTTTGTAGAGAGCATACCAAGCCTCTCTTTCTGAAAAGAGCTCTTTGAGGAGCAAAAGGCACAAAATGCACAGCTCTCTCCAGGACCCTGGCAGGATTTCATCTGGCCATCCTCTTAGTAGCCCTACCATTTCAGAGTGGTCCGTCTTCATATCAGAGCACCAAACCCAGAGACTCTGCACACAGGGGTGAAGTGGGCATCAGACTTGGCCCATCACATTGCACAGGACTTGGGATCCAATCATAAATTAGTCCCTAAGGGGCACGAGAACATCCTGTAATTTGTTCTGACAAAAGCTGGATTAAACATTTCCAGGTCATTTGGTGCTCAGTGTGGCTCAATTAGACACACCCGAACCCACAGGCATCTGGCTTGTTATATTTTTGGAGAGCAAGCTAGTATGAGACAGAAGCCCTAAACTCTCCTCAGCCCGGCTTTGGGACAGACACTGCTGATGTACCATTTGTCCCAGTCAGCTTGTTAGGTTCCCTTAATGGGCCTATGCATTCCGAAAGAACATGGACTTGCTCATTTTCTTTTTAATATAGACTTCAAAGTGCCATTCTTAATACATGCTCTTCTATCAAAGACGTCACATCTCATTTGTTGAGATTTCACATCTCAAACTTGTGTTGTCTCTGCTATTTTATATTCAGAAGCATTGTGTGATTCATCACACAGCATGTGTTACTGGATTCCTGAGGATTTCGTATGTTCCAGCAACTTCTAATGGTTTGTGTAAACACCATACCTGGCTGGCACTAAATGAAGGAGTTTAGTCATTTTAAATGCTGAGTGGTCCCCACGCGTTTCTATCTTTAAAAATGTATTTTGCTTTTAAGCTGGTGGCTTCATTATTTTTCTTTAAAAACTCAACTTACTTAGGGTTTAGGATGATTTTTCCCTGTGACATGAGTTTCAAATGAAGGTTTTGTCTTACATTCTTTTCCTAGAGAATTTTTGGCTGTAACAGGGATGGCTGAATAAAGCTAGTGAGCTTGATACGTTTTCCCCACTTGCTTCATTTATACAGGTTTGTACCTGCTTAATATTCCACAGTATACAAACAGCTGAAGTATTTTCCAAATTGTTTTCAGATTTGAATTACCTAATACAGATTTACATATATATAATATATATATAATATATATACTTTAAGGGAGATTAAAACCACCACCCACAGTGGCAGCTCTTAAATACCAAGTTAGGATTCTTGCTGAGAAGTTAACAAGTGGGCTAAATCAGTCCAGCATCTGAATGCATGTAAGATGATAAAGATCAACTTCCCTTTTGTGGAAATGCTAAAGCTATTCTCCCTGCATTTGCGTTCCTATTCTTTGAACATTTACACGAGATATTTCAGTGCTATGTATGGAGCTAGCTAATAATATGCACTTGTGTGATGCTCTGGATTTGCAAGGAAGCTTAGCAGGTAGGTATTTGTCCAGTCAACCATTGAATAAAGCATCCTAAGACGTTCCCCAAATTAGAAAACGTCTCTTGAAGCCAGGGTTTGAAGTTACTGGTACTGCTTTCCTTGCAATGAGCTGGACAGTTTAGGACTCTAAGTCAAAGGGTTTTTTCACTATCAAATACAGTGCTAAGAAATAGTCTTATTTTGTCAACCTTGCTTCCAGCTTTCTGTCAAAAGTGAGATTTAAAGCCCTGAAACACAAGGCGGCAGAGCTTGCTTTGTGACGGGATATAGTAGAAAGGTTTTGCTCACAGTTCTCACGTCTTTGGCAGAAACACAGTGGTTGTTTCAGGAGAGAACAGCAGGAATGGGAAGGTGGTCTGATTCTTTTTTAGCCTTTATTTAGAGCAGAAAGTTTGGGTCCATTGTGTCTGTCAATCATAATTCTCTTCATTCATTCAGGACAACAAGAATGAGATTCTCTCTCCTCTGGGAGAACCACAGCAGGAAAGTCAGTACTTTCTTCTAACAAAGTGCTTTGAGCGAGGTATGTGCCAGGTGTTAACATTTTCTCCTCCTTCAGTGGATTTATCTTCTGGAAGGAGACACACAGATCTTCTTGTAAATAGCTTACAAACAATGGTTGTGGTCTACTAACCTCCCTTTCTTTCTCAAAAAGAAAAATAATTCCATAGTCAAGTTAGATTGTCCTAGGATTTTTGAGGGTCTCTTCTAACATTCTACCCTTCGATTTGATCAATTGGTAACCAATGTCTCAGACATTCTTTGATGCACAAAATAACCTCTTATTTGATCTCTTAAGGCTAAAAATAGATGGATAGTTAATGGTTGTCTGCCTTGACAACAATGTAAGAATATTAAGACAATAATCCCAAGTCCAATCAAGGCTTAGAATTTCCATGCAAGATGTTTTCACGCCAGCAGCCTGGAGATTACCATCTGCGGATTTCAGATTGGTCACAAGTTTGTATATATTTGGTTGTTGTGGCTTTCGCTTAGTTGGCAACTTGAGGATTCTTTCTCTTCTGTTGTCTTTTCTTATCACAACAAATAAGTTTCTTCTAATTGAGTCCGATCTAAACTGGAGTCTAGAAACTGAGGCAAGTTTTAATTTACCCCACGTACTGGATTTGAAGCTGCTGTTATGATCTTAATAAGTCTTACCCGCCACACTGTATGTTTCCTGAGCAGCACCATTTTCCTTCCATAAATTAGGCACTACATTATTTAGTCTCTTATCTGTCATTAATTATATGTCTTGCATTTGTAAGGTACTTGCTGTAACATTACTCAGCTTTATTTATTTGAGTATAGTTGATGTACAGTATTATATGAGTTACAGGTGTACAATATAGAGATTCACAATTTTTAAAGGTTCTACCCCAGTTACAGTTATTATAAAATACTGGCTCTATTCCCTGCATTGTACGATATATCCTCGTAGCTTATTTATTTTCTACATAATAGTTTGTACCGCTTAATCCCCTACCCCTATTACTCAGCTTACTTAAGTTGATTTCTTAATCCTGCTACAGTATTGCAGTATTTATCACTTTAATTATTTTGTCATAATTTAGGGCCTAATTTAGAAACTTGGTCATTTAGATATGGAAAATTTATTGGAAGATCAGGCCCCTGCAGATACTAGAATTGAGCATTTAAATCACAGTGGCAATAGGTCCCTGAATCTGTGTCCCTCCACCTTCTAGGGCAACACGACGTTCTCAGAAGGCCAGGATAGCCCTGTGTTATATCCTTGACAGCTGATTATCCTTCCTCTTTTTGAACATCTGCAGAGACAAGAAGCTCACTACCTCCCAAGGCAGACATTAAGGGGCTGAATGCTGTAAAAATGTGCAAAGTGGGTGCATGGATTGATGGAATGAGTGTACTATAAGGACAGGAAATCATACTCAAAGACTGGGATTTCAGAGTTTAAACTTGAGCAGTTGAATTACTGGGGATATGTGCATGATATTCTCCAAATCTTGGACCAGGTCTGATGAGAACAGTGTTGATCTTGTTGCCATCTTTCAAAGTTCTATCTTCTGCAAAAACTGGGGCTTGGTCTGCATTCTGTAACACTTTATTCAAGTGCCAGGGGGTTCTCTCCTTATGAGGAAAACTTATATGTGTTTTAAACACAGACAAGTAGAAATTCTTAAACTGTGGAATGCTGAGGCTGGGGTACCTGCACAAGCCTGAGTTTGAATTTCTAGGACATCTGAACATCCCTGGCCAAAGTTTGATTTTGGTGAGGACTGCGTACACCAAGAGAGGCAGTAATGCTCCCTCAATATTCCAGTAGAAAAATGCTCCCCTACTTTTCTGACGTTCCTTGCAGGGAGGTCAAAACCACGTATCTGGTTTTGGCTAACAGATAGTGAATAGAAGAGATACGTGTTTCCCTTAATCAGATGCAATTAAGAGGAGGTGTGAGCTCTCTGCACTTTCTCTCGCTTTGCTGTGCACATCCTAGAAATCATCATGGAGGGAGCCTGTATCTCCAAGCCACCATGTGGAGGATGTTACCTCGGGGAATTGCTCGTCTGCATTGGACTTTAAATGACCAAAGAAATGAATTGCTGTCATGTTAAGCTGCTGAGATTTGGAGGTTTGTAATACTTTGTTAGAAGAGCCCAGCTTAACCTGATTAATAAACCACCCGGCCAGAAGACTCTCATGTGGGGGCTGAAAGCCCAAGGGGAGTATAATTTGAGCCTTTTTATGTCTCTTTTAATCTCTGATTTCCTTTCAGTCCATCAGGATGTGCTGGCTACTAAAGATTTGCAGAGGAAATTGGATATTTTTCACTAAAATGAAATTTTGGGCTTACGTATTAGTTCCAGTTATCAATGTGATATCACTCTGAAGCAAAATTGACTATGAGAAAAGGGAGAAATTTAATTTTTGAGGGAGTCGCAGAGAAATGGAATAGATAATTAAACTGAGGCTACATGACTAAACCATTGCAGAAGCTTCTCTTGCCTGTAGAAACAGCCGATCTGTTTTCATTTTTGGTGAAAAATCTGAGATGTTAAACAGAGATCCTTACCTATCCTCAATTCTCCTCCTCTTCGTGGTAACAAGGATTTTCATTAGTCATTTGCCTTTTTCCCCAGAGGACTCAGGACCTTGTCCCTTCCTGAGGATTCAGGCCATATGCAAGCATTTCACCCTCACTTTACCCTCTAATGTCCATCACAGCACATCATTTATTCCCTGCGTTTATCTGTTATAATCTTCCCCCCCTTTTTTAAATTAAAATATAATTGACTTACAATGTTATATTAGTTTCAGGTGTGTGACATAGTGATTTGTTATTTTTGTACATTTCAAAATGATCACCATGGTAAGTCTAGCTACCACCTGTCACAAAGTTTTAACAATATTATTGACCGTATTTCCTAGTCTCTATATTACATCCCGTGACTTATTTATTTTATAACTGGAAGTTTATACCTCTAAATCTCCCTTCACCTATTTCACTCCTCCCCCACCCTCTTTCCTCTGGCAACAGCCAGTTTGTTCTCTGTATCTATAAGTCTGTTTCCATTTTGTTATGTTTGCACAGTTGTTTTGTTTTTTAGATTCCATGTATAAGTGAAATCATATGGTATTTGTTCCTCTCTGTCTGATTTATTTTACTCGGTATGTTACCCTCTAGGTCCATCTACTCTATTAAATATGTATATCCATATATATTCATTTATTGATAGACACTTAGGTTGCTGCCATATATTAGCTTTTGTATATAATGTTAAAATGAACATTGGGGTGAATATATATTTTCAAATTAGTGTTCTTGTGTTTTGTTGAAAAAATACCCAGAAGTGGAACTGCTGGATTGTATGGTAGTTCTAGTTTTAATTTTTTGAAGAATCTCCATACTGTTTTCCATAGTGGCCACACCAATTTATAATCCTAGCAGTCCATGAGGGTTCTTTTCTCCACGTCCTTGCCAACAGTTGTTATTTGTTGTCTTTTTGATAATAGCCATTCTTACAGGTGTGAGGTGATACACTGCTGTGGATTTGACTTTTTCCCTGATGTTTTGTGAGGTTGAGCATCTTTTCACATGCCTTTTGGCCATCTGTATGTCTTCTTTGGAAAAATGTCTACTCAGGTCCTCTGCCCATTTTTTGATAAGTTTGTTTGTTTTTTTTAATGTTGAATTGTATAAGTTCTTTGTATATTTTGGATGTTAACCCCTTATCAGATATGTCATTTGCAAATATCTTCTCCCATTCAGTAGGCTGCCTTTTCATTTTGCTGATAGTTTCCTTCACTATGCAAAAGATTTTAAGTCTGAAATAGTACCATTTGTTTATCTTTCTTTGGTTTTCTTTGCCTGAGGAGATAAATCACTTCCCCCCCTCCCCAAATTGCTAAGACTCATGTCAAAGATCATACTGCCTATGTTACTTCTCTAAAAGTCTTATGGTTTCAGATCTTACATTTAACTTTTATTCTATTTTGAGTTTATTCTTGTATGTGGTGTGAAAAGGTAATTCAGTTTGATTCTTTTGCATGTAGCTGTTCAGTGTCCCCATCATCACTTATTGTGATGTGAAAAGGCTGTCTTTTTCCCATTGTATATTCTTACCTCCTTTGTCATAGATTAATTGTGTATATGTAAGTGGGTTTATTTCTGGGCTCACTATTCTGTTCCATTGATCTATGTATGGTTTTGTGCCAGTACCATGCTGTTTTGATTACTGTAGCTTTGTAGTATAGTTTGAAATCAGGGCTTGTGATACCTGCAACTCTGTTCTTCTTTCTCAAGGTTGTTCTGGCTATCCATGGTCTTTTGTGTTTCCAAACAAATTAAAATTTTTTTGTTCTAGTTCTGTGAAAAATGCCATTGGTAATTTGATAGGGATTGCATTGAATCTGTAGACTGCCTTGGGTAGTATGGTCATTTTAACAATATTGATTTTTTCAATCCAAGAACATGGTGTGTCTTTTCATCTGTTTGTGTTTTCTTCAATTTTTTCATCAGTGTCATAGTTTTCTGAGTACAGGTCTTTTACTTCCTTAGATTTATTCCTAGGTACTTTTTTCTTTTTGATGCAATTGTAAATAAAATTTTTTCCCTTAATTTCTCTTTCTGATAGTTTGTTGTTAGTGTGTAGAAATGCAACAGATTTATGTATATTAATTTTATATCCTGCAACTTTACAGAATTCATTTATTAGTTCTAATAGTTTTTTTGGTGGTGTCTTTAGGATTTTCTATGTATAGTATCATATCATCTGCAAACTGTGACAGTTTTACTTCTTTCTTTCCATTTTGGATTCCTTTTATTTCTTTTTTTTCCATGCCTAGGACTTCCAATACTATGTTGAGTAAAAGTGGCAGGAGTGGGCATTCTTGCCTTATTCCTGATTTTAGAGGAAATGATTTCAGTTTTTCACCATTGAGTATAATATTGGCTGTGGTCTTGCCATATATGACCCTTATTATTTTTAAGATATGTTTCCTCTATACCCAATTTGTTGAGAGTTTTTATCATAAATGGATGTTGTACTTGGTCAAAAGCTTTTTCTGCATCTATAAGAAGATCATATGATTTTTATTTTTCAGTTTGTTAACGTGGTATATCATATCAATTGATTTGTGGATATTGAACTATCTTTTCATCCTCCACTAAATCTCACTTGATCATGGTGAATTATTCTTTTAATACAATATTGAATTTGGTTTGCTAGTATTATGTTGAGGATTTTTGCATCTATATTCATCAGTGATACTGACCTGTAATTTTCTTCCTTTTTTGGCCTTTTTGTCTGGTTTTGGTACCAGGGTGATGCTGGCTTCATAGAGTGAGTTTGGAAGCAAATCTTCCTCTTCAATTTTTTAGAATAGTTTGAAAAGGATAGGTATTAACTCTTCTTTAAATTTTTGGTAGAATTTACCTGTGAAGCCATCTGGTCCTGGATTTTTGTTTGCTAGAAGTTTTTTGATTACAGACTCAATTTCATTACTGGTAACTTGTTCATATTTTCTATTTCTTCCTAAGTCTTGAGAGATTGCACATTTCTAGGAATTTATCCATTTCTTCTAGGGTGTCCATTTTATTACTGTATAATTATAGAAATCTCTTATAACCCTTTGTATTTCTGTGGTATCAGTTGCAACTTCTCCACTTGACTGAACCAGATCTCTGCCTCTCCTACCCGTCTCATTGTGGTTCCTTCTTATATCTTTAGTTGTGGAAAATCTTTTCTGCTACTTTTCAGGTCTTTCTCATAAATAGCTGCTCTGTAAATAGTTGTAATTTTGGTGTGTTCACAGAAGGAAGTGAGCTCAAGGTCTTTCTGCTCCGCCATCTTGGCCACTTACCTGTTATAATACTGATGGTCTATCTCCCTGACTTAAGTAAGCCCTTTGGGAGCAAGTTGTTTCTTTGGTTGTATTTGTTTTGAGTAGTACAGTACCAGGCACATGGTAGACCCCCCAAAATATTTACTGAACCAACGGTGGAATTCAATTACAGCCCTTGGGCCTACCTTTCTTTGTTCTTTTTAAAGTCATGCATGGCTTTATAATTAAGGAGAAGGAAATATTCCAAAACCTAGAGCCATTTTTCACCATTAATCTACTAATTTAATGACACTTACAAAGCAGTTCTAAAATTTGCTTCCTTCAGTGATGAGCAGATATTCCATTCACAGTTATAATTAGTTTGACCATGAGCACAATGAAGTTAGTCCTGGAGACCAAACACCCCCCCCCTCCTTTTTTTTAATTGAAGTGTAGTCAGTTTACAATGTTATGTTAATTTCTGGTGATTCAGTTATATATATACACACACAGAAACATATATTACACACACATATATTACACACACACATATATTCCTTTCATATTCTTTTTTCATTATAATCTATTATAAGGTATTGAATATAGTTCCTTGTGCTATACAATAGGACCTTGCTGTTTAACTGTTTTGTATGTAGTAGTTAGTATCTGCAAATCCCAAACTCCTAATTTACCCCTCCACCCCACCTTTCCCCACTGGCAACCACAAGTCTGTTTTCTATGGGAGACCAAATTCTTAACAACAATAGTGCTTCTTAGTTGCCAGACATTGTTCTAAAATCTATATTTGAATTATCTTGTTTAATCTTCACAACATCTCTGTAATATAGGTACTAGTATTTTCTCAATTTCTAGATTGGGAAATTTGCATAGATGGGCTAAGTAACTTGCTTAGGGTCAGCCAGGATACAAGCCTGAGTAGTGAGGCTCCAGAATTTGTGATCCCTACATAGGAAAGGTCATGGATGGAAGGGTCTGGCTCTCAAACATTCTCAGAATCAAGATAATTCTTTAATCCCCTCTCAAACATTGCTGCCAAAGCACAGTCATTTTTTTCCTTGAACACTTTCCATGGCAAACAACTCATTACTTTTAAAAGTAGATCACCCCATCCTCTGAAAAATTTGCATTTTTGATAAGCTTTTCCGATTTTTGAAATAAAGCCTTTGCTCTCCATGCTCCTAGTTCTTCCTCTTGGCACATGAAACAATTCCAGGCCTTCCTCACCTGATAGTCCTCTGACACAGGACATTATCCATCAGAAGCCCCCTGGGTTTTCTCTTCTTCAGGTGGCACACCCCTAGCTCTCAGATTGTTGCCCATTTAAGACATGGTTTCACGTGTATTCATGTGGCCTCCATCTTCTGAAGGTATTCTATATTCTTCAACGTTTGTCTTTCAACTCAAAGGTCTTTTTAAATTAAGCCTCTCAACTGAACCACACAAATCATGACATCCTGTCTACCCTCTTTAAAGTTCCTTACCTTTGGCTTTGATAATAATATCTGAATATATTCCTTTTATTTGCTAATATGATGCCTTAGTTAGGTTTTTATAGATTTCAAGAAGCAAAGACCAACTCAGGCTCTCGGGAAATAAGGAAAGGAAAGGTGTTAAGGCTCCATGAGGAAATAAGGGAGCCTTAGGCCACACTGAGGTGACAGCAGCAGCTCTGGGCACCGGGTATTTCGGGAAGGTTCCCCAGAAGCAGGCGCCTGCATTCCCTCTGTGCTGCCCAGGCATCAGGGTAACTCAGCAGGCCCCTCACTTTGCACCTCTTGCCCTGCCTCTGACTCCTTGATTTTCTCTCCTCTCCTACTCCTGGCTCCTGTTACTTCAGGGCTTCTTCCTGCTGCTTCTCTTTGTAGTTTTTCAGGTTCACATTAAGACATTTAGACCAGAAAATGTGTAGGCTGCTCTCCGCCTCCTGACCCTGAATTTCAAAGTAAATGCCACATGAAGATTTAAAATAAATATAAATAAGTCTAGAAAAAGTTCTGATTTTTTCCCTCTGTGATGATTAATTTCTTTTATAAAATAAAACAGATATCAATTATTTCAGAAATAATTTTTTGGCACCCTGGTGATTAGATATGAACTATGTCTGCATATTTGGTAAGCAGAATGTTTTATTCCTTCTATCAACTGCTAATTCTTTTTTTCCCTAATGCAGGGCTCTCAAAGACCCAAGCAATGAGATCTGATCAGCTTAATTAGGTCACAACTGTGCCTGTTGGTCAGGGTCCCTGAGCCAGGCTGCTCTTCAGTTAGGCACTCCTCCTTGGCCCCCAGCCAGCTGGAACTGGTGTTGCAGGGCTATGTGGTGCCAAGTAGCTAACTGGGTGGGTGTGGCTGGAATCCCAGAGCAGGCAATGGGCCTGGCAGACAGATTGCCTGGCTGTTCATACATGTACTATACAAACCACTGAAGGACTTGCTCACTGCCACATTCCGCACCACGATTAATTCCTTCTCTGTGACATGTGATAAATCCTGCAAAGTCCAAACTAAGCCATGTCACCAGCCTTTCTGGGGATTACTGGTCTTCCCATGCGGCCCTAGCCAGACCACTGTAGGGTCTGCAGGTGCAAGGGAGCAGGAGGAGCCGCCTGGCTGTCCATCCTCTCCTCATCCCCTGGTGTGGGGAGCATTCTGCCTGGGAACCTTTGGAGGTTCTGGGATTGCTGTGACTTTATGTTGATTGAAGATTTCAGTGATATCTGTTTAGGTGTGTCTATTTTTGCTCTAATCTTGCGGTTGTTTTTCCAAGGAGGTGAGATTTGCTGTGTAGAAATAGCTGATGTACTCTCCACGTGAAAACAGACGCTAAAACCCAGGCAGACCCTGGAGAGCCATGTGCTGGACTCGAATCCATCCAATGCTCTCTCATGCTCACCTGGAGGGTCCCTTTGGCGGCCACATTTGAGCTCTCCTGTTTGTTTCCGCTTGGCCCTGGAGGTTTCCCTTCTCCTTGCACTGTGACACTGTGACAGCTGATGTTGGTTGCAGGACAGCCAGTCAAGTTGCCCAATGGCAGAGAGCTTGTTTCCTGAGATGTGAAGAGGCTGGGAGATTGGGGAGAAAATCTGCATTGTTTTTATTTTCCTGCCTGGGAGTAATTCTACGGAAAGGCAATGCCCTGGGCATCTTCCCCTCCAGGAGCAGATGCCACCGCTTCTGGGGAAGAATTGCAGCCTCTCCTCCTCCCGCTACTTCCCTCCTGCTCCCTACCCAGCAAGCCCAAGGCAGTAAAATTAAATCAAGCATTACTCTTTTTTACATTGAAAATGCTCTTGAATTTGAATTATGGACTCAGATGGCTCTCAGACAGAACCCCCAGCGGCCTTCATATGCTGCCAGATGGCAGGGAGCCGCACAGGGGAGCCAGCACTGGCTGCCTCTGACAGAGATAACGCCATGGGAGGAACCCTTCTCCTTCCTGACAGCGGGAAACCAGCCACGCGCATCTCCAACTCATCTTTTTCACACCTTTCTGAAACTGGTTTTTGTAGTTTGGTTGGATCCCTTGCCCAGGTTTGATTCAGAGATCTTACTCTGCCTTTTGGATATCCGGGCCCATTTATGGGACACATACCCGGTTACTCCCTGGTATTCAGCCAGATTATTCCCTCGGGCTCTGGAGACACGTGATCTGGGGCTTGGAGGAGACTGGAGAAGCTACTGGTTTCTAAAAGCCTTTGAGGAGGTGGGGGAGATGGGAAGAAGTGCACAGGGGGAGGAGAGAGAATCTTCAAGAAATTAAGTGCATTTTGCATGTCAGAGAAGCCAGGGGTCTCTGGAGCTGGAAATAGGGCTCAGTTCTGCTGCCTTTTTCCAGAGGCTCTGAATTAACTTGAGAGTCTCTCTCAGGATCCTCTCAGTCTTGCAGTGGTTCAGAATGTCTCCCTCAACAGCCACTGGACATCTGCCCACCCACTTACCCACACTCCCTCCAGACCAAGACGGAGCCCCTCCTGCACAGTGAGGCTCTGTCACCTGCTGCACTGGAGAGCTGAGCGGCACCGGACTGGAGCTAGTGTCTAGGATGAGGCTCCCACACGTGGCTGAGCTCCAGAATCACCCCACGAGCTCCTATAGATTCAGCACCTCTGGGTCCACACGAGACCTAGTGAGTCTGAATCTCCAGGTATAAGGCCTGGGAAACTCTGTTTCAAAAATTATTCAGATGATTTTGACATTCCCTCGGGTTTGAGAATCTCTTGGGAGGAGGCAGCCACAGTCAGGAGGTGACAGGTAAGCTGGCAGAAAGGCTACAAGTGCTAGTCGAACCCCTGAACAAAGCTCTCTGGAAGCTCACCCCATTCTGGAAGAGTGAGGAAAGGCAAGCAGACGGAGGACACTGGAGTAGGCTCCTGAGGGGTGAGTAGTTTTCCAAGAAGGAATAGGTGCGAGGAGACTCTAGCCACTGCCACTCACAGATGCGGGGAGTTGGGTGTTGAGGGAGGATGGGGTACCCCCGGGATGCACAAACAGTGAGCCTGGTATTGGGGCACACAAGAGGCAGTGCATGTTCCAGAGGAAAGCTGATGGCTTGAGTCTGGTATTTCTGTGAGATTTCCCAGGGTGATGTTCAAGGGGAAATGTGAAATGTGTTTGAACTCCAGGAAAGCTGTCTGACTGGACACAAAATTTTGGGAACCAAAGCCTACAGTTAAGAAGCTGCCAGGAATCTGTGCAGCAGCCTCTGGGCAGCAGCTGTGAGAGATATAGGGTGGGCCCACACTCCAGCCTGGACTCCAGAGGTAGCCCTGGGGTCCCCAGGCCTCTAAAACTAGAGGGAACCCAGAACCTTCTTTGGACCTATCTTTCAGAGGACCCTCATGTCCAGACAGAGTCCTCTTGAGGTTGAGTCTGCAGTGGGTGCAGGTTGTGGGGTGAGGTGCCTTCCACACATGACCCTCTGCTGTCTTCAGCTGGCCAGGACCACGGATGGGGTAGGGCTATTGACGGAGCACCTCTATCCACCAGCCTCTCTTCCAACAAAGAGCTAGTACCAGGGCATAGCATCTGCTTGCTCGTGGATTTATATGGCGAACATGTATTGAGCATCTGCTGTGAAATAGGCATTGTGCTTGGCTTGGTGGACATGAGTTTGAGCAAGACACAACTCCCGGGAGTGTGTCTGCTCCCGCCATGGGTGTTATTTTTTAAATGGAAATATAATTGATTTACAATGTTGTGTTAGTTTCAGGTGTACAGCCACATGATTCAGTTACATAGAAAGATATTCTTTTTCAGATTCTTTTCCATTGTAGATTATGACAAGATGCTGAATGTAGTTCCCTGTGCTACACAGTTAGTCTTTGTTTAACTGTTTTATATACAGTAGTGTGTGTCTATTAATCCCAAACTCCTAATTTATCCCTCCCCCTACCCTTTCCCATTTGGTATAAGTTTGTCTTCTGTGTCTGTGAGTCTGTTTCTGTTTTGTAAACAAGTTCATTTGTATCATTTCTTAAGATTCCACAGATCAGTGATATCATATGCTATTTGTCTTTCTCTGTCTGACTTACTTCACTTAGTATGATAATCTCTAGGTCTATTCATGTTGCTGCAAACGACATTATTCCATTCTTTCTTCTGGCTGAGTAATAGTCATGGATGCTATTTTAAAGGTCTGTGTCTCCTCCTGTATTTTTTTTTTTCTTTCTTAGCAGAGCAGGATGAATATCCTGCCACTTCTTACTGGAAAATGCGCTATGGGTTGAGTAAACTCAAATGAGCCAAGAAAATCTGAAGAATCTATTTTTTACTTTATTTTTCAGCAAAGGGTTTATTTTTTATTTATATTTTTTTTTATTTAGCAAAGGGCTTAATACTGCGTGCAGGGTATAAGTCATTCCCCAGGAGAGTGTGGCTTGAGACTAATTGGTTGAATAAAATTCCTAGTTCTGAATCATCTTTTTGGGTAAGAAAACCTTTTGGTGAATAATGGTAATAAGAAAAGGATGCACTGGAAGATCCCTTGTGTTAAAAGAGGGAACAGAAATCTCAGACATTTTTATGCTGTGTCCGGTCTCTATACAAAAATCTGTCAGCTTCACGCTGGTTTTAGTCAGTTTCGCAGTGGGGAAGAGAGAAAGGCCGACAGCTTGAGAGAAACAAGTTCAAAGTAGATAGCACAATTGCCAAAAACATTTCTTTCCTCACAAGGAAAGCTTTTTAGCTGTAGCTAAACGTAAGGAAATCAAAAGCAAATGGAAGTACAGGTGCATGTATGGGGGCGGGTACCAAGTGATGGTTGTGGGAAGCAGTTTCCAGGGAGGGTTGTCTGATTTGTTGTCCAGGGAAGCTGCTGGTTTGAGGAAGACAGGAAACTTTAGGCAACCGAATTGGCTATAAGTGTGTGGAGTACAAACGTTGCCATACTTCCAGCCTTAGAAGAGTGCATTGCCCAGAGTCAGCGCCCACGTGGGGCGCTCAGGAGTAAGGACCTGATCCGTTGAGCAAGTGAACCTGGATCCTCGCCCGGGCTCTGTCACTACTCAGTTACTATCACTACTCATGGCAGGGTCTCAATGAGTATCTATTGAATGAGTAATTTGTTGCATTTTATTAATATTAAACGCTCTAAAGCAATCATGGTCCTGGCAGTATGATCGTTCTCTCAGAGGTCAGGCTATTAGCATAAAACCCAAGAGAAAGTTAACTGAATTCTTTTTCTTCATTCTTCAGATATTTTTCAAAGGGAGAGGGCTGTTTAAGTTAGCAAGAATCAACACTTGACCCTCACTGCCATAAGGTGTGCCTGGGGCTTCACCAAAGGAATGTCACTAAAGGAAGAGTACGGAGGGAACTTGACCCCATGTAGTTTGTCCTAAACACAGAGGTAAAAGGTAGCTGTTTGGATTTGACAAACAGCCACATTAAATCTGAGATGTAGTGCAGCTGGTGAATGGCAAAGGAGACACAAAAGTGGCCGGGAAGAGGACAAGATGGCTGCAGGGGAGTAATTTTTCCTGACATTGTGCTTTAGAAAGGGAAGGAAGCAGGAGATGTTAAAAACTGTTGATAAATGAAAACAGGGCTCTTTCCTCACCCCTGAACATTCCAAAATTCCCTGTTGCTGGGAGTCCCTTTCTGATCCATAACCTAAATAGGCATGCATGGTGTTTCCATCCACCAGAATGTGCCACTCTTTTAAAGCCTGTTGAAATACAGCTTTGAAATATTTACTATCAACACTCACTATCAACAACAGAAAAGAAACTCTAAAGGGAAAAATGAGTCCATAATCTTAGTACACTAACAAACCCATTGTTTTTATTTACCGTGTTCTTTTCCAGCTCTTTTCCATATACGTGTGTCCAAGGACAGCTCCTGATTGGCCCAGCTGGTCATTTGGCTCATATGGGGCACAGCTGGCATTGCACTGTCCCCACACGCCTTCCTTCACCGTTTACTACAGTGCCTGACATTCCCGGGGCTCTTCCCAGAGGCCAAATGTTTGTGGCTGCCAGCTGGTCCCCACTTTCCTTATCTTATGGGAGCCTGGCACCCTGCCAGCTCCAGCCTTTCCCAGGTGCTGCTCTCACCTGACAAGGCTGTTCATTCACATACGTACAAGAGGTAGCAGTTTTTTTCCTCTGGGTAAGTAAGGTGCAGGGTGGAGTAGCTCCTTTTTAGCATGTGCATGGAAATTCTATGCACATAGAATTTAGACTTTTCTAAGGCAGTATCCATTCTATTGATCTGTGTGGCTCCAGAAATCAGTCTATAACATCCTAAAGTGCAAATATCTTGCTTTGTTTCATCATTTTCCCATTTGGGGATCGTTGTGTCACCCTCCCAAATAATGCTGAAATAGACATTTGTAATCTATTGTCCTTTCTCTTGGATTATTTTTCTTAATTAATTAAGCTTAATTCTTAAGGTTAAATCCCAGGATTCAGACTATGAATCAAGGAACTTAAATTTATTTTGGCTTTTACCAAGATACAATGGTCACTTGGACATGTCTGTAGCCTCCTGTACTGGGACAGATGGTCATGGTGGGTCTCTTGAAATATTTTCACTTTGTAGGGTAGGGGGTACTGTTCCCCATGTTGATGGGCATGTGTGTCAGGCCAGAGAGATGACCACCCCTGACATGGGCCTTCCTTGTGGGGATTTTTGTGGAGATTCTGTGAAAACAGAGGTGAGAATGGAGAATACAGTGTGACTGAAAAAATAAGCATCCTGTGATTTATTTTAGCACCTTTGAGTCTTTATGTGTGGTATTTACTATAGTCTCTGTGGATTGCTGGACGACCTTTCTGCCTGTGCGGCTGTTTTAAGGAAATTTGTGTACTTTCCCTCTAGACATAGTGTTGAGTGAAGTCATTTGTGTGAATATCGAGTTAAATTCACTGGGCAACACCTGGGTAGAGAAACCTCCCTGTCAATCCCCTGGGTGGACACCGTGTGAGCTCAGCTCATGGCGCCGCATGGGTCCTGGGGCTGTAGGAGGTGGTGGGAGCAGCAGACGCTCCTTCGCTGAGAAGGGCAGAGCTCAGGAGCAGAAGCGCTGGCAGGGCCAGGAAGCCGTTGGCCAGGAAGCTGCACACCTCCGTACCAGAGCCACAGCTGACCCTGGTGCAGCGTGGCCACAGATTCAGACACTCCCTTTGTTCCACCTGGAGGGAGGTTGGTCACGAGAAAGCCCCGCACAAAAGGCAGCCTCATTTTGGAAATGCTCTACATACAAAGGATTCACCTTCTGTCCTCCCAGCCCCGCTGAAGGGAACCAAACGTTGCCTGCATACCCAAAATTTATAGAGAGAAGTTGTACGGCGGATTTAAGCAAAAATGATTATTTTTCACCCATGTGAGAACTCCCAGATGGAACACTTAATGAGTGAATTTAGGAATCAATTATAGAGGCCATTCATGCTAGGCTTTGGGTGAGAATACGGAAACTATGAACCTGAAGCAAAATCCAGAGCCTTCAGTGAGCACAAGTGAGGCACATAATGGAGGTTAGGGTGTAAGCAGACTTTTTTTGGTTTGGTTTGGTTTTGGGTGTATAGGGGGATAATTAGGTTTGTTTGTTTGTTTGTTTGTTTGTTTGTTTATTTATAATGGAGGTCCTGGGGACCTCGGGCATGCCAGGCATGGACTCTACCACTGAGCTCCACCCTCCCCGCCCCAGCAGACTTTTCTTATACTCACATTAAATGCCATTTCTGCAGTTTCCAGGGTCTAAGAAAACTCTCACAGATCTGCCCTTCCTAGTGACAAAACCTGATTTGCCTTTACCTCTGAAGCAGTTATCAGGACCAATTTTGGTTACTGGTTTGGTGCTTTCAGCACCAACTAGATCCCTTTCCCTGAAATACAATCATTTTCCTCTCCAGTACCTACCGAATTATTCCTGCCAGCCAGGCCTCTGGTACAGGAATGAATGAACATAATTTCTCAACACTACAACTGGGGAGTTCTGGGAAAAAAAACACCCCAGGGCTTCAAAGGCTCAGCTAAAATGCCTGAAATTCTTATATCCAGCAAATAGGAGCACCTACTATGTGTGAGGCATTGTGCTAGGTGATATGGTTAGGAAGATGAAAAGCATGTGACTCTGTAGTCAGGAAGCTCGGATTGTGGTGGGAGAGATGCCAAACACCCTAATAGTACATAGTGCTGATGGTACTGTAATAGAGATACACGTGGAGTGATGTAGAGACCCAGAACAGAAAGTAGCCGGCCCAGAGGAGTTAGTTACAGAGCAGGTGAGGAGGCAGCACAGGTCATGCTTGAGCTGGCACTTGGAGGGTGTGTGGAGTTTACCAGGCAGAGAGCAGAGGGAAAGATGTGACAGGCAGGTGACAACAGAACGGTTGCAGGGAAGTGTGAAGGGCATGTGATCAGTACACATTGTCATAGCGAAAAACAGGCGCAACTTACATGCCTGACACCGTGGTCTATTACGTAACCCTCTTAAATGACATTTCCAAAGAGATTTTAATGTTGTGGGGAGATGCTTATGTTACAGCGTTAAGAGAAAAGTAAGGGACTATAATTGTCCCCGTGGAATGAGCTCATCTTCTATGTACATGAAAGGCTAGAAGGAAAATGTACGTATCATTGCTTTTTGCTACTTTTTATTTTTTGAACTCAGCTTTCTGTGAGTTTCTATTGTTTTAGTAGAAAAAATATGAAGTCAGAAAATGAAAGAAAGTGTATGACAGGTTCCAGAATGAAGACTAGAGGCCTGGGGGAGGGAGACGAAGCAGGCGGGCCATGCTGTGGTCACTTCCTATCCTGCAGGTGAGAGGGAGTTACTGTCACTCCAGTCTGGTACTGAGCACCGAAAAGCCCTGTTAAACTAGAAAATGACTCATAAGGGGTAAAATGTTAAGCTTTTATCACATGTTAATTCTTTGCCTTGAGTTACAGTGGAGTTGCATGGCGCTAGGTCTATAAACACTGTGGACCTGGTTTTCCGTGGATTCTGTTGCCTCTTTTTTTTTTTTTTCTTGAAGTATATAGTCAGTTACAGTGTGTCAATTTCTGGTGTATCTGTTGCCTCTTGATAAGCCCCAGGTAGCAATTTTTCATTCCAGAGTTGGACTAGATTACTGCTACTTCTCCTGAACACGAGGAGAGGTACTTGGATTGTGTTTCTATAAATATGTATTTTCTATTTTGTCTTTCTACGTGTGTATGATTCGGTTTACACAAGTTAAATACGCATACGTCCATGCTATAATGGCTTTTCTGGCAAAGAGCTGTGTCCTAATGGCTTAGGGCTTAGAATTTCTAGGTCTTAACAGGGAAAAACAGGCAAAGGCTTAAGATGAATTTTGCTGTTATGGAGTACTTTTGTGGAAGACCCTAGGAATCTGGGGGTCAGTGGGGAGACCTTTCAGTGTTGCGGTTAAAAGCACAAGAAGTAAAGGTGGGGAGCCATAAGCTCACATACAGGTTACCTACTTGTTAGGCTCTTCTAGGGTTGGAATGAAAACTGTCACAGATCATATTGTCATATTTGACATCAGTATGTCTACTTACTAGATTTTATTCAAGCCAGTGCAAAAAGAAAATCAAAATCAAGGGTGTAAATTCTGAAATAGATAAGAGTGTGTCTTCTTTGTCAACACAAAGCCTTTAGTTTCCTGAGGCCGGGCTGGTGCTGTCAGTCTCTGAGCACGGGTGCCGCCAGCTCTTCCTCACTTCCACCCCACGGAAGCAGCAGCTGTGGAGATGACAGCCCACGTCTCCTCCCTTCCACCCTCTGTCCTCAGCCTGTGCACCCAGGCTTCCCTGAGAGGAGAGTCTCCTGGCATAACAGAGGGAGAGGTCTGAATCTGTGCCGATGGTTTAAGGATCATGTCCGGGGCTTCAGCTCCGCCAGCAGTGAGTTTCCCTGGGACGAGCGTGTAGCTACGCAGAGCGCACGACTGTCAGGCGCTGGTTACTGATCTCCCCTTTCTCTTTGAAATATAAAAAAAGTAAACTAGCAAGATTTAAAAAATTTAAACCCAAATAAATAGTCATCATTTTTCCTTTTCCATTCTGGGTCCCTCAGAGTAATACATGGCACTCTGCGCCTTGGCGCTCACATATTTACATGTGTGAGAAAGTGTGTGCATGAGAGTGCGACTCTGTGTGATTGTGTGTGGCTGTCTGTGAGTGCATGAGTGTGCATGTGAATGTGCATTTGTGTGTGTGGTTATGAGTGTCGGTGTGTGAGTGTATGTAAGCACATGTGAGTGCATGAGTGTGTGTGTGTGAATGAGTATGCATTTAGGTGCAAATAGGAGCTGAGATATTTATTTCTTTTGAAAGCAAGTCAAACTACTGTAGATCTAGTTATGACACACCTATCTTCAGTGCTTTTTAGCTAGGAAGTTGTATCCATGTTGACAGCAGGGTTTTCAGAGAAGTGGTTTTAATAGGTTGAAGACACGTCAGCGGTACTTAGAGATGTTTGACAATGTTGGGAAATATTTGCCTTCATTTCTTCACTGCTTCAAGTTTTGATGTAACTACCAAGGCACATATTAAAGTCTAAGATTTTACTTTCAAATATAGCAAAGGTTTTGTTCATAGGAAAGATACCCATTCCAGTCTTGCCTTCCTGCATATCAAATTTCATACTGCAGCCAAAATGACTGCAAATCCATGACTGGATGTGTCACTCCTTACTTAAATATCTTTAATGCTTCTGCAGAGCACAAATATTGGTGGCCTACTCAATTCACTCCCTGTTTCCAACTGGTTTTCATTCAGTTGGATTTCTCTACCCTTAAAGCTCAAATGTTGCTTCTGAGATGGATGCTAACCAGCTTAAGCCCATCACCACCCACACCCTCTCAACAACTCCTCTGTGCACGGTCATTGGCTCAAGCCTGGAGTATGCCCTTAACTGAGGCAACAGGAGTGCATCTCAGGACCCTTTCTTGAAATGCTGAGACCTTGACACGCTTTCTTTCAGGATGGAGCAGAGGCAGATGAAACCCTAGGAAATGACATCTTGAAACCAGAATTCTAGGCAGCTTTCAGAGGCCTTAATTTTTCAGAAAGTGAAGTAAAGGGAAAGAATCTGAGCCCTTAGTGACTAACGAGCCACTAGATTAAAACAGTCTTGAAACTCACCTACTTCTGGACGCCCTAGGATATGCAAGCATCCTTGGGGGAGAGTGCAGGTGACCCCACTGCTGCCCTTTCTGCTCAGCCTCCTTCGCCTCTTGCCTGAAAGCATCTCCAGGTGATAAGTGGACCGCAGCTCTGTTCAGGCATGCTCCCAAGTCAAGAGGAGGCATGGCAAGTTATCCCAGGTGCTCCCTCCCTGTGGTCCTCCTTGGAAGCATGAGCCTGTGAGATTCTGCTTCTTGGCTGCATCCAGATAAGGAGATTGATGTCAGGACCCCCTCCCTGCAGGCACTTCTAACCTCTCCAAGAGATGCTTTTGAGCTCCCCCTTCCTTGGTTCCAGAGTGGGAGGAACCACAGCTGTCTCCCCAGGGCTCTTTGATGTCTGCCCTCTGGATTTCAGTGCTTTTCCTTACATGGACTCCATTCACATAGGAGTGAAGGCCTGGGGGATGGCTTTCTGTATCTTTCTGTGATTCTCATGAAATATGCCCAGCAGCCCTTCTCTAGGGTTTGAGGACATGAGCACTAGTTACCCTCAGCACTGGGATTTAAACATTCTGAGACAAGAAGAAAAATACCATTCGATGTCCCATTATATGTCTCAAGACTAAAGGGACGTGGTAAAGACATTCATTGTGGAAATACCGTTAACTGCAAGTTACAGATGCACAATGTTTCATAAACTAACAACGAGCACACGTGGGTTTCTAATTAGCAGTAAAAAGAACATTTTCAGAAATATTTTGTTGAGTGAAAATCAGAAGGTGCAGATTCAGATGGTTCAGGCAGGTAACATGAATGAGTTGTGGTGGGTTGTGTGCCACACAAGAGAAAGCGGTGGGGCCTGTGGTGAACCAGAGGTACCACGCCCTGTCGGAGAAGGTGAGCTGCCACTCGACTCCAGAGATTTTGTTTCATGAAGAAACACAGGCCTGAAATAGAAGAGCTTATTATTTCTTAAAGAGAAGGTGGAAATCCACTTTTTAAAATCTAAGGTGTCCCAAATTTTAAATGATGGTGACTAATTAAACAAAAACCAAAAGCCTGGCCAAGCTTGGTATTTGGACCAATAATTTACCACCTCTGAGAGAGCGCTATGGAAATATTAGATGTTATGATGATTGGGGTGATGAAGGCCTTACCCACATTTTCTTAACAATGCTCTAAAATAGTAGCTGTGCATTTCCATGATCTAAAAAACGGCAGCCTCATCCCATTCTCCCGAAGCTCAGCTGACCTCTCCAAGGTGGCCTTTGCTGGAGGCAGGCCCTGCAGTGATCACACGGCGGGTTTCCTTCCTAGGGCGGCAGTCTGCAGAGCTCCAAGCAACGAGCCGCGTGCCCTTCCTCAGAGTGGGGAGGAGGTAGGCAGGTCTTCCTTCTTGCACGTCACTATCAACCAAGGAAGTGGGACAGGTGAGGGGAGGGGGAAGGGGTGAGGGAGAAGTGACCCAGTCCCAGATAGAATCTTATGGAACAAGGGAATGGTTGGGCTGGATCAGTCATGGTTATACTCACATCCATTTATTTTTACCAAATGATTTTAAAATTCAGTCTGATTCATTCATTTTCAGTTCATTGCACACCATGCGATGGACATGATTTTTGTAAACATCTCTCAAACCAAGAGGCTTTTGTTTAAGGCTTCATGAAAAATCAGCAATGCAATGCTGGGAGAAGTTTTGCCCTCGGAGTCAATTTACGTGACGACATTAGAATAATTGCTTATGTGATATGCAAAGAAAGACACTTGAGACAGTGGCTCCAGATGAGAGCTTTTTGTAAAATGCAAGATTCAGACTGTGCCCTAAATGGTTTGTAGTAGGGCTGTCTGCTGAGGCCCTTCCTTATCATCCTGCAACCTGTCCCGTTGGCGGTGGAAGCAACCTTTCCCTGAATATATGTGCTTTTATATCAACTTCTTTAAGTGGCAAAGAGGTGGGAGGCTGCTTCCTGCCGTTTCCCCCTTCCTTTTCCATTCTTACTTGTCCATCACCTGCTCCCAATTCTTCCCTCAGTAACTCATGCCTGTGTGTACACGCAGGCACACAGACGGGTCCACACACACAAGCATATATAAACTCTTGGATTCTCATTTCACCTTCAGACTGGAACTGGGGAAGTGTTGTCTTGGGCAATGCTAGCAATGGCATTGGAAAGAGGGGGAGAAAAGAAAGAAAGGATAAATAACCTGAACAAAAATCACAAATCACAATTCTCATCACGTTTAAAATTTATCTTTTAGAATCATTCTATCTTACTTAAAAATAACTTTTCACAAGGACGAATGCCTTTGGCTATGTTTCTAATTCTAAAGGAGTCTACACTGGCTTTTTTTTTTTTAGTATGTATATACTGGTTGGCTTATTCACTCACCCAACTGATCTTTCTTGAACCTCTTTCTTGAACCTAAGTGTCAGGCACTGTTCAAGTCATTGAGAAAAGAACAACAACAACAAAAGACAAAAAATGGCCACCTTTCTTGTGGATGTAAGTGAATTAGAGTAAGAATAATGGTGTTGTCATCAGGGGGCAAATTATCAGTAGGTGGGTGATAAGGTCAAACACCCATAACTAACACAGTTTGCATTTTAAGTGCACACACACTTTTTGGTAATGAGGCACAATTTCTTATTTTAAAACATCACAATCTTAAAGAAAGTGAAGAAAAAGATGGGGGAGACAAAGATGGAGAATATATTCTCATGTCTACCATTTACTAGTGTTAAAAGATAAACTGAGGCATATTAAACATTATAAGAGTTTATTTGGGCAAAAATCAATGTGAATCTGGCAGCATCCAATCTAGCAGATATAAAGGAGCTCTGAAAAGCTGTACACAGTTAAAAACTTCTATAGGAAGAAGAGAGCAGGAACAAGGGACTTGCAAAAAAAAAAAAAATAGATTGGTTTTTGCAAGGTTACCTTCCTTTAGTGGGTGGCAGGGGTCTATCAGGCAGATTACCTAACTAGTGCTGATTCCCGATTGACTGGTTTAAGCTTCCATTTCTGGGAGAGCTGAAACTGTAATTAAGTCTTGGTTTGGAGATGTGGGACTCAGCATTGACTGAAATAGAACAGAACACTGTGGAGCCTTCCTGGGGACAGAACCCCCACGTGCCTTGCCTGCCTGTTGTTTGTAGAAAAGCTTTAGCCTCCGAGACCTTCCCTTGAATCCCAAGGAGCAAATTTAATCAAAGAAGTGAGAAAATGCAGAAACAAAGGAAGACAGTCAGGCAAGACAAAATAATAATAGTTTAGCCATAAAACGAAGTTAAAGACCTTTAGTTCCTCCTCAAGGGCTGTAGATAACAAACACTTTGAGCAGTAACCTTGAGGTGTTTTGCAGATACTAACACCCTCACCAGGTGGAAGGGGTTAACTGCATGCTGACCACAGGCACACAGACCCCCGACAGCTGGAACCTCCGGGCTGATGATGCTGACGCCTGATTCCCTCATCACTGACCGATCAGAAGAGTGTTCATGAGCTGATCGGGCACCCTGCAACCCTCTCTTCACCTCACCCTTAAAACCCCTTCTCCGAAAGCCATCAAGGAGTTTGGGTCTTTTGAGCATGAGCTGCCCATTCTCCTTGCTTGGCCCCACATTGTGTGCCTTGCAATAAACACTGTCCTTTCCTTCACCATGGCCCGATGTCAGTAGATTGGCTTTACTGTGCGTGAGCAGACCCAGGTTTGGTTCAGTAACAGAAAGAGTCAATTTTTTAGCCTGTTGTCTTGTTTTCAACACTAACTTTGCCACCTTGGGAGTGTCCCCCTCTCCCCACCCTCAGTACCCTCATTTGTAGAATGGGATTGGTCCCTAACCACAGGCTCGAACTGTGGTGGGATTTAGATAATGTGCTCTCAGGAAAAAGCCTTTTGTCCGCTGTAAAGTGCTGCAGAGAATATTACTATTACGTTTGGGAGGAGTCGAGGAGGGAGGGGAGACACAGCAGGCATGGGGAGGCCAGCACTGAAGTGGAGACAAACATAAGAAAGGAGATGGTCCAGGGAGGGGCAGTGGCCATGGAAATGGCATCTGGATCTGCTGGTGACTGGATGAGATTGTGGCAGAGGGAGCCTCTCTGGGGAGGCACTGTCCTCACTATTCTCTGTAACGTGTGAGTGAATCTGATTAACTTTCAGCTCTGGACAGGCACTTAGGAGAACCAGTCTGTTGTCCAAGTTCATTAACCAGCCACACAACACTGATAAGTCACTGTGCTTTTCTGGGGTTCTGAGTTCCAAGCACTTGGCTAGGAAACAACGTCTGGATCTCGGGCCGTTGGCAGGTTGGAGGCGGGAGGGAGGAGGGCACCACCTGTTTTGGGTAGGAAGCCGCTGCCTTCCTCTCTAGACACTGGAGTCCAAGAGTCTGGTTTGCCTTCCTTCCAGAGCTGAAACTTTCAGTGTGGTGCAACTTTATGTGCTTTTTTAAAGGATGTGAAAAATAGAGAATGTGCTTTAATAAAGATGATTTTATAATCTGAGAGTGGCAGGGCACCCCAGAGACTGCCTAAGCCAAGCTCCACTCTTTGTAGGTAGGGAGTCAGGCTGACCATGACAGGTCCTGTCTGACCCGCCCCATGGGGGTTGGCACATGTTTTCGCCTTGTCTCCACACCCACTCTGACTGCCTAAAGAGTCTATCATTAGAATCTTCCTTCATAAAGTTGAATTTATATCTGTTTATCAAACAAAATTATGAGTTTTATCATATTTAAGGTTTGTCTTACTAGTTCCATGAACTGTCAGTTTATATATGTGTGTGTGTGTGTGTGTGTGTGTGTGTGTGTGTGTGTGTGTGTGTGTGTGTGTGTATTTTGTTTTCCCAGCTGTTTTGGGTGATCTGGTTCACTGCAAATCCAGGTTTAGGGGAAAGAGAGCAGACACTTTTCAAAAAGAGGTAGTGCTTGCGCACCACCCTGAGGGTAACCATTGAGTGTACAGTCACTTCGATTTATCCCAATCTTATTTTAGCATTTGACTTAGTTTTATTCATTTTTAAATTTCAAGTTCAAACTCCTCTTAAAGCTCTCTTGCGCCCCCTGGACGTCACATCTGTCTATGATTTTCATGACTGTGTGTGTGTGTGTGTGTGTGTGTGTGTGTGTGTGTGTGTGTGTGTGTGTGTGTGTGTGTGTGTGTGTTTGCACGCATGGGGGAGGGACAGGGTCTGCCTTCCCCACAAGGAAGGTCGCAATTCTCTCCAGGGTTGCTCTCCTCGCCCAAGTGAGACTCCCTCCCTGCTCTTGTCTAATCTGAGGAGGGGCGGGATGCTCTTGGAGCTCAGGTAGCACTGGGGAGTCGTGGTGAGCCTGCAGGTCCCGCTATGGGCTCCAGCTGCACGCAGAGGCTGTCAGCTCTGTGAACCGAGAAGGGCCTTTAGTGCCTTTGTTCTTGGTTTTGGGTCTTTGCTCAAACCACCAGGAGAATATCCCTCTTGACATTCTGTATCACAGCCAGCTCGCTCTGTTCTTTGCCAAAGAGCGCAAGTCATGACCCCTGGTGGTTAGAAGCTAGAAGTGCAGTCAAGAATCCCGTTGTTATGCCCTCATCTAGTTTAGAGGCATAGATTGCAGTTTTAATTAGTCAATATATCCACTTTTCTCTAAGCTTTCTGTTAATGCATGAAGAGATAAATTTTTTAATAAGATTCTTTTTGTGTTTTTAATCCTGAAGAAAATCTGCCAGAAAATAAGATTTTCTGCATAAGTTTAACTAGTTTGTTATATAAACAGTAAACTGGTAACTAAACATTTGTTTGATTATTTAATTAATTATTCAAAACCTCTATAGCTAGAGAAACTGAGATGTTTCCCAGGTCATCCAACGGGATCAGTCAGTGGCCAGGGAAAGCCAGATTCCAAGATTCCTGGTGCATGAAGCTTTCCACCACCCTGGGGTTCACAGATCCCCTATTGTACTTCCCCAAAGCCTGCACAGGCCATCTTGACCCCCCTGCCCCCAGTTTAGTGGTTTAACTGTAAGTGTACCGCAAACTGCTTGAGAGTAACAGATGCAAGGTTCTGGATGACATTCTTTAAAGTTTATGCAATGGTAGATGAATTATTTTGGTGCAAGTGTCTACCTAGAACATTGTCAAAATACCTCTTTGGCCATGATGCAAAATTCCTGCAATGATGCAGGAATATAGAAATGATCGATCCAGTAGATTTCAACAGAAAACATATTTGCTTTTCGTAATGGTTAAAAAGCCAAGCATCGTCACTGCTCACAGACGGAGGGGAGGTTGTTTCCAGTCTTCTACACCCGTGAGGTTTAACTGCGGGTCACTTTATTGTTCCAATATTGGGGAACTTGTTGGGCCAGACATCAACCTGCATATTTCATGACCAGAGAGTTTTCAAAAATGTTTTTTATAATCTGGCGTCATTAACTCTTAGCAGACATGTAAATAAATTCTCTTTGAATAATGGAGAAAAGTTAAAAAGATTGACTGGAGGAAGCAGTTTTCTTAATGGCATCCTTACGGATGCAGTAACGTTGTTAAAGGGATTTTCTGCAAAGAGAAAAAGATGGAAGGTGATCCTGCATTGATCAGACATGCCAGAGACCCAGAGATGCCTGGTTTCATGGTGGCTCCAATTCCGCAGATCTCCAAAGCGAAGCAAAACGGAATCAGGAAGCTTCATGGTCATGGAGATAAGACTGTTGATCTTGAAGTAGAAGCAGCCCAGCAAAGGTCAGCCAGCAAGTGGGTGAGTAACAAGTAAGGACCTGGCAGACACCTGGAAGCCAATCATGTTGGGACAGCGTGACTGACAATTTTGATGTTTCTGAGTCCACAAACTGCACAAGTCACTGCTTTAATGCCCTGCCTTCCAGGTTCCCTCAATAGCTTCCTTGGAGAGAGATCTGGCCATGGGTGTCTTGCACAGGATTACTTCCAGGATCTCTTCCTTTGCTTTGCTTGGTTAATACTCAGTCCTTCGTGGTTGTAGATTCGTTCTTTTACCTCGTGTGTGTTGTGTGTGTGTGTGTGTGTGTCAGGGGCTGTCTTTTGCAGCCACCACGCTGCGAATCTTCTACAGGAAGACCAGAGTGTTTCTTACACTGGTGCAGGGCCTGGTCCTTCCAGGGAGACCTGTCCTAGTCTGCTGGGGCTGCCATTACAAAATTCCATAGACTTGGTGGCTTAAACAATACACACTCATTTTCTTGTGGTTCCAGAGGCTAGAAGTCTGCAGTGGAGTGACTGTGTTACCCCCAAAATTCACATGATGAAATTCTAATCCCAATATGATGGTATTTGGAGATGGAGCCTTTTGGAGGTTAATTAGGTCATGAGGGTGGAGTTCCCTTGTAAGAAGAGGGCAGAGAGCTCGCTGGCTCTCTCTCCACCATGTGAGGATACAAAGAGAGGTTGGCTGTCTGCAGCCAGTGGGGAGAGGGGACTCAGCTGACCTTGCTGCCATCCTGCCCTCAGCCTCCCCATCTCCAGAGAGAAATTTCTCTTGTTCATAGGCCAGTTTCTCCTGTGTCTATGGTACTTTGTTAAAACCGCCCAAACTGACTATGATAAAGTTGGAGATCAAGGTGCCAGCAAATTTATTTCAAGGTGACAGCTCTTTTCATGGCCTGCAGACACCCTCTTGCTATGACTCACATGGCCTGTCCTCTGTGTGCACAGCAGGTGGGAGGGGAGAGAGGGGAACAGCATGCTCTGGTGTCTATGCCTCTCCTTAGGGCACTAATCTTATCGGATTAGGGCTTCTCCCTTACGGCCTCATTTAACCTTAATCACCTCCGTACAGGCCCTGTCTCCAAATACCATCACACTGGGAGTTAGAGCTTCAACGTATGGTTTTGGGGGTACAGAGTTCAGTTTGAAGAAGGCCCATGTGGAGGAGTGCCCCAGCCACGTGGGCTCCAGCGTGGATGTCTTCATATGTCACCTGACTTAATCCACCCTGGGATTTGTCTCCAGGACTTTCACAGCAGGCTCCGGCCACAAACCAGCATTAGCCCCTCATCTGTCTCCTCCCTGCACATGTCGCTTCCTCTTTGGCCTCAGTTCCCCCTCTGAGCCCCCGCCCCTTGTGTCAGTTGTCTATCATGGGCTTCTTGCTGTGGAAGCAGGTGCATTAATCCAGGTCAGTCACTTCTGCTCCTTCCATGTACAAGACAGATTGTCAGGCTCTGTGTCAAAGACCCAACCTTGGAAGAAAACTCAATCTTGAAGTCCCCAGGGCCTGAGAATTTAGATCTTGCCATTCATCGAATAACATTGTGTGAGGTACTATGCTAGGACCGAGAAAGTTGCAATCTCACAATGGATAGGGTCCTTTTTTTTTTTTTTTTTTTTTTAAGGATAAGTTTCTTTTAAATCCACAATAGACTGTCAATCTAATAAGAAAACCCCAGAGTGTTTGTTTTATTAAGAGGTAGAATTTGACAGCAAAATATTTGGAAACATTAAACTTCCTTCTGTGGTGCCACGTTTATTTATTCCCACATTCATTCAGCAGTCACTACAGAATGGTTTGTCACGGAGGGAGTTTAGGGTACCTGTGGAGGGACCTAAAGGTGAGGCTTTGAAAGGTAGACAAGGGTGCAGGTTATAAAGGCCTTGAGTTTCACACCGAGGACTTTGTTCTGCTTTGTTCCTTAGGCACTAGGGAGGGGCAGGGGCAGAGGGGATGGACTCATGTGACTCTGAAGTTGTTGAGCCCATAGGACATAGACCTGAGAAGGGAAGGGAAGGCTCCAGAAAGACCCCTGCCTCTGCCTGGTAAGCCTGGAGGGCCTTCCTTGAGGAAGGGAATGGGGAAGGCAGAGCAGGCCTCTGGCAGGGGTGATGCTTTTGCTTTTAGAGGATGAAAGCTGAGGCACCCAGGGAACAAGGTGGGGGCTCTCAGAGCTCACTGAGCCTGGGTACCCTGGAAGGAGACACTTCCTCCTCACTCACTGCTTTTTTGGTCCCACCTTCTATCTGAAAGCGTCTCTCCTTCTGACTGGCTGGTGCTCAGGCTGTCCCTGAACGCCTTCCCTCCGGAGTGCCTTGGGGCTCACAGAGGTTGGGAGGGGAGGCTTCTCCCCTCAAGTGTCACTTCTATCCACCAGATCTAGTTGCTGCCTTTGGGCCCCAAGTGCGATTACTTCATCACAGCCTCTGCTGTCCTGCCCAGACCCAGCCTGGCCCTCCCCTTCTGTGCACTTGGGTGCAACCCTGTCCCCTGGTCCTGAGCTGGTGCTGCTTCTGGTTGGGCAGTGGCTGCATCTTGTTGCCCCTGTTACCTCTTTACTAAAAGGCTGCGGGGCCCTTAGCTCTTCCAGGTAGGGACCGTTCTTGGGCACTTCTAGAACCTGAGGAAGCAGGAAGAGAGCACCAGGACGTTGCCATCACAAATCCTTTTTGGAAAGGAGACTCAGGAAGCTGGATAAATAAGTGATTAAAAAAAAAATTGAGACACAGGCTTGCAGACCATTTGCTGGAGGGAAACAGTACAGAAGCCAGGCCGGGTCTTTTGAGAAATGCATTCTGCTCAGACCAGAGAACCCTTTATGTCAGGCTCTGGAGAGAACGTAAGGTAGGAGACCTCATTTTTAATTGCACTAATAATAATAATAACGAGGGTAAGAGCTAATATTTAGCGAGTACTTACTATGCGCCAGGCGCTAAGTGCATGGCGTATATGGCCTCATTTACTCCTCACAGCACTATGAGGCACTTACTGTTACTGTTCCTTTTTCACAAGATGAAGACGCGATGCTTCCATTAACCTGGCTTGTCCATGCATCTCACAGCGCGGCTCCAAACCTGGCTGCCCAGTTTGGGTGTTGCTGTGTGGACTGTGCTGAATAATGTCCCCCCAAGTCGATGTCCACCTGGCATCTCAGAATATGACCTTCTTGGGAAATAAGGTCTTTGCAGATGTAATTCGTTAAGATGAGGTCATACTGGATTAGTCCGGTGACTGCTAGACTTACAGAAGGCCACGTGCAGACACAGAGAAGGCCGTGTGAAGACCGAGACGGAGGGGGGGGGGATGCATCTTCTAGCTGAGGAGCGCCAAGGATCGCTGACGCCCACCGGAAACTAGGAGAGGAACTTGGAACAGATTCTCCCTCAAGAAGGAATCAACCCTGCCGACGCTTTGATTTCCAACGTGTAGGCTCCTCCACTGTGAGGTAATACATTTTGTTATTTTTAAGCCACTGGGTTCCTGGTACTTTGTTTAAACACAGCTGGGAAACTAATACAATCGCTAAATGATTAATTCCCTATATCATTTCTTAATTGTCAAAAGATAATGGTTTTCCAGGTACTCTCCATCTTCCTCCATTTCAAATGTTATGGCCATGTGGTTTTAACAAGGCTTATTTTAACCCAGATTGATTTCCTCCTGTACAACAATTCATTGGTTTATGTATGTATCTGTGTGCCATCTAGTGGCAACAAGTGAGAAATGCACGCTAATTTTAGAAATGGCTAAATGTGTGATTTGAGAAGTCTGTTCCCTGAAGAGTATCAGACAGAAAACCCTGCAGTGGAATTTCCCCTATATATCTGTCTTAGTGACATGGAATCATTCAGGTACTTTCAAAAAATCATATATAGGTTTTAAAAGACAAGGAAGATTAAAACATTGCTTTTGAGTTAGACTTAAGGCAGAATTAAGCATTTTTTTTTTTTGCATTATCTGTATAATTCAGTCTATTAGGCAACTTGCATTAAAAATACATGAATCTTGTGGGGATATTTTATAGTCTTATTGTAGGTTAAAGTCTACACAGTTTTCTTTTTCTTTTCTTTTCTTAGTATAACCAGAGCAAAGCTATAAGATGGACATTTTAAAAATCCTATTTGTAGCAATGAAGAATTTGAACCAGATTAACTTGCCCCCAGATCACATAGTTAAAGAATAACATCAAGAAAGCTCAACCCAAGGCGGCCTGACTCTTTTTTGACCACCAAGTTGCTACCCGTTGGTCTTGTCATATAATGCTGCTAATTTAAATGGCTACAGAGTAAGTCATTGCCACATGATCTGATTACAAATGCCCAGTCCCTGGAGGAGCATGTGTCTCCACTAATATATCATTCATGTGGGAAAAAAATCAGATAAATTTTACACTTATTGGCAGAAAAATACTCTTATGAAAAGCAAAGCTCGTGTAGTTTTACTTTCCTGGGGGTGGGGGTGGGGATAAAAATAAGAATTTAGAGGGAAAGAATAGAAATAATGAAGATAATTTTTGTGTGTAGTTTTGAGTGGGTGGCAAACTTCTCCTATTGTCACTGGTTTGCAAGTACATCAATAAGTTACATCTTTCAGAGAATTTTATCTTAAGGAAAGGGAGGTGGGAGGCTACATTTGTGTGCTTTTATTGATTAAAAAAATTCCAAGGTGCATCATTGAAGTATTTTAGAATTTAATATTTCCAGAAATTTCTAAATAAAATGAGTTGGGGAAAAATTATTTTTAGTGTTTAGAGCTCTTCCTTTTAGGACAAGTTAATATTTTACCCAGCTATGATAAATATACAAAATTGACATAAACCAGCCCAGTCAGAAGCCAAGAGAACAATAATTTTCTAATACTATCAGCTTCCCCCAAACTCAGTGTTCTTTCCTTGGAATGTTAAGTTCCTCCAATTTCAAAAACCAGTAAGCTTCAGAGGTTCTCTGAGACCCTTCTCTACCTGTCAGAAAGGGGAATGAGCATTTTAAAATATTGCATCTGCTTTATCTGTATTAGACTTGTGGGGGAAGATTGGAATCAAGACATTGGAGGAGGGCGAGGTGATGGATAAATGCTCATTAAAGTAGTGGAAATGATGCCCAGTGATCTTTAACCCCAGGATCTGAATGTGTTTCCTTGACTGTGTAAAAGCTAATTCCCTCTCCAGGGAGATAGGATTGAATTTTCTGATAGTGCTGAATCTGCTTGGCTGAAAAAATTTTAAAAACATTTTCTGTTTTCTTGTGTGCTCCTGCCAAAAGTATAAGGTAATCTGTTCTGCTTCATTGGTATGCTCGACTTTAAAATATCCTTCAAGTGTTAAGATGAAATGTGTTTTATTACCTACTTATTTTTTTTCAAGAAAGAAGTTGACTTCTTTGTAGAAGTTGGTAAGATGATTATAAAATTCATATGGAATGGCAAGGACCCAGATTAGCCAAAACAATCTTGAAAAAGAAGAACAGAGTTGGAGGATGTACACTTCCTGATTTCAAACTTACTACAAAACAATGGTAATCATGACAGTGTAGCACTGGTATAAGGTTAGGTCTATTGATCACTGGAATGGAATTGAGAGTCTAGAAATAAACCCACACATCTATGGCTAACTGAGTTTTGAGAAGGCACCAAGACCATCCAATGTGGAAAGAAAAGTCTTTTTAATCGGTGGTTCTGTGACAACTGGAAAGTCACATGTAAAATGAAGTCAAAACCTTACCTCACATCATATGCAAAAATTAACTAAAAATGGATCAAAGACCTAAATGTAAAAGCTAGAACTACAAAATTCTTAGAAAAAAACACAGGGGTAAACTTTCAGAACCTTGGATTTGGCAAGGATTCTTAGATAAGATACTAAAAACACCAGCAACCAAATTAAAAATAGATAAATGGGACTTCATCAAATTTAAAAACTAGTTTTCTTGAAGGGTCACCATCAAGAAAGTGAAAACACTTTCTTCCCCCAAAATGGGAGAAGATACTTGCAAATTATATATCTGATAAGAAGTATCTAGCATATATAAAGAGCTTTTAAACTTCAATAATAAAAACCCAAATAACCTAACTAAAAATGGGCAAAGGAGCTGACAGACATTTCCCCAAGGAAGATATATAAATAGCCAATAAGCACATGGAAAGATGTTCAATATTACTAGTCGTTAGGGAAATGCAAATCAAAAGCACCATGAGATAGCACTTCATACCCACTAGGATGGCTAGAATAAAAATCAGATAATAATCAATGTTGGTGGGGTTGTAGAGAATTCAGAACCCTCAGCCACAGCTGGTGGGAATGTAAAATGGTGAAGCAACCTTGAAAAACAGTCTAGCAGTTCCTCAAATGATTGAACACAAGAGTTACCACATGACCCAGAACTTCCACTCCCAGGTATAGACCCAGAAGAAATGAAAACATGCCTACAAGAAAAGCTGGTACACAAATGTTTATTGCAGCATTCTTCTTAATCACCAAAAGATGGAAACAGTCTATGTGTCCATCAACTGATGAATGGATAAAAAAATGTGGCACATACCTGCATAGAATGTAATATTATTCAGCATTAAAAAGGAATGAAGTACTGATACATGCTACAACATGTATGAATGTTGAAAACATTATAGGTGAACAAAGCCAGTGTTTAAGACACCATATAATCTATGACTCCATTCATACGAAATATCTACAGAGACAGAAAGTAGATAAGTTGTTGCTTAGGGCTGGGAGTGGACTGGAGTGGTGGGGGATGATAACTAAAGAGTTTCTTTTAGAGGTGATAAAAATGTTCTAAAACTGACCATGGTGATGATAGCACTTACCTGTAAATATACTAAAAATCATTCAATTCTACACTTTAAATGGGTGAATTGTTTGCTATGTGAACTATTATCTCAAAAAGACACACCGACATTGGTAATTTTTGGAATTTAATCAGTTCTTTCTACATACATATGTATATATGCATATATATATATATATATATGTACATGTGCATATATATGTTTGTTTTATAAGATTTGGCTTTATTATAAGGAGACTATTTGACAGAGAGAGTATTAACAGATTTAGTTACATTTAACCTACATAAATAGGACAATTTTGCCCTACAAAAATAGAACGAAAGTGGATTATGCTACTTTCAACACTGCCTCTTGGTGTTGATAAATGAGACATTTCTCAGAATATCCCCGGGCTAGTCTTCCTGGCAGGTCCTCCATCACCTCACACCCGCGTAACAATTCTCACTGTGTTCCGCTCCACCTTGTACATCACTGCGCGCTTACTCTTTGCGAGACGCTGCTTTCTTTGTCCCGCTGTGCCAGGGTATTTTTTCCTATCACCTTTCCAAGCTTTCTCCTCCAGAGCTCTACTTGGAGGCCAAATACGACCTTTTGAGGCGCCGGGACTAAGGAGAAGATGGCGCCACACACCCCTCATCTCTCATCTTATATAATTCAAAATAAAGCATCACTCATCCCTCAAAGGTACAAGTCACATTGATGTTGAAATGAAAATAGCCCCTCTTTAGAATTTTGGCTTGCAAAGTTCTAGATAAACTTGGTGAAGTTTAAAATTGCTCCTTTCTTGGGGCCTCTGCGGTGCTCGTGCCCTAAGCCAGTGCTTAGTTCGCGTCTTAGATCATGCACCTTAGTTTGCAGAGCTGATTTCCAACCTCAGTGGCCTCGTCGCCTCCTCCCTCCTCACCTTCCTCCTCCACCCTCAGCCCCACTCTTTCCCCAGCAAGTGCTCCTTCTGGTCTCCACCACACACTTGTCTTTGGTTCTCACCTGGGCTGTGAGCTGAATGCCAGAAGTTCCCTAAGGCCCAGCCCAAAGCGTGCCTCTTCCACAGAAACACTTCCAACCCCACGTTGGCCATGCCAGAATCAGTATGTGTTCTGTTTTTGTTCATTATCAATAACTGAAAACTTGGAAAAACCAGGTGGCTTTCTATAATACAAGTCAAGATCTCTCTCTCCCTTTTTGTGGGAGGGGAGGTAATTAGGTTGTTTGTTTGTTTATTTGTTTGTTTATTTAATGGAGGTGCTGGGGATTGAACCCAGGACTTTGTACATGGTAAGCATGCACTCTACCACTGAGCTATATCCTCCCCACCAAGATCTCTTTTTAAATAGTCAATTTTAGAGACTTTATGTCTGAAGGACATAAACATTGCAAATATTGTTTAGCAAAACCCAGGGAAAAAAATCAAGAAAGGTTTTCTTTTACAGCTCTCCCTGAATGACACGTGGCTTGATAGAACAATACATTTTAGACTGATAGTGTTTGGCAGAGCTTTCTGAAGGAAATACTGTTGACTCGTGTACAATGAATAATTTTTACATTAAGGTTCACAGCTGACTTATCTGATGTTTCTATTTGCTCAGACACATTAGCAAATATAAAAATGAAAAATATTGGCATACAATGAAAAGAGTATTTTTTTATTGATTTATAATCATTTTACAATGTTGTGTCAAATTCCAGTGTAGAGCACAATTTTTCAGTTATACATGAACATATATATATTCATTGTCATATTTTTTTTCTTGAAAAGAGTATTTTTAATCTAGTACTTTTATTAGAAACACATTCTTGCTTTTTAAAACAGAAAAGCCACTTATTCTACATTTACAACAGAATCATTCAAGCCATAAAGCATCAGAAAAAGCATTCAGAAGGAATAAAAAATGATTGGCAAATAGGATTCCAACTGCATTCACATTATATGTTCTAACTCATGAATTTTCTGATTTTGTGTAAAGGCCATTTTTCTTTCATCAGTTCTTCCCACAGACATAAGAAGTTTTTGGTGGGGAGAGTACAGTTATCCACACTTAAGAAATTTTTTTGTAATTTATTTAATTTTTTAATTGAAGTATAGTTGACTTACAATGTTTCAGGTATACAAAAAAGTGATTCAGTTATATATATGTATTCTTTTCAGATTCCTTTCCATCATAGGTTATTATAAGATGTTGAATATAGTTCCCTGTGCTATACAGTAGGTCCTTGTTTATTTTATTTACCTTATACACTTAAGAAATTTTGAATGTGACATTCCTGTCTTCCAATTTTTTATGATTGGCTTTTCAGTCTCTGCCACAGGCATGGTATGTGATGCCAGGAATCGATCAAGTTGTGGCTGAGAAAAAAAAGAAAAAGAGGAAAATAAAACCTACTCTGTCTTGGTGCTTGTTATAGTGAAAATAGCAGGCGTTGAACTATTTGTCAGTGGAGGTGCCAGTTAACTCATTGCCATGTGCTCCAGGATTTCTAGTCTACTTTAATATATTCCCTGTAGATAATATGAAATTGATGTGTGTTAGTTAATACAAATTTTAAGTCTAGGAGCAGAGATTTGCCCCCCTGGGGAATCCACACATCAGGGGTGAACCACTGCTAGACTATAGCAGACTCATATCAGACATACTACCATCACTATTATTGGTATCTTGATCAAACCAAGGGTGTGGTAATTAGATATTTCATCAGAATTGAACGTCAGAACTGTGATATTGATAAACATGGGGATTGGTTGACTGTATGTGTTAGAAATGGGCTCCCCTTTGTGAAGTCTGAGGTAGTCAAAATAAGAGGATTGGCTCTCCCTCTTGCATGAACAAGGTATAAAAACTAGGGGAAGCCTGTAGTCTGTGTTCTTAGAAAAGGCACCCCGGGCTCATCCCCTAAATGATCCTATATATATGGAATTTAATATATATATATATACACACACACACACACACATCCATCCTACATATGTACCTTGTTGTTTATCTATTTTATATACAGTACTTTGTATCTGCTAATCCCAAACTCCTAATTTATCCCTCCCCACCTTCCCCCTGGTAACCGTAAGTTTGTTTTCTATGTCTGTGAGTCTGTCTCTGTTTTGTAAATTAGCTCACTTGTGTCATTTTTTTAGATTCCACATATAAGTGATATATGGTATTTTTCTTTCTCTTTCTGGCTTACTTTACTTAGTATGACAATCTCTAGGTTCATCCATGTTGCTGCAAATGGAATTATTTTATTCTTTTTTATGGCTCAGTAGTATTCCATTGTATATATATATGTATGTATATATATATATGCCACAACTTCTTCATCCAGTCATCTGTTGATGGACACTTAAGTTGCTTCTATGTCTTGGCTATTGTAAATAGTGCTGCTATGAACTTTGGGGTGCATGTATCTTTTCGATTTAGAGTTTTCTCTGGATATATGCCCAGGAGTGGGATTGCTGGATCATAGGGTAACTCTATTTTTAGTTTTTTAAGGAATATCCATACTGTTTGTCCTATCGTTTTAAGAGGATTCTGGTTGCTTGATGATGCCTAAAAGGTAACAGAATCTTGCCAACAGAATCTTGCCTCTGAAATGTCATTGTGTTTGCCTCAAGTGAACTTGTCAGGTAACTTACGAGGGATCCACGGAGCTGGAATTTCTCTGAACTTACATGGCTTATCAGAGCTGTTTTGTGGGGCTTGCTAATGAATGTTTGCTCATCTCATACCTGCACATATTCCCCTTTGCTTTTGTTATAGCCTTAAATAGAAAGAGTGTGGGGCAGTGATTCACCCACATTTACCTCGAACTGCTCTACAAATCATTGGTATCTACCAAAAAGGAGAGTTGTACATGACAATGTTCCTAACGTAGTTAGTATTAAACCTGTAGTTGCTAAATACATGAGTTGAGGGCATGTGTGTCATTTTATCAATCAGTGCTGCTGGTTTGCTGGACTGGATTGCATTTTGGCATAACCTAACTATACAACATGCTAGACAATGAAATTATGGGGAAAAAAAAAAGGTAGACCAGGGAAAGAAGAACCAGTCAGGGTAGTTGGGTCCTGTGGGGTCTTATCAGTATTGTAAGAATTTTGTCTTTTTCTTTGCGAGAAATAGGGAGCTATCGCTGGTTTTTGAGCAGGGGAGTGACATAATCTGATTTACGTTAGGTTCATTCTGATTGTTGGATTGAAAATAGTCTTGGGAAGCTGGGTTGGAAGCAGGTTCACTAGTTAGGAGGCTGTTGCAGGAATCCAGGCAGAGAGGACAGAGGGAGCATTAGGGCATTGTTGCATCTTGATCTATTTTACATTAAGAGCTTCCTAGATTTGCTGGGTTGGATTGGATGGGAGGTGTGTGAAAGGAAAGGAGCCAGCAATGACCCAAGTGTTTGGCTTGAACATTTGGAAAATGGAATTTCCATCAGCTAAGAAATAGGAGATTGGCTAGGGTGGGTTTGAAAACAAAAATGTGAGAATATCTTGTAATTTATGGATTGCTATAAAACTATGGAGTATGGCCTGTTTACAAACTCTATATAATTTAGCACGTGTTTAGTATAGAGTGTTGCTTTTTGCCCAACTAGTCTTAGGTAAATTTCCTGGTTTCTAATGATCACACCACACACCACACAAGACATCTGTTTTCACTTGTCATCTGAGTGCTTCCCCGGCCTCCTGCCTGGTCTGGTCTAACACAGTGCTGAGGTGAGATTGTTTCGAAGATGGCAATCACCAAGTTTGCACTTGTTGACTAGTGAGGAAGCTTGCCATCTGCTTGGCTCATGAAATCACTTAAAATGCAAAATGCGGTTTCTGTTACCAGTTAGCCTCTAACAGTCATCAGTAACCTGAGATGTTTATTGAGATTAGAGTTCCTTGGGTCTGATCTGCCAGGCTCTGATTCACTTTATAGATTTCTCTTTCTTGGAGACTTCACAGCATACCTTTTGGTGCCAAAGAGATACATGTTATATTTCACATTAGTGGGGAGTTGTGAGGTGGGGTGTGCCTTCCAGCTACTAAGAAGGGGAAGAAAAGAAACTCTTCAAAACATGGTATTTCTGTTTACTTAAAAAATAAATAACATACTTTCCTTCCAGTCATGATGCTGTAATAGGAACTGGATTCAATCTTCAACATAAAAAAAAAAAGGGAAAGTCAGATAAAATATGTGAAACAAGAGTTTCCATGAGTTGGCTAAGAGGCAGTACAGGACTCTGACCTTCGAGAAAAGGACAGTCAAATCAGTAAGACGAGCTCTACAACTGACCCAGCTCTCTGCCCGAAGGCAGTTTCCAGGTTGCAGAGCCCAGAAGTCCGGCTGAGTTGAAGAGATAGAAATCGGAGTTTTGAGAGACGAGGTGGCTAGAATTTGTGGGCTGGAATACCAGAGAAGAGAGAGCTACGGGGAGAGTCCCTGAGGCCGATGGATGGGTCCTCTCTGGTCTTTGGGCTAGCCCTGATCTGCACATGCCAGAGAAGAGGCTCCCTGAGGCTGGGGAAAGACCCTCAGACAGCAGTTAGTCAAACATTTCCAGGAGCTCACGCTGGGCTGGGAAGAGTTCACGTTCCCATCAGCCAGAGCAGTGAGGGCTTGTAGGACCTGGGCACTGAGTCAAGTTCGAAGAACGGTGTTAACCCTAGACTAATAGTTTCTTCTGACCCAGCCCGATGAACTTTGAAAGCATGAAACTGTGCCTAAGTAACTTAATTGATGAAACTGTTCCTAAGTAAGTTAATTGCATGCCTGAACCAAGTCCAGTACTCCTTAACCAGTACCCAAACATGCAAAATTCACAACATCCAGCATCCAATCCAAACTGGCAACTTAATATTTGTTTCCTAGGGCAGCTGGTGCAAAGGAACACAAACTAGGCTGCTTACGTAAACAACAGTAATGGATTCTCTCACAGCTCTAGAGGCTACGAGTATGGAATCAAGGTGTCAGCCGGGCTGTGCTCCCTCTAAGACTCTGGGTAGACTCTCCCTGGCCAGTTCTGAGCTGCTGGTGGTGTCTTTAATCCTTGGCTTTCAGCTGCGTCATTCCAGTCTCTGCCTCTGTCCCATGATGTTCTCCTTGTGTTTCTGTCCTCTCCTCTTATAAGGACACCAGTCATACCGGGTTAAGGGTCCACCCTTATCCAGTACATCCTTACCTTACCTGATTACATCTGCCACACCCCTGTTCCTAAATAAGATCACATTCCGAGGTACCAGGGGTTAGGACTTCAACATATCTTACTGGGAGACAAAATTCAGCCCATAATACCAGGCATGCAAAGAAATGGGAAAAATAAGACCTAGAACTGGGAGAAAAATCAGTCGGTAGAAACTGAGTAGGAACCGTTGAGATGATGGAATCAGCAGATACAGATGCTACCCCCGCTATAATAAAAATGCCCCATACGCTCTGCTGTGGATAGTTTTATTGCTATGTGTTCTTTTGGATTAATTATTTTTATAGATTTCCATTAATTTCTGTAATAGCATAAAGAACAAAGATAAATACTATAAATCATAAAGTAACTGTAAAAAAAATCTCTGAATGCACTTCATGGACATTTTCAGAACTGCTTCTTCATCTCTAAAATGGAAGTAATCTTTACCTCCCAGATAAGTTGCAGTAATCAAACGAAATTTTTATAACTTATCTGGTACATAATTAACTCTTAATAAATAGTGGCAATTATTGTTAGTAAAGCTCGAGGCCATGACAAAATAATTACAGGTCAAATGATTACAGACGTATGATGGATGAGGCCGAACACAATCAGTGCAATTATTATGGTTTTGCTTTATTGCTTTTGGTAAGAACTTTACTAATTCAGACAAGTTGGGATAGGGAAAAAGTCAAGTCTAACTGATGAGCAGTCTTAATTACAGACTGTTTTTGAGGAAATGGTTTTTGGTTACTTTTAGCTTCATGCAGTAATTAGAACCAGGCTACAAATTCTTACCTAGTATATATCCTTAAGGGACTGGCTTTAATGATTAATTAAAATGATTTTCATTAACATCACAAAGCTTTCACTTGCTATAAAAGGTTTCTTTTCATAAGCAGTTCGTTTTCTTTAGCACTAGAATAACTCCTATTGGAATGATTTGACCGGCATCAACCACATGGCAATTCCTTCCGTGGCTCCAGGTATCAGCAAAGAGGCGCCAGCTGGGAGCTAGAGCCTTGGCTGTTGGAGCGTCCTGTCCTGGGGAGCATTCCTGGGAGGGCACAGCCTCTGGTGCTACCACTCCTTTCCTGTTGTTCCCCCACCTGCGGTGGTAGCTGCTGCCTGCAATGACTAATATCTGGGTTATGTCGGCGTGCTATTTTTCGCTCTTTTAGTGTTCCAACAACCACATAACCAAGTCTTGGAGTTAAATCCCCTCTATTTTATTTTGTTAATTTTAAAATTGAAGTATAGTTGATTTACAATATGTTAGTTTCTGGTGTACAGCATAGTGATTCATTTATACATGTGTATATTCCTTTTCATATTCTTTTTCATTATAGGCCATGACAAGATATTGAATATAGTTCCCTGTGCTATACAATAGGACCCTGTTGCTTATCTATTTTATATATAGTAGTTAGTATCTACAAATCTCGGACTCCCAGTTTAATCCCTTTCCACCTTTTCCCCCATGGTAACTGTAAGTTTGTTTTCTGTGTGAGTCTGTCAACACATTTCTTTTTTTTTTTTTTTTTAAATGTAGGTATGGGGAATTGAACTCAGGACCTTGTGCATGCTAAGCACGTGCTCTACCATTGAGCTATTACCCTTCCCCCTCCGTTTGTTTTAAATACTTGGCATAACTATCCTCTTGACTAGACCCCAGTTGATACCATACACCAGGAGGGACAGCTAGAGCCAACCAGGGAGATGGCAAAGATTGGAGCAGAGAGTCAGCAACTAGAGAAGAGGTCTAGGGCTGAACTGGAGGCAGGAATTGGAAGGGGGATTTCTAAGGCAATCCCACTAATTCAGCTAATGCCTTCTCTTTGGCGAGGTGCATTGTCATAACAGCATGACTATTAGCATTTCCTACTCTCTAGCCGACTGGGCTTGCAGAAGGTCATCCACTCTTTAGGACTTGGATTTACAATATGCAAAATATGTGGATTAGTCTAGATGAATTCTATGTTTCCTTTCAGCTCTAAGTTTCTCTTGAGCCAGTTGACAATTTTGCTCAGGGTCAGTTCAGAAAAGCTATCACATTTCTTTCCATATGCTAAGTGAAGACAGGCTTAAGAAAGCAGAATGATTTGGCTTCATGGTGTGCACTGCCTCCTGGACAGGTAACAGAAATGTTTTGTATAGTCCCTGCCGAGCTCAGATAAGAAAACTTAACAAAAAGCACTGCCACGTAGCAACAAGCATGTCACAGAGCGGCATGTTACACGTCAGTATGATTGTGTTTAAAAGGTGGTCCTTCCAAAAGTGTGACAGCAAAATAAAGTGAGAGCCAGAAAGCTAATAAGCTAATTAAGTTGGGGTGGAATAAAACTAGATGTTGTGCTGGATTTCTGAATGTGATGTAATTAAAATGACTATGCGTTTGTCTTCCTGTATGCAAAATGTAATGCCTTTTCTGAACAAGTTTCCCAAGAAGGAATAAATTCATTTGTTTGTTTACCACTCTTCAAAGAACCAGCCTTCCTTTTATTTTGAGTCTGTTATTTTAAGTGGCAATCAGGTTTCGCTGATCTTAATGTAATTAACATGGGCAGATGCTTTGCATTTGTTCCTGTGAATTGCTGAGGATGTGTGTGGGCTGCTGTGGGCTTCTGGCAAAACCTGTTCTGTATTGTGATGTGAGGTGACCCAATATCAAAGCCTTACCTCCTCAGCAGGTAAAGATGATATTAGAAATTAAAGAGATCTGAGACTCTGAATAACATCATTTGTAATTAGCTTGAGGGTAGCTCAGCTGCCTGGCTTTCAGGTTGTCAGTTAATATGAAAAAGTTAGCATCTGCTGGATAATGAACACCTGTGACAATGCTGGTATCTTGGGTATCAGTCAATTGAAAAATAAATCATTTCAGTGTGGGTCAGATTTGGCTGGTATTTAATTTCCACACGCTGGATTATTTTCTAGTCCGGAACGAAGCATTGGGAGGACTTGAAACTGTTCTTGCATGGCTGCATTGTGAGTGAAGCTCGAACAGCTGCCACCCATTTCCAACTTGCCCCGCCTGCTGGGCCAACCCACCCCTAAAGCGTGGGCATCAGCTGATCAGAAGTGATTTCCCAGAAGGCCGCGGGCTTGAGGGGAGGGGAGGGCGAAATGGCGGCCGAGGGGGTCTGCGCTGCACGCTCGTGCGGCTCGCCTGCCTGTGATCCCAGCTACACCCTCGCCATCTTGTCATGAGCCGCTGCTGGGCCCACATTATGACGCGATGGGTCTGACAGGACCACGTTCGTGCTGAGCAGTTCTGGACGCATGGTTGCCTCGTGCCCCGCGGCCAAGCGCTCCGTCTCACCCAGAGCTCAGGAGCCAATGAGCAGTTGTCTCTCGAAGGTGTCTGATTCCTCCCTGCCTGTGGCATGGCCTCGCTTCAGACTCCCAGGGCTCGTGCTGTCATTCTCCGCCGCAGCCTACAGACGCTCCGCGCAGCGTCTTTTCCCACCACGGATCTCTCTGCCTCCTCCGAAGGGCCCGGCGGCCGGGCTGCGTGTCCCCCCCGCAGGCCCGGGCCTGCCGCAGAGCCCTTCCTTCCCGGGGCCCCACTCAGGGCCTGCGGGAGTTTGGGTCACCCGGTACCGAGGCCGGAACCGTGTTCCCAGGTGTGGAACATGCTGCCGTCAGATCCTGAATGCGCTGAGCTTCCTACTGCAGGGTAGAAGGTAAGCTGCGATAATTCTTCTTTCACTTTGGAGAGGATTTACTGGCACGCCCAATACCACTGAACACCAATATTTTTTTTTATCGTTATAGCCCCTTGAATCTTTGTAAGGCTTGTCTTCCACCTTCTGGAGTACGTGGGTCTTACCAAGGCCTCAAGGTTGTTCGATTTCATATTATCCAGCCCAGTGGCATAATGTTACTGGTGTAATGAATCATCGTGGTTCTCTGTGGGATATCCACATAGTCCAGATATCTTTGGAATATATCATGACCAGAGGAAGGAGAGTTAACAGAGTTCTAGGTCAAATTGTGAACGTACAGTGCTGCCTGTTCCATTTGAATGCAAACTGTTTCTCATCCTTTTTTTCGGATAAGAATAGAAGAAAAAAAAAAAGCCAAATCAGTGGCCACAAGCCTGAGGCTGAGGCTGTGTTGATCTGCTCTAGAAAAATACTGCATGTAGCACAGTGGCTGCAGTTGGGGCTGTTACCTGGTTGAGTTTTCGGGAGTCCACTCTAGAACCCATCTGTTTTCTTCCAAAAGAAACAAATTTTTATTGAAGTATAGTTGATTTACAATGTATTAGTTTCATGTGTACAGTAGAGTGATTCAGTTATACATATATATATTCTTTTTCAGATTCTTTTCCATTATAGGTTGTTACAAGATACAGAATATAGTTCCCTGTGCTATATAGTAGGTCCTGTTTTTTTAATCTATTTTATATACAATAGTGTGTGTCTGCTAATCTCAAACTCCTAATTTATGTCTCCTCCATTTTCCCCTTTAGTAGCCATAAATTTGTTTCCTCTGTCTGTGAGTCTATTTCTGCTTTGTAAATAAGTTCATTTGTATTTTTTTTATATTCCACATATAAGCGGTATCATACGATATTTATCTTTGTCTAACTTACTTAGCATGATAATCTCTGGGTGCATCCATGTTACTGTAAATGCCATTATTTCATTCCTTTTTATGGCTGAGTAGTATTCCATTGTGTATGTATACCACATCTTTATCCAGTCATCTGTTGATGGACATTTAGGTTGCTTTCATGTCTTGGCTATTGTAAATAGTGCTGTTCTGAACACTGGGGTGCATGTATCTTTTGAAATTAGCGTTTTCATCTTTGCCAGATATATGCCTAGGAGTGGGATTTCTGGATCATATGGTAACTCTATTTTTAGATTTTTTTAATTTAATTTTTAAATTTTTTTGTATGGGGGGAGGTAATTAGGTTTACTTGTTTATTTATTTTTGGAGGGGTACTGGGGATTGAACCCAGATGTATGCTAAGCATGCAGCTCTACCACTTGAGCTATATACCCTCCCCACCCTATTTTTAGTTTTTTAAGGAACCTCCATACTATTCTCCATAGCGGCTGCACCAATTTACATTCCCACCAACAATGTAGGAGGGTTCCCTTTAGAACCCATCTGTTTTTTCTTTTTCTTTTCTTTTCTTTTTTTTTTTTTTTTTTGCATGGACCAGACTGGAGAATCAAATGAAGATATGATGGGTACCATCACCCCTGCATCCTTTAGGCCCTTAAGGGTTGTTGATTCCTGCCATCCACCATCCCTGGGATGTGATTTTTTAAAATTTGGGGGTAGGCAGTTTCAGAGGTCTCAGTTTGACCTTACCCATCATGAGATTCCTTATTTCACAGGTGAGGGCATTATACCCACTGACTAAGCACACTGATCCCAATTATAAATTTGGGAACCAGGAACACTCACTTGGTTGGTTTACAGACCCAGTGGACTCCATCTATCATACCATAACCCTGTCCCCCAAAGAGGAGGGCCAGGATACCTGGGCACCCATGTCAACTCAGACAGTCCCTTCTTTCTAACCTGGACAGAGGACACAGCCTGCAAACAGCCTTCTACCAGAAAACACTTCACACAAAACAAAACAAAAACACCTAAGTGTAACAAGTCAGGAATATATAGCAGATATCCAAAGAATGACACTGACAGTGATGGTGCAGGAACTGGAGGAGAACACTGGCACTGGAGATCTTTATCTGAAGATCTCTATGTTCCTCTACTTATTCCTGGAGTGGATTCTTCAGGGATTCACATGTGAAAATAAATCTGCCAATGATCAGTAGGAGTCCATTATTATTTCTATTTTAGAAATAACACTCCAAAAAGAATCTTACATATTTCCATCAAGACAAAACAAATCACAATTTGGGGGGTGGATATAGCTCAGTGGTAGAGTGCATGCTTAGCATGCACAAAGTCCTGGGTTTAATCCCCAATGCCTCTATTAACAGCAACAAAAAAAGAGACAAAACAGATGACTCATTTGGAACTTAATAATTTTGAATTGACAAGCACACATCCAAGGGAAACATGGATATGAGCAAGTGGAAAGAAGGCATTAGCTACAGTTTACTTTCATCCTTAAGTGCGTGTTGCCCTTGACAGTTTTAATAACTCTTTTGTCTGACTTACAGAGCTTTGTGCTGTCTATTTGGCTCTCAGTTAAATTGGTTCCCTGAAAAGGAAATATAAACCAGTGCTCAGTGTTCCAACTGCTTTCAAGTAAAGCAGATTAGCAATATGGTGCATCCCGTGGCTCTCTGTTCAACAATTATAAATGTTGACTTGTTTCTTCAAAAGTGCATTCACCACATATGGTGCTTTCTGAAAGACTGAAATAGTGGCTCTTTTTTGGAAATGGCATCAATAGCATTTTCTAAACCTCATACTGATAAGCGCCTTTGGTTGATATACATATTACCAGTGTTTGCATACATATTGTGTATAAGACATGCTTTAAGGTCCCCATGCAGAATAAAAAGCCTACCTCTGTTTCTAAAGAGACTGCTTCCAAAACTTGCAGGGCTCTCAGCTCTGGCATCAGCTGACAAGAGGCCCAGCAGGAGCTGGTTCTGTTGCCCTTGAGTGTTGTTCACAATGATGAGAGCCCTTGGTTTTGGAAGGGACATCAAGGTCACCTAGTGATAAGAAGATCTCAAACCTGACATCAGATTTATCACATTCACCTGGGGAGCTTAAAAATACATATCTCTCAGTGCTTATCTGGGCTGAGTAACTCAGAATATCGGGGAGAAGGACTTGAAAAACATCAGCCAGATCTGGAAATCGCCGCTCTGGTCCAACCATATTTCATAATCTTATTAAGTCTTGAAATTTAGAGTCAGAAGTGAATAGATTTCCTTAAAACGAGTTCTTTTTTAGAAAATTGAAATATAGTCGGTTTATAATATTGTGTTACTTTCTAGTGTACAGCATAATGTTTCAGTTATATATATATATTCCTTTTCATATTCTTTTTCATTATATGCTATTATAAGATATTGAGTATAGTTTCCTGTGCTATACAGTAGGACCTTATTGTTTGTCTGTTTTTTATATGGTAGTGTATCTGCAAATCTAGAACTCCCAACTTATCTCTTCCCACCCCTTTCCACCCGGTAACCACAAGTTTGTTTTCTATGTCTGTGAGTCTGTTTCTGTTTTGTAAATAAGTTCATTTGTGTCATTGTTTTAGATTCCACATACAAGTGATATCATATGACATTTTTCTTTCTCTTTCTGGTTTACTTCACTTAGTATGACAATCTCCAGTTTCATCCATGTTGCTGCAAATGGCATTATTTTATTCTTTTTTATAGCTGAGTAGTATTCCATTGTTTAAATATACAACTTCTTTATACAATCATCTGTCGATGGACATTTAGGTTGTTTCCATGTCTTGGTTATTGTAAATGATGCTGTTGTGAACACTGGGGTGCAGGTGTCTTTTTGAATTAGAGTTTCCTCCAAATATATGCCCAGAAGTAGGATTGCTGGATCATATGGTAAGTCTGTATTTAGTTTTTTAAGGTATCTCCATACTGTTTCCCATACTGGCTGCACCAGACTACATTCCTACCAACAGTGTAGGAGGGTTCCCTTTTCTCCACACTCTCGGCAGCATTTACCGTTTGTGGACTTCCGAATGATGGCCATTCCGTCTGGCGTGAGGTAATACCTCATTGTAGTTTTGATTTGCATTTCTCTGATAATTGGTGATGTTGAGCATTTTTTCATGTCTTCATTGGAGAATTGCTTGTTTAGGTCTTCTGCCCATTTTTGGATTGGGTTGTTTATTTGTCATTGAGTAAAACGTGCTCTCTTTAACCTCTGGTTGTTGAGCTGTTTGTGAATGTCCCTGCATGGATGGATCAGATCCATGGGCTTATATATGATGGGCATCATGCCCTGTTTATATCAGCATCCTCTCACAGAGTCTCCACTGCACCTGGTTCAGAGCCAGTGCATAACATATTTTGGGTCAGATGAATTAGCAAACTTAGATTTCAGATTTTTTGTTTCAGGCGGCGGCGGGGGGGAATGTCATTCAGAAGAGAAGGATTGAGTCTAATATTCTTGTACCTAAACATTGGTTAAATCGGAACAAAAACTGCTGTAATCACTTATGAGCATAGACTGGGCTCCTCACCCTTATGCAGGAGTCATAGAGTTCTTAATTGTCATCTGCTGGAATCAGTGCTGCACTAAATCCAAATAGGCATAGTTTACCAAAGCTTCTCCCTTGGAATAGCTTATGTGGCTAATGACGCTGGAACTTTTATTTGCCTTAGATCCTAGACCAAAAGCCAGTTGCCACCATGAGGCAGTGTGGGCACAGGGTGGTGGGGAAAGAAGAGGCATGAATTCCAGCTGGGTCTGCCATTCTCTGGACGTGTGATTTACACTTAGCTGTGTCTCTTCTCTGGCCTTCACTTCTGAGTGTAAAGTGGAGGCTTCCTGAGTAAATGATTCTGATCCTTTAACTCAAGGAGAATAATCTTTTCCTAATTTTCTGGTGGGAAAGCAAAGCTGGGAGGGAAGCAGGCTCAGCACCGCATGTTTGAAGATGGGTGTGTTTGCCCTTGCATGTCTACGGAGTCCTTGTGTGATGGAGGACATCCGAGGAGACCTGAGACACTCAGAGACTAATATATCCAGCTTTATGACTAACTGTTTGGAACCAGCTATTTCTGATTACCCTCAACACTGTGTACAATCACCAACTGACTTTACTTGGAGCTGCCTTTATCTGTAGAGAAAGCAGTTTTCTGCTTTCTCTCCTCAATACCATTTTGGGGGACCCTGAGGAGATTGTCTATTTCTTCTGCATTCTCTTCCCCTAGCCTGTTTGATATCTGAATCCCTGCCATGATAACATTATGTTGCCTTTAGCTTGAGATTTTGTCTCCAAATAAAATGCAAATATCCCTGGGGAAGGGTAACACCTCAGAGTAAGTAAATCATTAGCAATACCACATTTGCATAGATCTTTGCAGTTTATAAATCACTTTCACACATACTCACGCTTAACTTACAGAACAGCATAAATGACAGCAAATCCAGGGGGATAGCAGCAAAGGAGCTGAAGAACTGCTGTGTGCTAGACACCCTTGTCTAAACGGACGCAGACCACCTCACCTTAAATCATTTGTGCACAAAAAGTCATGTACATGGAATTTACATACGTAAAGTCAAATGATTTTATAAGCATCTTGTGTGATCCACTTGACATTTCTGTGAAGTAGTCATGATTTCCATTCTACAGGTGAGGAAATGAGAAACTGAGACTAAATGAGAAATTGAGATTAAAAGACTCCTAGTTATTAGAGGAACTGAGTGCAAGTCTTTCCGGAGGGCAGAGTTTGAAAGCTTGGAGGGTGGGGGGGCACACAGGTTCAGGTTAGAGGCAGGGGGCTGGGGAGGAGGAAGGGTGTCAATAAGAGAACAGAAGGGGCTGCTGGCTTGTTCCCTGCACGGTTTGGTCCTTTGGGGTTTCTGTTGTTGTCTGGGTAAGATGTAAGTTGGGGCTGTGTCCTTGAAGGGCTGTTTTCCCAGGTCTCCTCCACCCTATCTTTTACTTGTAACAGAAGATTATTAGGAACATTGAAGAAAAAGCCCATCCTATTCTCTATTTTGAAAAGAATGGTCTTTTCCTCCTTTCTCAACATATATGAAATGTGATGATCCAAACCAAGTGAGCCTGAGCTCAAAGCTTTGAGTTTTCTGGGATAACCCAAGGAACGTTGCCTCCTCCTGGCTCAGGGACCCGTGGCCATCATGGGAGTGGAAGAAACTCTTCTTCCCTGCACTGTAGCTGTGGCTTGGCTAATAGAAGAACTCTTACCTGGAGCCCTAAGTGCTTATTTGTCTTGGTGTAGGTATGTTTTACTACGGGATACCCTTCCCACGGCCTACACCAAGCTACGTGTTGAAAGGGGGACTTGCAGCAGGTTTCTGCTGCCCCGTCTGAGTCCTGAAGTGTGAGCCCTTTGCCTGTCTCAGCAGGACCCATTTTGTCTTTTTCTTTGGTCTCCTGGCCTTGTCTTTTCTTTTTCTTGTCCCGGCTCCATCTCCCCTTGACATTTGACCATCCCCTCAGTATGACATAGTTCTGACGGCAATAGGCAAGAATAAACGGAAACATTTGGAAAAGGAGAGGTTGGTGCAGAGGAGAGTGGGGTGGGAAGGGGCAGAGGAGAGATTTTGAGCTGGGCTATTGTTGAAGACAGGGTGCCACCTTCTCCCCAAAGTCATCTGTGATGGTGGAACCACTGCCTTCTCACAACTCCAGTTCATTCGAACCTTTCACAGGGGCCTCTTGTCACCATCTGCCTTACTTTATAGTTACTCACACACAGATGTGAGTTCCTTGTCTAGGTTGTCAGCTGTCCTAGGGGAATTGTCTATTAAAAAAATTAATTCATCTTTATACTCCACACATCACAAAGCACGGTGACTTACTTCTAATAGGATCATAGAAAATGCTCATTGAACCAACAGAGTAGGAAATGTGAGATGGTTTCCAGTCCGAGGCTTGTATCTCACAAAGAGCCCTCCCAGTGTAAAGGGAAACCAGAGATGTATGTGGACTTGCTGCTGGGAACTTCCTGGAGAAGAAGGGAGTGATCCTGGAGATGTGCCAACAACATCTCCATGAGAAGTAATTCAGCCTCAGGAAGCAGTAGATAATAAATTTAGGAAGTGAATGAGGTATGATTACAAATGAATACCTATATTGATGTACATTTATTTATTTGTTGCATCAAATAACAATTTTCACAATAAATCTTAACCCACAGCAGAACAACAGAAGGCTAAATTGAAATTATAGAAATGGCTGACATTTACACAATTTCAGAATAAATATATACCAACATGAGAGCCATGTTTGGCATTGGCCCTCAGCTTCATTTGTAGCATTTAATAATCCCTCCAGCCTGCCTGAACTAGATTACATGTTTGGTTCCTCTGGCCTGTGCACTAGGTAACAGACATGGGTTGCACTGATGTTAGAAAGGTGGTGGGTGATTGAGCTGACACTGATGTCCTTAACATGGTGATACCGTTCTTTCCTCTGAGTCTTTGCAATTCATATTGAATTCAAGGTAAAGGCTGGACCCATTAATAAAAGAAATATTGGACTCATTTGGCCCAGGGAAAAATAAAAACTGAACTCATTTAGGAATGAGCTTGCAGTATTCTGCAATTGAAAACTATTAGTGATGGCATTAACTGTAGGGGTCCTCTATATTCAAGTGTAATTCGAAGAGTGAACTGAGGGTTTGCAATCTGCTCACTAGAGGGTGTTAGATACTAAAGAGCTGCCTTCTCAAGGAGCATTGGGCTGTATCTAATTTGACCAAGATCCATCTTTCTGTAAATTAGAAACAAATTCCTTACTAGTATAGTCAATAGATCAGGATGTATTTTAAATTGTTTTTCTAATTTAAACATAAATGCTCATTATAGAAAAATAGAAAATACCTAATAATAGAAATACCCTAAAATATGGAGAACATTTTAAGTCACCTATAATGTTCACATCTAGAACTAAGCACAGTTAGTAACAGGTCTAGCCATATGGACTTACTGGGAGTTGAACATTCTTGAGCAACAAAAAACACAGTTTTCAGAAACAGACTCACAAGCATAGAAAAGAGACTTACGGTTAACAGGGGAGGGGATGGGAAGGGGTAAAATGGGAGTTTGAGATTTGCAGATACTAACTACTATATATAAAAAAGTTAAACAACAAGTTTATATTGTATAGCACAGGGAACTGTATTCAATATCTTATAGTAACCTATGGTGGAAAAGAATATGGAAACAAATATACGTATGTTCATGTATGACTGAAGCATTATGCTGTACCCCAGAAATTGACACATTGTAAATTGACTACTTCAATAAAAAAAAATAAAAATAAAAACCTCCACAATTTCACATGGTTTTAACGTAATACTTGGGTATCTATCGTTATTTTTTTCTATACATATAGTGACAATAACTTGCTTTTGCACTTGGTATTATATACAAACTGTACTGAAATTCATGTATGAATATATTACTTATTAGTTTTATGTTTAGCCTTTGCATTTTGTGTGGATTAAAGGTTACTGCCAGTGTTTTGAGAGCGAATTTTCAAGGAAAAAGATTCTCAGTTGAAATAAACTCTCAAAATTTTATCTGAAATCACACCGTCATTCTTAACTATAATTTTTTTTTTAAAGCTGCTTAAGAGCACTAAGGAAGCGACAGTCAGTTGGTATCAGTGGTGTGATCACTTTTGTGTTAAGCATTGTGTGGGAGGGAGAAGGGAGGCAATAGTTCCTGATTTGCAAGAGTCTGTAATCTAGTTGGGGGAAATGAGACTCTCCTGTGTTGCAGAACAAATGAAAATGAAAAAGAAAATACCGGTGGAAAGGTGTTCTAATATCCAGTTATAGATTCTAAGTGCAAGAGGAGCTCGAAGAAGGGAATCAGGGTTAGTTGAAATTTTCCAGCAGGCTTCTTGGAAGAAGCAGAATTTAGAATTTAGAATCCAGGGACTGTAACTAGCTTTCTCTTTAAAATGTCTGTAGGGTTCAGGGAAAGGCCTGGGATGTAGTAGTTTTTTAAAAAATGTCAGTGCCTCTGTTTTTTTTTAAGCAGAGATTGTGCTACTGGCCTCTGGACAAAGGACATGTTATTGAAGATATTTCCTAGTAGTATGAGGAGACCATTCGCTCTTGTATGGGGTTTTCCTAATGTCTTTTATTAGAGGGGTAGTTCGGGTCTGGAAGACTGTCTAGGGCCACAAGTCAGAGTGAAAGTCATTGACTCTTGTTGCGATTGAACTTTTAACCTTGGCTTCACCAACATAGACTGAGCCAATCTGCCATAGAGAATATATAAAGTATGCTCAGCAAAAGTGTATCATGTCTGGAAATGAGAAATTGAAATATGAGAATATATATTTTTTTTCTTTTTTTTCCTTGTAACACTCAGAATAAAAGCAAAAGCAAAAAGCAGTAAAAGAATTTTTAGAGAACTTTGGGAAGATGTATTGTTACGGATTTTCCCCCTCTGTATTTTCTTTAAAAATCGTAACACAAAATCCTGTTCTGAATAAAATGGGAAAGCTAGAATGAAAATTACAATTCAGGGTTAGCCAGACATTCAAAATGCCTTACAGATTTTGAAACTATATTCTGGTTTTAATTTTTTCATGCTATATGATTGGTACTGGCTTTAGGCCATGCATCCTCTTAGACTGGAAACCTCTTGCCAGACAGAATATTGCTGGAGGTTATTAGAGCCGCCAGTTCCATCAGCACAAGGGTCTAATGGACTCAGTTGTGCATGGGCCTGGAGCCCAGGTAAAGAACTCACATTACATATATTTAAAATTTTGTGACTTGGTAACCACATTACCCAGCTTTAAGAGCCATACAAAATATATAACCAGGTTTATCTAAGATACAAAATCTGGCTACAGTTTCCTGGATTGTTCACAAAACACCAAAGTAGCTTAAACATTTACACACTAGCATTAATCACCACATTAGGAACCACAGGCTCTGACTAGAGTAAATGCTAATTGTAGTGACGTAGGAAACAAGAACACACTGCAATTTTCTGAAATGCTAGTGGAGCTGTTGTTGCAGAAAGAACACTGCTTTGAGAATTGGTTCGTGTGTGGCAGTGGCTACTAATTAGCTCTGTGTTCTTCTGTGAGTGGCTGCACACTTCTGGTCTCACCTTCCCTATCTGTAAAATGGGTAGGTTGAA